>NC_090936.1:576920632-577223662 GCF_040938575.1 Ambystoma mexicanum
AAAAATGTACATAGGAACTTTTTGTAAACATATTTTGTATGTATATTTTTTATTTTGGCCCATCTTTTCAAAGAATTCAAAGAATAAAAATTTGGAGTTGACTAATAGTTCAAGTTTCATAGTCAAGTTTCCATACTTGTATGCCTATCAGGCAGGCGTATAGTACACAAGCATTGTCCACCTGCTGGGAAAAGTCTTTCAGTTTCTGCTCAAAATGCAGCATCAGCAGAGTCTAATTGGCATAGATTTAAATATGCGGTCCATGGTGGTGAACAATTGAGGCTAATGATCCCTTAACATCAGGGGAGACAAAGCCAAGCCCTGAGGGGCTCCCTTTGGCAATGTGAACAATGGTAGGGAAAGCTGGCCAGTGTGAAATGTTACCCTCAGCATGCTATTTACAAATATTGAGAACAGGTCATATCCTGCAGACCCAGTTATCATTCAACTTTCTCAACACTGCAGACTTACGTATACTTCAGAATCATTTATTGCCACAGACATAACTACTGAATCCCCCAAATGTTATAGAATCAAATAAAGTCAAATTATGTTAATCGCTCTGCCATAGCGCAGCAGTGCAATCTTTAAACATCACCAATGCAAAGGGCAAGTCTTTTCTCATCTTCTCAACGATCCAGACTATTAAGTTGGGCTGAACTCAGGTTCCCCTTATTATGCCCCCTCCAAAGCGAACATTCACAAACTGGAGCTAAGAATGCAAAGATGGACAGGCTGGACGCACACCGTGGAGGGAATAATATCCCAATTTATTAATTAAAATAATGATTCTTTTGGACCGCATTCTTTGTCAAATCTGCATTTTGTGATAAGTCACAAAAGGGAAAATTTCGAAGATTATAAGTCTTGCCATCAACATTGCTGCAGAACTCTCCAATGATCTAACGCAGAAACACTTGAAAGTTACATGACTGGTCAACATATCTCAAAAAGCACCGCGACTCACTAAACACTAAGAAGGCTTTTACTTGTAGGCAATTCCACCATGGACCAAAAGAAACCTTCAACACCTTTGTGACAATTCCAGCTCTCCTTAACCTGAGGCACCCGATATGCCAAATTGGAGGTTTGTCACTGGCTTGAAAGACCTCCTCACATATTCACTAAAGCACTGTAACGAACATAATTTACCATTGCCAGGAAATGTTAGCTAAAAACAAGGGTAGGTGGTCTCTTTAACTGTCTGGTTAGATAAAAACAGATACTTGGGTAGAACTACTACAGCGCATTCACACTGATCCAGGAGATCAGATGCTGTCCTATAGGACTTTAGGCATGTAAAGACCATAAAACCATGTTATCCATAGATACAAAGATATTGTGTCCCCTGGTCTGATCAGTGGGTTCTTAAAATACATTTCTAATGTTGTGTTCCCATGCACTCACCACCTTTTCATTAAGGAGTGCAATTCTTTCTCCATTCCCCATGATGTTATCTGAAAACCTCTTGATGTATGACCTCACTCTGTGGGATTTTCTCAACATAAAACAGTGGCAAATGGCTGCTTGAAAGAGAAGTTACGCCTCTGAGGCACATAGGTGGCGAGCACAGCCACAGTGGCCCAAGCACTCTATCTCACTAGCATATATCCACCCCCATAGAAATGTGCTGTTGCGTGTTTGTAATTTACTTCCCAAATCATGGTTCCCTTCAAATTGCTGTTTATCGTTCTGCTGCAAGGACACATTACTCACAGTGCCATTACTACTGAATGCCAATCCCACCTTTACAATCCCATTCTAAATGTGCATTAACCTGTGACTGCTGCTCGGGGATAACGGATGATCTTCCAGTTCTGGTCTCATGGAAACTTCCCTTGTGATTCTGCACTGAGGGACTGAGAGCGTTCTACCAGAGCAAGGGGGTATATGGAGGTGGAAGGGCAGGGTCCGAGGGATGTGCACGGCTGACTCTGCTGAGGGTGCCTAGGCAGACTGCTTCTCCGTCTGACCAACGCCTGAGCCAGCGCTCAATGACCACCTAACATTTAAAGCAGGGATGATCCTGTAGCATTTATCCGCCTGAATACATCTATTTTCTCCGAACCTGCTAGCCGATCTCCAAAAGGCACGCCTGGTGTTCCCCTCCATCCGCAACTACGGTGCTTGCATCCAAACACACCATCAAGCATAAAACCCACAGCCACCTCAGCGCCGCCTCACACATTCAGGATGCGAAGTGATCCAGCAATGTAGGAGCTTGATGCAAGTCTGGACTCCTCACCGACCCACTGTGCACATCAAAGGTGTGATCCATTTCACCTGCCTGCCTGAGATGTTTGAAGTGGTGGACCTTCCTGGGTTGGTGTCATCACACACTGGTAGACTTGCGCAACCCTGGGTAAAATGTATGATCGCCTAGGGCTTGGCAAGGCAAGACCAGCTTGTCTAGCGCTTCAGTAGGATGTTCAATTGGCTACATGCTGAGGAAAGGTTATAGATCAAGTAATCACATTTTTGTATAGATAGTCTATTTATATACATATATAATATATATTATTAGGCCGTTGTGCGTATGCGACACGTGGTGTATTTTTTTCTGCAAGCTTTCTCTGTGATTTTTGTGGGTGGGCGAAAGGAGGGACTGTGCAAATGCTGTTTTCTAATGTGAACTGCTTTCTTTAGTAATAACAACAACAAAAAAAGAAATAAAAAGTATAGAGATTCTGCTCCATACGACGTCAGTGATGGATGCTTTGTGTCTATTGAAGTGGGCGGGAAAGCCTTCACACTGTGGGAATTCTATGGGACTTTTCGCTATACTAATCCGACATACCCTCCCTTCGAAAACATCTCTTTCAAGAGCGAAAGGTTTGCCTCTTGCATCGCTTGGTAAAGAGCCCTTTTCTTATGCCACCCTCCAGCTCAAGATGGCACAAATGAGAAGGCGGGATGTCTGCTGGGAAAGAAAAGGGAAGGTAGGTGCTTTAGCAGAAAACAACATGGGAAGGGGTTGAGCATAGCAATCACCAGCCAATGAAAGGAGGGCAGGCACCACATCACAGCCCTACTGCGACATGTGATTGCGAGCACAAGCTCGCCACTTCTGCCCTGCCGTAACAGGAACACAAGTTAGAAAACATCTTTTTGTGAAATGTAAGTCATTTTTTGCCGCCTAAAAGTGTCCATCTTAATGCAGGACTATAGTTGTTACGATTTATACCATGCACGGCTGCCATTTGCATGGCCTCAAGGCAGTTTGGCGGATCTTAAAGTGGGTTGGTTAGGTTAGTGAGCACTGTAGAAATCACCTCCGGTTAGGGGAGTGTTCAGGGCTGGTAAGGGTTCACCAGCCCGAACCTTGGTAGGCTCGATCAATGCGAGGGCCTCAGCGAGGGCTCAGGGTCGTTACTTCCCTTGTATGCCCCCCTAAGAGGCGGTGATTGTTGTTCACACTCTGGCGTTTGTCAGCTCGTATTACGTGAGCTCAAGCACCCATTAAAAAACAAGATAGCCGCTACCATAGCAAATAGAAAAGGGACTTAGTACCTTTTCTAATACTATTGCGGCTGCGGACAGGAAGGAGCACTGGGACCGGAGAATAAAGCTCTGGTCCAGCAGGTAAGTGGGGGTGGAGAAGGGTGCAGGATGTCTTGGAGGGGTGGGGGCCTGAGGATGCAACAGGGAGAGGCTCCCTGTGGCCTCCCTACAATCAAGTTGGTGGCACCTGGGGAAGGGCCTCGGGTGGCTGGAAAATGCAGGTGGTACACTGTGTTTTCGCTCACATTTCCAGCCACCTCATTGGCTTAGCACCCTTCCCATGGTGCGAATGAGGGGAAATGCAAGATAGATTTGCTGCTGTGTTTATGAGTGCAGTTCGGAAGTATACCCAGGTACTGTGTGCAGGTCTGATTCTAGGTGGTCTTTGTTGAAAGCATAACGACATTTGTGTTCAGATGGGAGCCTTGTGTGTCTGTGGTGCTAGTGTGCATTGGCCTGGCCAGTGGTGTGGTGTGTAAATTGTATTGCTCTGTTGTTTGATGTCTGTAGGGAGGGATTTTCATTTACTGTGTGTTTGTGGCACAGTTGTCCTACTTATAGTGTGTTTGGGCATAAAGAAGTGTTGGCGCAAACAATTGATACCATAGGCAAACAATTAATCAAGGATAGTAAGTATTCCAATTGACGATCTTAGATAGGGTGGCCTACTTACATCTACAAACACATATCGAAAAATATAATGTGTTGAGTGTTCAACAGTCCGGCTTCTTATCGACTCATGGAACAGAAACCGCTATGCTTGATCTGAGAGCAAATCCTGCAAAGGTGGTTGATGATGGTTGGATTGCAATGCGGATGCTTCTGGACCTATCGGCAGCATTTGACCTCATTGATGATAATCTGCTGCTCGAGAGGTGTGTAGATCTGGTGAATTGTTCCGATAACACTATCTCCTAGATGGCATCCTTCCCCGGCCCACAAGCTGCCAGAGTGGCTTCATGGGGTTTTCAGGCACCCCCAAGGTTACTGACATGTGGTGTTCCCCAGGGGGCATGCCTTTCCCCCAAGTTGTTCAATGTGTATACAAGACCACTCTCACCTCCTGGATAGCTTTGGCATTGGTCATACTAACTATGCGGACAATACCCAGGTGGTCCTGGAACTTACCAGGAATTATGATGAGGATGCAGCTAAAATAAATGGGGTACACGGTTTAATCCATGAACGGATCACTGCTAACTCATTGGTCTTGAACAAAGGTAAGACTGAACTATTGATTCTGGGTACGAACCAGAGAATAAAAAATTGGAGGACAGGTAGGTCCAATTCGAAATACCAGTTCTACTATGCAAGTCAGTTCATGGGTGAAGACCTTGGGAGTCTATTTGGATTCAGGGCTCACCATGACAAAGCATGCACTACAAACCAAAGCTGCATGTGCGTATACGACTAAACTGATCAGACAGATTAAACCTTACCTGTCTCACAAAATATCTCTTCAGTAGCAACGGCATTGGTAAATTCAGGACTCGACTATTTTAACCGTCTATTAGTCGGAACTTAAAAGGCAACATGAAAATACACCAAACAGCACAGAACAGAGCTGTTAGAGCCGTCTGTCGACTAGCCAAAACTGAACGTGTGACACAGGCAAGAAAATCCTTCAACTGTTTGCCAGTGCACCACCGGATCAGTCACAAAGTCCTTTCACTCACAGATAAATGTGTTCATGGCATAGCACCCATCTACCTGCAGCAGCGGCTGAAAAAGACCTTAAATACACGCATCCTCTGGTCTAATGCACTTGGAAATCTGAAGGTACCCCATTCCAACCTTAAAAATTCAGGGGCACTTGTTTTGATACCTGTGCGCCAAGCCTCTGGAATTCAATACAGCCAGACTTAAGGAATATCCCAAAATATCCCAGTGTCCTATCACTTTTAAAAAAAATCATGCCAAC
Source organism: Ambystoma mexicanum (assembly GCF_040938575.1). Taxonomy (NCBI): domain Eukaryota; kingdom Metazoa; phylum Chordata; class Amphibia; order Caudata; family Ambystomatidae; genus Ambystoma; species Ambystoma mexicanum. The sequence continues at coordinate 576,926,055 of NC_090936.1, forward strand.
TTCACTGTTCAATTCTAAGGACTAGATATACACTTATATGCTGATCATCATTCCCCCAACCTGAGCACCTCCTACCTTTATATCCTCTCGTCTCCCTTGTCTCCTGTTGTGTGATATGATATGATATGATTGTTTATTTATATAGCGCCTATACACAATGTGTTTCAAAGCGCTTCAAGGCAAGGGAGGGAACAAGGGAAAATACAATGACATTCTTACAGGCCATGAACAGTAAGGATGTGAAATGAACTATCGTACTCGGCCTGACGACATTTCAGATAGTGCAAGAGCTAAGACATAGATAAGGAAGGGAGGGGGAGAGTGGGAAGGAAATGGAAACAGACAGGCGACTACCATACTAGGCCTGACAACATTTCTGGTAGAACCGGAGAAAAACAAAAGGTGGGGGAGAGGGGTGCAGAAAGGGAGTTGAGGAAGAAAACAGGCTACTATCGTACTAGGCCTGGTGACATTTCAGATAGTGCTGGAGGGGCAGGGAGGAAAAAAAAAAGTAAGGGGAGGCGGAAGGAGACAGTCGAGGTTGCTATCATACTAGGTCCAGAGACAATTCTGATAGAGTAAATGCATAGAAGAAAGTAAGGGGAGGACGGGAGGAGATAGGAAAAGGGAGAAAGGGAGAGGAGAGAACAGAGACTAAGCAGTCAAAAAGAGTGGAGAAGTGGGCGCCTGTGTGCACACTGGGGCCCACAGGCGTGTTGCGCTTTATAAAACCGAATAATAATAATAATAATAATAATAATAATAATAATAATAATAATTTATGCCCAGGTACTCAGAGATTTGTATAGATGTTACAATCTTATGGCCATGCAGTGCCATATGGAGTGCTTGGTTTTTTTCTATATAACCACTTTGCACATTTAAGGACGCGTTCACACATATACAAGTCATACTTGGTCCTTTGGCATGGACATCTACAAGACAGATATGTGATTCTTGTTTAAAAACAAATATATAAGACATTACAGAAAAAACTCATATACTACAAACATACAGTGACAGTTTCAGGGGCTTCACCCTGTCAGGGGGCACCTGGGGCACCCCCTTGACTTGAGAAAGCGTGTCCACCTGGACATACAACAAAAACACTCTAAATTATTAATTATTAATTATTCATTGTTATTATTATTAATTAATTATTATTATTTCTCTTAACCTCCGTATCTCTGTGGGATTCACTCAATAGGTGTTCCTACGGTGTAGTCACACTCATTAGAACTCCACCTCACAAGATGTGCCTTATTGTCAAGAAGAATTCTACCTTCACAAGGGGACACCTGATCAATTATTCAACAGTTCTGTTTATTCAGTACATCATAAAAGCATCAGAAAGTGACATGTACTTTATAACGTGACCAGTGCATCCCACAACCAACAAAGAGTGACTTGTGCTTGTACAAAGTACAGCAATTGATAAAAAAGCATATACACATCACAAAGCATTGAATGTACAAACACAATACATTATAAAAACCTATCTCTAACAGTCCACAATTGCACATTGAATAATTACACAATATCTTGTTAAGGTCCTAATCTTAATTGTATGTAAAGGCAAAGTTCTCTTCTGCCTGGTTTCTTAAATAGGTTTGTTATTCTACAACCACATCAGTGTGCATGTTTATATCTATATCCAACATGTTTCTTCTCTTAAATTCAACACAGTTCTAGGAACTTCTTCAGGGGAAAATGTACATACAACCAGCCTATCCAGCCTATCACCTATGGACCATTTAAGGTCAATCAAAGCCCAAATAATTCAGGACACTGCAAATTCCTTCACGGGTACTACACATCTGTGGAGTAAATTCGTATCGACTCTGCATCAGTATTCTTAAATGCCATCCAATAATCTTGATTGAATCAAGCACCACCATCTATACCTTAGAGAAGAGAACAGTGCATTAGTGACTGCTGTTCTACTGTTTAATCTGAATTACATGTTATTAGTTACGGTAGACTTAAGAAATTCTTAACACTTTTAACATTGTGGTTATGCACCAATGCTGCTGAAGTTTCAATGCTTCTGCGAAAAACCCTACAAACACACACAAGACCATACATTACTAACATGCACTAAGGGCTCTTTGCATAGAAATAAAAACCAACTAGTTACATATGCACTTGTCATGGTGCATGAACTTACTCTTCATTAATATGAAGTCTCAAGCACCCAATGTGCTAAAATATCAGTCTCTCTCAGTGATGGTATTGATATATCAGCCAAGTGTCATCACACACAGGAAAACTCTCAATATCTGAAAGAATATAGAGGACCAAATGGGTCAATCTGGCTGTAGATTTAAAGGTGTATATAGTCACTGTAGTGGCTACAAATAAAGGATGGTGCTTACTGTAATCCGTGCACCAGGCCGCACATATGTCACGTCCTTGTTATAGTCTTCGGTCCAGTCCCACCTCAAAGCAAATACACAGTGCAGGAGCTATGACAAAAACCATAATGCCACCTTCAATATTACACACGCCTTACTCAGTTACATGTAATTTTGCTCAACCCGTATTAAGGTTTTAATAAAGAGAGCAACAATCGAACACAGGTACTTACCTGGCAAATGCTACGTGTTGTGTGCGGGCTGCTTAGTCAGGTATGGGGTCTCACTTCTTGCGTTACTGCCTGTGATAAATAGATAAATTGGGTGTGCACAATTACATGTAGCATGTCGCATATTATGTGAGCTTACGTATCTGCGACCTGCACCTATATAACACCCTTTGGGTTGCCAGTGCGGCCATATTGGAAAGCCTGCACGGGTAACCAAAGTAATGTATATTGATCACATTGGAACCTCTAATTACACTCTGCTCAGCGGCACCATATTTAAGCTCACACCAAATCACCAGTAATTCAATATTGGAATCTCTCAAAGCGGCCACTTTTATGTCAGTTCCATTTACAGGTATCATGTTACATTGCACAGGAGCTCTACAGTCTGTGCAGAAGTATACCACTGTAGCAAATTCTAAACAATGTATACAAAACAGTTGGGACTATTAGTGGATTGGAACAACTTGTAACCATCTGATACAAAGAACATAGCACTGTGCTCGCCAAATTACAGTGTTATACATAGTTCTAAACACCACAACTACAGTCGTATCCTCTATCTCTCACAGTGGACATCTCACTCATAACTATTCCACGTGCCTCAATATAGGTAAGAGTATGGTCGACAGTGTCATGTGCACATCTGTCATATTTATCAATTATGATTGCAGTAGTATTATGTGCAATGTATAGCTGTAATTAGATGAACAAATCGATTCCTTTGTTAAAGCCCACCTCATGGTTCTTTATCAGGAAAGTAAGCTGTTGTTCCTGTACAGATAACTTTTGATTATCATTCTCTTGGTTATTAGTGGATACAATCCTCATTACAAACTGTTTAACAGATTCTTTTTTTAGCCCTATTTCAGACACATATCATGCCCTTTGGATCCATCGCGCCTGAGCTAACAATGAGCCAAGAACCAAGCCGGTGTACAGGAAATATATTGGTATTTAATTAAATTAAAAGTAATAGAAATTAGCATGGAAATGTCAAAAACACATCTTTATCTGTGGCACCACACAATCAACCTTTCTCAGCATAAATAAATCACAAAAGTGAGTTAAAAAGAACACAGACAAAAGTCTTCCCCTTCTGTAAACTTCACTTCACAAAATAATTAATACTGGTCAATAGAGAAGTGTGATTTTGATTTTCCTGCAGGCTTAAAAGGCTAGCAGTACGATTTCAAGATTGATAAAAATACATATGGCAATTATAATTTCACCCACACTTTTGGTTTAAAATAAACACAGGGTTATTTATCGCTTTGTTTTTCAGACCCCCACCTTGCTTAGGTCTAGGTTGGGAAGTCAGACAGAAAAATTGGAATGGGTTGGGGAATTTTGGATTTCATACCCCCCCCCCTTACTGAAAGACCTGTGTTGGGGAAGCTGGAAAAAAAATGTTGGACTGAATTAAGAACAAACACACCCCTCTTCCTTAAAGAAGTTGGGGTCAGCTGGACAACAAGGATTACCCAATTAAATTATAGGCTATAGTTTTCACCGCACACTGGGAAGTGAGCTTTATTAATTTCGTATTTTTAACAAAATTCACCCCGTAGTGTTCTGCCAAATTGGGAATTAATTAAATTAATATTTTTGGTTACTTAGGCTAAGGATCTACACAGTTTTGCCCCATGCCCCACACTCCAACCAAGTATAAAGGGAAAGGATTCAAGGCAAGCAGACCCCCCCCACTTTTGGTTTTCCAGGGCTTAGTTCTACTCACATAGCAAGCCTCCATTTAAGGTTCAGGAAAGCCAGCTGCATCTCAGGACACTCCGGAAAGATAGGGCAGGGGTCTGGTCACTCCACTCTCAAGGATGGCCTCCCACTCTCCACCACAGGTCGCATTCAGCTTTGAGACCTTCCTAGAAATAGACAGCTCCACCCAGATGCACTCTCAGCAATCTCCTCTGGTGTCTTCTTACAGCTGTCAGATGACAAGTTTCAGTAGCCTTCTATCTGTCCTCCTGTCTTTCTCTTTTTTCTGTCTCCCCGGTGTTTGTGTGTCCCCTGTCCTAGTGCAGTCTTCCTTATATAGCAGAAATGACATCACCAATTTGACAATCTTGGGGAAGTACCCTGCAATAATCTCTGCCACTAGGATTGGACAGTTACTCCTCTCTCTCCTCCCAGCCCGCCTCAAAGTCAGGATTGGTTAGGGGTTTGGAGCAACATATGGCAATTGCTATTCTTTCAACTTTTTAGCAAAAACTAGTTATGTATCACAACTTCATAATTTTACTAGCAATTGCCATACAACACATATTTTCTATTTTAGCTGATCATGGAGAATTAGATAAGCCGACAACCAAATCCGTACGATGTAGCATAGCCATGTGGCATATTTCTGTTGTTTCTATAAACAGCACAACAGTTATGAAGATGTAAGTTATGAAGCATATTTCTCATTTCATTTTCTACCTTTTCACCAACTCTCACATTTGGAACATGTTCAGCCCAGCCAGAAACCTAGTCTAACTGGTCATTACAGTTCCTAGAGTCACAGGTATCCCCCGAATTGCATGGAAATTACATATGCATACAAATGCAATACAAATTACATAACAATTGTATAAATATGAAATCAATCCACAGTACGGGTGCTGAAAAAATGACTAAATGATAATAGTCTTTTAAATTAATTGTGAATGTTCATGTTCAGCAAATGGGGGCTCTGTTTCATCCAGCCCAGCTATCTGTCTCCTTGGGCCAGCCTGTGGTCAGATGTTTTTTATGAGTCTCTCTGAAGTTGGTAGTTTGCTCTTTGAAACTGCAGCCCCAGTCTTCACACATTTTAGTCTTCACACCTTTTAGTCATACTCCAGCCAAGGATGACTTTCCCTTGAAGTCCCTGATTTCAGAGCCAGCAGGTCTGGCGGACAGCAGCATATTTTATTACAAGGTCATTAAATGGGAGATGTGACATCCAGGCTACAAGTGGGAGATTTCCTTTGTGAAGTTTTGACAACAGCCAGAAACATGTTTTACAGGAAGACAAAGTGGCTGTTCAAATGTCACTGGCGTTTTGTAGGTGAAACATAATATACATTGCTTTTGTCAATCCACACATCATGTTTTGTTTTCCTGTCATTTTCTGAGAGCAGTGATATTGTTTTCCACTTTGGCTTTTTAAAGCCGTTTTATTTGCACACATATGTGGAGGCCGTTTTTGCTTTCAATGTTTAAAAATCCTGTTTTCCATGTCACTAAGATATTTGATTCCTCCTTTGTTTTTAAATTAAACTGCTGCTTGTCAATTGTTAATGAAAGGTGGGCCCCTTTCCACATGCTCTTTAACTTTACTTGAAAAACAAAAGTAAAAGCCAGGCCGTTTTTGTTTCAGTGTTTAAATTAAGGGACTTCTGTTTGATGCCTTTAAATGCACCCCACACACCAGCATCAGGACTCTAACACAGGGATGGATAAGGATGGCATTGGACCGGTGGATGCAGGTGGTAGGGGGTCAGGTCCCCTTGCATTAGCCCCAGCCCTGTGCACACTTTTGCAAGTGTGCCACTGCATTCCCTGGATGCCATCTGGAGGAGGCTCAATGTCATCAAACAACACCAGATGTACATAGAAAATATCTGCAGGTAATCAGGGATCTGTGCAGGGCTCATCCCACAGAATTGCTAGGGCCATGGACCGGCAGTGCCACCACCTCTCTATTGCAAATGCTGCCCAAACAATTGTGGGCCAGAGCGTCAGGGAGCTGGCAGAGGCTATCTCTGCAGCTGCAGAAACCATTCAGAGCACCCTGCTCCTCACCCTCCATCTTATCCAGAGCCAGGGGTTTGAGGCTTCCACCTATGTCACCCCTGTGGATGGCTCACTGTATGGCAGCTCCTGTTGCTGCTCACAGAGTAAAGTGGTGTGCACTCAGCCTGAACAAGCTGTCATGCCCAAGACAGCATGGAAATAACACTGCATTTCAGTTGATATTTGTACTGGGCACAAGGGAGGTGGAGGACATGGGTGTTGGGGATTGCAGGAAGTGCAAGGGCATGTGTGTTGGGGATTGAGGGAGATTGGAGGGCATAGGTGTTGGGGATTGAGTGAGGTGGGAGGGCATGGATGTACGGTTCACATTTATACTTGAATAGATGCGAGGCAATGATTTGCGAGTGAATGTGAAAAATGTAATAAGTGCTCATGTACAAATGTGTGAGTTTAGTACAAAGAAATGTGTTCAGAAGCAATTGTCAATGGGTTCCTGCCACAAAAGATGTCCATCACTGCCTTCTTGACACTCACTGCGTGGTGGAACTTGATGCCCAGCATGTGAGTTATATTGTCCTCTTGGGGAGCCATGCTGACATGTGGAGGCAGGGGGACATGTTGCCTGGTGCACGTTATGCAGCATGGCACACACTACAACTATTTTCCCTACCTCCTCTGGCCAATACATCAGGGTGCCTCTGGTCGGATGGAAACATAGGAAACGTCCCTTCAGTAGTCCCAAGGTTCGCTCAATGCACAGCCTGATCCTGATGTATGCCTCGTTGTAGGCCACCTCCTCTGGTGCGTGTTGATTGAGGACAGGTGTCATCAGCCATGGCAGCTGTGGGTATCCAGAGTAACCTAGGGGCAGGGGGAATGCCTCAGGGGCAACGCATTTGTCTTGGAAGCAAGACAACGCTGTGCAACACAGGTTCAAATCTCGATCCCACGCTTAAAAAACTGCTTCTGGTATTAAGCGTGGTATAAAAGAACAATTAAAATAATAATAATTATAACTTACAAGAGCAGAGGGCATAGGTGTAAGTAACAGAATTGTGAGGACATGTGGCATTAGTTCATGGCATGTTGATCAACACTCCCTTAATGAACTCATGGCGCATTGGGTAACATCATGGTTGTACATCCCTACATTTTGCTATGCGTTATGTACTACAGGGGACATGGGCAATGTCACTGCGTGATTCACCCTTTCATGTGTCAATCAACCACCAGATTTAACAGTCATACACTGTAACAGGATTAGCAATGTAAATGTTATTTGCGATATCCTGTGCTTGGCTCTTATCCATGTGCCCTGAGAGGCATATGGTTCATATTGTGCACTTTTTTGTATTAGTGTTCCTGCTCTTGGGGCATTGCATGCACCGTACATGGTATCACTGGCTGTCAGTGGTGAGCTATCATTGTACACTGGTCAACTGTGCAGTTGGCGGTGTAGGTGTGGCTTCCCTATGCACTGTGGTACCTGTAGTCCACTCTTAGTAGATTTCTTGCTATTGGATCATGCTTTTCTGTTATTCTATAGCATTGTCCGGAAGGACCTTATGTGGGGTGTCAGAGGGCAGGTCCTGCATGCACAGGGCATACATAGAGGTGTCAATGTAATGGGTGCCCCTCCCCCCTCCTCATCTTCGGGACCAATTTCACTTGTGGAGCATGTATGTGATGTGTGATGGTACTTGTACTTACCAAGGATCTAGGTTGGTTACCCTCTTCTGTGTGTCTCCATATATGCAGGCAGTGTACTGTTTCACAGGACCAAGGCATCATGGGTGGAACCAGGGAAGCGGGTGCAGCAGCGTGCCACAGTGACGTCTGCTTCACAGGTCACCTGTACATTCATGAAATGATATTGTTTCCTGTTTCTGTAGACCTCTTCCGCTGCCTGTGGGGCCGCTAAGGCCACATGCGTGCAGTCCAGAGCTACTACGATGTTGGGGAAGTGGGATGCAGCATAGAATTGTGTCTTTGTGGTATTTATCTGTGCCAGGGTGGTGGGCAGAGAGATGTGCTGAGGTGGATGCCGCAGGAGTGAATCCTCTTTAATACCCGACCTCTTCTTTGATGTAATCTACGAGATCTTCCATATAATCAATGTAGATTTTGTTTCGATTTAAAAAAGCAAAACTGCAGCTCCTAATGTGTTGCAGAAAAATACTTTAAGCAGTTTCATAAAATGCATCAAAAAAAGTATTCATTTTGTGCTTTGAAGTATCAACATGCAGAGTGTTACTCTCCCGTGTAAAACTCCAGCAGTGCACAAAATACGCATCCTACCCTAAACAGTTTCACGTCAATGAATGGCTCTAATGTGTTATAGAAAGATTTTACAAGCAAGGAATTTGAAAAACTTGTCAGAGTTTTATTTAAGTGCTGCAGTGGCAGGTGGAATTATAGACTGTGCTGGCTCAAACAGCAGGCACTGTGACATCACAACTGAGCCTTAACAACTGATAACAGATCAGCAGTGGCATCATCTTCCTTTCACACGTTAGTACTTGCTGGCTTCTATATGGGTAGGGCAGGCTGCCAGGTGTCCAGCTTCGAATCGCTGTAATGATGAGTTTCACTGTCATGTACCCTCTCCTGGTGCTACTCAATTTATCGACTTGGTTGGGAGGGACACTGCTGAAAGGCTGAATCAGGCCTTCCAGGGCACACCGCCATGCTCTGAACCCAACAATGGTAGCAACCCCGTGCTGTGCAGCAGCATCGTGCTCCCAAGACATGTGATGTTTTGGAATCACCTTCATAAATGATGGTACAGTTGCAGCTTCCCTCTTCCGAGTACCTCCCTTCTCGTCTTCTCACCATCCAGCGCTCACCACCCCGGGCTTCTATTCCTATTACACCCCCGCTCTGAGGCGACCACTACATTTCACCGGCTGCTATAATCAACCACATTGATTGCCTTTTTTTCATTGAATAGATAAAAGTGATTTGCCAAATTCTTTTTTATTCTACAAAAAAGCAACAGCACAAACGTCCACTTGATGGCGCCACTTCATTATTTTGTTTAAATAAAGGCGTGCGTTGCAATTTGAGTAGCAAGCAATCATGACAGGCTTGCACTGCTTCGCTTCACTTATCCCGAAACATCTGGCAAAACGGGCGGAATACTCAAGACTATACGATACCCGTCAAGCGGGGTTTGTGAAAAGTGCGGGTACACAGCTGAACTTATTCGTGCTGAATATTGTAAAAATAAAAGCCATTAAATCTCGCTCAGAAATGTATCTGCCATTTATTGATTTAGCTCAAGCCTTTGATCGCGTTGACAGGGAGCTATTGTGGAAGAAAATGAGGACATGGCGGTGTCCACGCGATGTGCTGCAGGCAATCAGGGCTTTATACACTTCAATCAATTTATGAGTGAGATTGAATCTTGGGGGGTCTTTATCTAAAGAAATAGGGACTGAAAGCAAGGATGCCCCTTAGCTCCTGCTTTGCTTAATTTATCAGACTTGGGAGCGTCACTGGGGAGAGCAGCAGCCTTTCCACTGAAGATAAACGGCAAGGCAATTGGTTGGCTGCTGTACGCCGACGACTTGGTCCCGATCGACCAAATGCTGATCAGCTTACAGCGCCAGCTTAGTTTCTTGCAGGTTTATGTTGAACAGAACGGGTTCATAATACATACAGCTAAGTCAAAAATAATGTGTCTTAGGCGACTGGGAGGTAAGCAGATGGCGGCTTTCAAAGGGTCCCTAGGTTTGGACTGCATTACCAAGGTAAAGTCCTGTACTTATTTAGGTCTGTGCATAAATTCGAGTTTAAATGGCACTGGGAGAGAAATGGAATTCAGATCCAAGGTTAAAAATTTAGCGGCTCACAGTGCTACACTAAATAGGCTATATGGTACATTTTCGGTTCTCCCACTGCTCTCCTTCAACAAACAATAAGCAGTTCCCATCCTTACCCATGTGGCTGAAGCAGCGCTTTGTTCACAGAGGGACATTTGGGAAATCTTAGAGGTGATATTTTGGAGAAAGGTGTTACCTTTTCCCGAAGGCAGAGCGTTGCAAGAGGGGGGCGGAGGGAGCTATAGCCATGGGTCTTATGGGTGTAGCCCCGGATAAAAACTCCGGAGCTACAATCAAAAGTCTAGCTAGGCCCGAGTCCCAACAGTCCTGACATTGGCCTAGCCCCAGATCTTTTCCAGACCTAGCAACACCCCTGGCCGAAGGGTGTTCCCATTCAAATAATTAGGGGTGAATTGGGGTTACTCTCCTCATATGTGATCGTGGGCTGGAAATCACTGTCCTATAGTCTAGCATCATATCTAAGGAAGTGCCTCCACCGTTTGAAATCTTCAAGAGTTCATTTAGAGGTGGGCACGAATGGGCGACTAAGCAATGGGCAAGGAACTGTAATGTCACACTTTCTAAAGCGGAAACTTCTCAGGAGGAGCTGATTTCTAACCGCAACATGGTGAAATGAGAACCATGGCGTCAGGATTGGATTGAGACCCAAGGCGAAAGGAAGTCATTTAAGTTATTTAATTTACCAAACCATGAACTAAGGGCCTGGAACACGATACCAAGATACCTAAGAATGTTCCAGAGCCCTCATCAATTGTTGGCTTTCGCACGTTTATCCTACTAAAGAAATATGATACGCTCGTAAACAGGAAGGTATTCATGATAGAATATCTAGGCATTGTCCAGATGTGAATGAAACAGAGTCTTTAAAACATATCTCGTTGCCATGTACTGGGCTCGCAGCATTAAGAACTACATTTTTTGGGGAAGTTATTTGAAGCGAGGCATTCCATGTCGATTGAAGAGTGGTGGATCACGTTGATGTTAGAGCAGGACTTTACTATGATATTTGCACTAATAGGTTTTTTAGAAGAATCTTTTAAATTATTCGACAAACGTATTTAATATTCTTTACGAGAGGGGTTAGAACCAGTCTGTGCACTGATCTGATGTTAGTACAGAATAATTGGAGACGGAGTGGAACTGCAAATATTTGAATCAGAAATGCTCTGGTATGGTTTTATGTTATTAGTTTATGATTGAAAAGAAAATGAAAACAAAATAATAGTAAATACTTTTAAGAAGTGGGTTGAGTCTTAACTAAAGATCGTAACATGACGAGAATTTTATATACGTTTGTGTAATTTCTTGTAATAACTGTTGATATGAACTAGGTGAGGTTTGTAATAAGCCAAGCACCTTAATAAAACATTAAAAAAAATAAAAAAAAAATAAAAATGATTGTCCAGTTGTAGCTTCCATCTTCCGAGTACCTCCCGTCTCGTATATCTCCTCTTCTCACCGTCCAGCGCTCACCACCCCGGGCTTCTATTCCTATTAATGGCCCGCTCTGAGCCTCTGAGGCGACCACTACATTTCACCGGCCGCTATAATCAACCACATTGATTGCCTTTTTTCATTCAATAGATAAAAGTGATTTGGGCAATTCGCATACTACAAAAAAGCAGCAGCACAAACGTCCACTCGATGGCGCCACATCATTATTTTGTTTAAAAAAAGGAGTGCGCTGCAATTTAAGTAGCAACCAATCATGACTAGATTTGGACTGCTCCTGTGCGAAGTTCTGCTCTGTTCTTCGTGATGAAGTGGGTGTAAAAACAAGAACACTCGGTGCGGCATAGAGCAATGGTTTGTTTATTCATTCCTAACACCACAGGTTTCAGTGCAGCCCCGGCCGGGAGCCCAATCGGAAGGTAAGGGCACCTCTTAATAGAAAACGCAAGTGACTGGCCGATGTGACATGTCAATATGTTACTCATCCTGCCCACTCAGTCCTCCACTACCCCTCCCCTCCATCAGCGCCACTTCTATCGCAACCTACGTGGCTTCACCCCCAATCGCTGCACCATGGAACCCTGTTTGGAGCCGGGGAAAGACTTCAGAAACGCTTGACTTTCTAGCAAACCCACGCCAACATGACACGGCGTCAGAACATCTCTCTGCGATGTATAAATAGATATAGTGCCGCTCTCTCTCACACACACACCAAGCCATGTGTGCTTTGGCAGGGGTTATGCCCATTCGAGTGTGTGCCCGGAAGCCCGGCCATCGCTATTGCTCCATCTGCCCCGGAAGTAGCGTTGGGCCAGTGATTATAACCCGGAGCTGTTAGGCTGATCGTCAACACGCCGGCTGAGCCCTATGGCGGCAGTAATCACTGCACACAGTGGCCACCATGTGCCACTAATCGCAATTTACAGAGAAGACACATGATGGCAGTATTCTGGGCCACTCAACAGGTATAACGTCAGACTCCAAAAAGCATTGAGCCGGTAATCATTGACCCCGAAAGATTTGTGATGTCAGTGATAATTCAGCCAAGAGCTGTTCTGCCAAGTAATCTGCTATCCAAGACGATAGATAGCAGCAATGGCTGACCCGAGTAGCACTGGTGGCAGAAATGACCCCCCCACACAGCAGCGTGAATCCTTCAGGACCAACGGCAGCAACTATCGGTCCCAAAAGAAGCCTGACATGGCGAAGGTGTATCCCGGAAATCGGGGGAGGCAAGGGGATCTCTGGCTGCAGGCCAGGGGGGCGCGGCACTGCCCCACGCAGCCAAGCATATACCTGTACTCTGCGATGGGGGCCCAGGATTTTCCCTCTGGGTGTAGACCTCTTCATATGGTTGTCAGGCAGGGAGGGGTTAGAGGTGGCCTTGGCAATCTTATACTATTAGTGCAGTACTGCTCTGCTTTGGGCTCAGTGGTGCCTCCCCCTCTCGGATCATGCAGTTACTCTCCACATTTTTTCACTTATTGAGGGAATTACGACTCAAACATCTGCTTGCACACCTCACTCCATGGACCAATGTTTGATGGCTTTCTATGGTGTCATATTCTGCCGCCACTGACCACTGATTCTCAATGGATCTGGGGCCCGGTATATTCTTGCAAACTTAGCGTGTGAGAATTGGAGAGCACTCTAAATAACTCAGTTGCTCGCATACTCACACATCCCTTCACCATTTTATATTTATTTCATTTCTATAGCCCGAAACAAGGGCCCGTAAGCATAAAGGCACTGAACAAGACAAACAAAACAATCAACAAAATCGAAAAACAAAACAAATTCATCGGATCATGGGCAGAATATGTCAGAACACGAGAACAGACTGGTTGGTATTCAGCTTCCGTTAGGAAACATGTACCGATGGACATGATCACAGGTCCGCTGGAAGGGCATTCCGCATTAGCACATACTTAGTCCATTACAATTATAAGAAATGAAGTGGGTACAACCTCTCCCACCTTATCACAGTGTCTCGAAAAGAACGGGAGATTGCTTCGACCACAGCCCATGACAATACAAACCAAGTCATTAGTGAGAGGCCAGGACAAGGGACAGAACAGTGTAAAGAATTCCCCAGGCAAATTGGTTTCTTCAATACTGGGGCCACTCAGTAATATAACGTAGGGCCTGGATGTCCCCTGTGCCTGCACAGAATGGACACCAACCAAAAGAAGGAGGCTGCAGAATCTGGAGCTCCTGGTGGCAAGACCTTGAGTCATTTCAAGGACAGAAAAGTGACAGGTGGAATCTGGATCTGTAAAATGGTTGCATGTGTCAGTGTGTACCTGCAGATGCCCCCTTGACGAACCCTCAGGAAGGAAAGGACCAGAAGACGGGCCTTCTCTGTCTAGGCTCCAAGACTCTGGAGCCTCCTCCCCATCAACATCAGACCTTCCCCATCGTGTCTAAAGGTCAGGAAAGAGCCCAAGACCTTCCTCTTCAAGGAATGGCTCCTCATTAACACCTAGGCCCACATACCCTGCACCCCCTACCCTACCTGAGACTCAGTGATCTGATCCCCACTGTCCTCCCCCATGCTGCCAATTGCCCACCCTCGCCTCCCCTGTTAGCTCCTGCTCCCTTTTTCTCTGCTTCCCTTACTGTGCTCTTGCCCCATGATTTTAAAGCGATGCGCTGCTTCTCGAAGCCAGGTCTGCGCTCAATAAGTACCCTAATAATAATCATTACAATAACCCATCAGTGCTTTGCTCACAGATGGATTACGTGGGAGAGATGATGATTTGTATTTTGGGCCTGCCTACAGTAAGACCAAACACAGCACCCCCTTTTTATAGGCCTTGTTTGTTCCTTACTTGACATAAAATAGTTTTGCCATTAGAAGTTTGGAGTGCTGCTGTGCTGAGGGGGACACCAGATGACCACCTAGGATATTCCACTCTAAGGCCCCTCTATGTCAATTGGTTGGTGAATGATATGATATGCAAAGCACATGTCTCTCTAAATCTCTGCTCTCCTGCCTTTGGGACTTTGAGAGACTACTAGGAAAGACGATGGTTGGTTCCCTAAGGGAAGGACTGCCCACTTACCTTAAATAAGGACCTGACTTGCTCCATGTCTACCTAACACATAGATTGACTTGTCCTTACCTAAGCTGGGTATTTGACTTCAATCATACCCAACCCGGGTATTTTACACCACTCTTAACTGACCCAAGGGTCTGACGTCACCCTTGCCTAATCTAAGGATCTGGCTTCAGCCTTGCCAATCTTACACCTGGTTCTGAACATTACCAATGTAGGAATCACTATGTCTGGCCCACAAATAGGTGAAGTATTAGGCTAAGCTTAGAAAAGTGCTGTGGAGTGCCGACTATGTATAGCCCGTGGTCCCACAGGGCCCGGCTAGTGGGCTACATGCTGGCCCTCCGAGGGAATTCACAGGGATAAAGAAAGACACAGACACCAGGGTAATACAGGTTTATTTAAAGGTTCTGTAGTGTGTGTTTTATTTATGTGTTCTGTCTGGGAGTGTATGTTTTATTGTGGACTAAACCATCCAGCCCACCATGGGGCTGGATGGAATGTTAAAAGAAGAGAGAAAAAGAAAAGAACAATAGAAAATAACTCCCCTTCCCAAGAATGAGCTGGGCAGGGCAGAGAGGAAAAAGAACATGAATGGTTTGAAAAGGGACCTTTGTTTGGAAAGGACAGTTAGAGAAGAGAGAAAAGAGAGAGACACTTTCCCGGGGGGTTGCTGCCTCGAATGGCCCCCTGGGCCTGAATCCTTGGATTAGCATTGGGCGGTGCATGCCCCCCAGAGACTGTTTGCTTGGCGGCTGAGCTGCAATGCCAGACCAGACAAGCTCAGAGATATTCATGGCCAGACCAGACGAGCTCAGAGATATTCATGGCCCGGGCAGCATGGTGGTAGCTGCCCGGGTCCATTAAGAACTGCCCAACCAGGATCGTGTGTGGGGGGTAGCCCTGACAGGGCTGCCTGGCCATGCTCTCAAAGGCCCACCTCGTGGCCAGCGAGGCAGGCCCATAATCAAAGAATTCCTCTTGGAGGGAATGCAGAGTCACGCAGCAGAGGCACGCTCCACCCCGGAGGGCGGAGTGGTGAAAATGGAAGCCCCGGTGGCCAACCTGGGTGAAGAGGAAGCAGTGAAGTCCTGGGTCGCTACATTGAGCAGCCGGGTGAAGAAAGCCGTGGGCTTCCCTGGAGGAGTATTTTTATTATTGTGCTCACCTATGCCAGAAAATGTACTGGTCAGGTGGCCCAGGATTTTATGTGGGGTGAAATAGCCCTAAAATGCCATAACTAAAGGCCAGAGGCATTGGGGGGGCATGCCCCTCAGTAAAAGGCCAGCTTTGGGTTAACATGGAAATCAGGCCCTGGAATGTCAAAACGAAAAGGAACAAATGTAGGCATCAAAGCTTGGAGATGCCTCAAAATGTTCCCTGACTCATATGAAGGAAGGACATAAGAAACCTTTTGTAAAAGGTCTGGAAAAGCTGAGACGATATTGGCAGAAACTTCAGTGTCCAGCATGTAAATAAAAGTGCCAAGATTGTGTGCAACCCTGCGCAACAGAAAGGAGCTTTCACTGTGACAGAAATAATTATCTATAACAAATCTGTTTTTCCCTTTCAATTAAAGATATGCGCCTGAAGAATGTGTGCAAAAGGTGCAACAAATGAAGTTCTGTTCATAAGGAGCCCATCACAGAAGAATACTTTAAGTTATGAGAATATACAAGTAAATGTGAAACTGCAACAGAATGAAGGGTTTCATGGCTGGGACATTCTTCAGTAAGATTGCAATTGTGCTTTTAAACATCAACACTTGGAGCTTCCACATGTTCAGCTGAAGTCTTTAAATATACATTATGTTGCCCTTCTGTAATCACTGTTTGCAGGAAATTACTTTTGTAAGGGTTTCATGTTCAGATTGCGTGCATTTGCTAGGGTTGAATTAAATGTAAAATGCTGTTCAGCAGTGGTGGGGAAAGACAAGTCTTAAGTTTCAATTCCCCCAAGTGTGAAACTAGCTTTTCCAATCCCGTT
Source organism: Ambystoma mexicanum (assembly GCF_040938575.1). Lineage (NCBI taxonomy): Eukaryota > Metazoa > Chordata > Amphibia > Caudata > Ambystomatidae > Ambystoma > Ambystoma mexicanum. The sequence continues at coordinate 576,942,716 of NC_090936.1, forward strand.
GTCAGGGGGATGAGATTAGGAATTCTCCTGCCCTCCTGGTTTTATGACTAAAACCACTTAAGGCCGCCATAAAACTCGCCTTAGCTGGCAACTAGCCCTTTGAAGCTCTTGGAATGTGATCTAATCTCAACACAGAAGCCCTCTTGACATCACAGCCACACATGGCAAAGGTGGGGGCTAGGCTGATGGAGGGAGCTGATTTCCCATTGTGTAAATTGGGAGACATCCGTTTCATCGTGTAATATCCATAATATTAATCCCAGAATATTTATGTTAGGATTTCTGGAAAGTTGTCAGAAACCTGCATCTGGTGAGCCCAAAATGATTTTGATGACACCAACATATCAAAAGTTATAACAAAAAAATTGATTGTGACTTCTGCATAAATGTGACAACCATAAAATTTGAGAAAATGTGTAACTAGTGATAAATATTCCGCCCACTGAATGCCAGATTCTTTAGTAATATAGTTTGGGCGTAAACGAGAAAATACTGTAGCTTCGCACCAATATGTCGCACAGTCATCAAACAAAGTTTATGCGATTCACTGAAAAAATATAGTATCAAAAAATGCTCCCATATGTGGCATAACATGATGAGAAAGGGCATTTGTAAGAATGTGAGATTTCCATGTGCAGATCCAGATCCAACCCCCTGTCCCAGTTAGATGATGGATAGTGTATCCTCCTTTTGCTTCACAGAAAATGCCAATTTTCTCTGGACCTATCGGCCCACCAATGGGAGGGACCCCTTGACCACTGCCCTATCAGTTGTATGAGAAAGAAGTGATGTCATTTACCTTATAAATAGGTCACTCCACCTCAAATGAGGACTCTCCCTAAAAATCTTGAGGTGTGCAGCTGCCAAAATCTGGAACCATCCTTGCAGAATTAGGCCTAATCTTGGAGTAAAGCCAGGAGCTGGAGTAGGACCTTTTTGGAGGAAAGAGGTAGGCCTTGACTGACCCCTTGATTGTTCCTGCAGCGAAGCCCTGGCGGCCCATGCATGCCCATAAAGCCCTTTTCTTGTAAGTATGGAACTCCCCAGCAATAGATTCAATAAGCCCTATCTATTTCAGCATTGCCATAGAGATTCCCCCATGGAAAAACCCTCTATTTTCTGTGTTTGTGTAATTTAGTCATTTCCCCATTGAAACATATTTAATTTGTCTGTGCATTATAGTAATAGTTCCCATTGGAAATCCTGGTTTGCTCTTGTATTTAAGTCAGTTTTCCATTGAACAAAATAATCTCTTATTTGCCTGTTGATTGTAGTCCTTTTCCACTTCAAAGTCCTTTGTGTGCCTGTGTAGTTAATTCAATTTCCGGTTGAAGATTCCTTTGCGTGTCCATGCATTTCAGTCACTTTCCCAGGAAAGAATCCTCCATTACTGGTGTATATCTCTAGTATATTTTGCCTATTAAATCAATTAATTCCCACATTTTATTTCACGGGATAGGGACAGTTGGAATTCGAAAATAAACTCTCCCTTCCCAGTGGATTGTAAGTCATATATTCATAAAGTGCATTCCCAAATAATTAAATTCATTATTAGCTAAAAACTAATTTGTTCATGCATTTAAATTGTGTGTTACCAAACGAATTTCTATTTGGATCTGTCAATTAAAACCCAAACCGATTTTATCATTGTGAGTAATCCCTTTGTCCAGTTATGTCTAACTGTTATGTGCCTCTGTCATTTTCACTGAAAACCCTTTGTCCTATGCGAGTTCCCCATTGCTTCAAGCGTGCCTGTCATTTGCAGTATTAGCAAAAAATTAGTGTGGTTTGCATTTTAGTTTTTGAAAAATTGGGCATAACCTTTTAAAAATCGTTTTTCCTACTCTATTCCTCTTCCCCTACTGAATGATGAGAACAGATTTCGAATTGCCTTCTCTTTCCATTTACTAGTGCTTGCTTGTCATTCCCAGCCTTAGAAAACAAGTGTCTTTTGCATTTTCATTTTTCTAGAAATTTCTCTTAACTTGTTTAAAACCGTTTTTCCCAGTATATCCCTCTTCCCCTACTGGAATTTGATAATAGATTTACAATGATATTTCCTTTAGTTTTTTTTTCATGTGCTGCATGTACAAAAATGAAATTTCCAATGGTGTGCTAGCTAGTCTGTTCTGCAGCTCTATTTGTCCTAATCTAAGCTGCCCAAAGAACCTTGTGTGCTATGCCATAGCAGTTGTCCTAATAAAGTGAAAACCCATTTTACCTGGTGCAGAAAACTGTTACCACAATTTGGTGGCTATTGTAACTGTTCATTCAATGTTCCCAATAAATAACAAATTAATGAATATTCATTGATAACCCACCGGCCTGGTTCCTGGTCTACTGTGACTCAGGGTGTGTGTAGAGGTTAGGTTCGAGACGGGTTGGAGGCCTCCTTAAATAAACAATCTGATTGTAATAATAAAAAGCGGTTTTATTGTGCGCACACTCATTGCGGGGGAAAGAGATCCCTGACTTGATTGTGCTGCATAATCATATAGTGTGACTTTTAACTTGGGGTGCCTACACCTCAGGGCCCCTATGGATGCCAGGCTCATCTCACTAGTGCCTCCATTGTAGCCCCTTTGTTTTTTTCCCCTGGCCCGGGTGAGTTCAGTATTAAAAATACTCCGGGTAAGGAATGGACCACACTGGCACCACCCCACCATCCAAGATCAGCTGGTCTGGTGAGTTGCTGGACACCTGCAGATAAATTGGTGTCAATTCAGGAGGTGGGCCACACACTGTGTTCCTGATTATAAAGGGCTTTGGGAGCATGTTGTTTATTTCCTCTGTGGTGGTGCAGCAGAGAGGTTCCTGTTGGGCTCTGCCCAGGTTCCACCGATCTGAGTGGAGCCAGCACCAAGCCATTGCACTTCCCATTGAGCCCCGGCCGCATAGGACGTCATAGCCAGGCCTCCAGGTAAGTCCTGCTCTCCCCGTCTGGCCCCAAGGAGAGTGAGCTGGATCGGGATCTTTTCCTAACTTCACCACCCGCCCTTTGTGCCCCAGGTGTGGGTGGATTTTGCAACGCTGATACCTCCACCAGGGTCTTCCGTGCAATCCGGCATTGGGACTTCTGCATCTTCTAGTCCGTCCGGACTTGCCCCTGGGTGGACCATAGCTCTCAGCCCATGCTCCAATTCAGGTTGCCTTGCAGATCCGGACTGGGGTGTTTACTTCACCGGGGCTGCACCGCGCACACGGCTCGGCACTTCTCCATCTTCTGGCCCACCTGGACTGGCCCCCGGCTGCCATGCGCTCGCTCGTGATTCGCCCTGTACACGCAGCCCCAGGTGTGAGTGCTTTTTATTTTGCTTACTTTCAAGTCGGGCTGCAGCTGGCAGACGCAACACAGCTTCACCCCTTCAGGAGGCGCTGGGGGCCACTCGAGGCTGCGACCCCCCAGGGATCACAGCTCTTCCTTTTCTGCATGTTTTTCAGTCCTTTTCCTACTGCACTTCAGAATTTTATTATGTGCCACACTTAGATGGAACTGTGAATGTTAGCATGAGCCACACTTAGATGGAAATGTGCATGTTAGCATGTGCCACACTTAGATGGAATTGTGAAGGTTAGCGGGTGCCACACTTAGATGCAATTCTGAAGGTTACCAAGTGCCACACTCAGATTGAATTGTAAATGTTAGCATGGGCCACAGTTAGATGGAACTGTGAACACTAGCCTGTGACACATATAGATAGGTTTGTGAAGGGTAGCATGTGCCACACTTAAATGGAATTATGAATGTTAGAATGTGCCACACTTATATAGAACTGTGAATGTTAGCAGGTGCCACAATTAGATGGAATTATGAAGGTTAGCAAGTGCCACACTTAGATTGAATTGTGAATGTTAGCATGTGCCACACTTAGATGGAACTGTGAACACTAGCCTATGATGCATATAGATAGGTTTGTGAAGGGTAGAATGTGCCACACTTAGATGGAATTATGAATGTTAGCATGTGCCACACTTTGATGGAACTGTGAATGTTAGCATGTGCCACACTTAGATGGAACTGTGAAAACTAGCCTATGACACAAACAGATAGGTTTGTGAAGGGCAGCATGTGCCACACTTAGATGGAATTGTGAAGGTTAGCAAGTGCCACACTTAGATTGAATTATGAATGTTAGCATGTGCCACACTTAGATGGAACTGTGAATGTTAGCATGTGCCACACTTAGATGGAACTGTGAATGTTAGCATGTGCCACACTTGAGTACTAGTGCCAGTTTTCTGGCAGAGTAATATACTTTTGGCACTGCAAACAGATTTGCTCTGCCCATGTTGACGGCCTGCTGCAAAATGGCTGTGTCAGTCCTTGCTATGGCCAAAACCTCATCTAGGGATCTCTGTTTCTGAAGCAGTTTATTTTGGAACTCAGGGGATTTGCAGCCTGTGATGACCTGGGAGCGGAGCACCTCTTCGTTGGAATTTTTCGATGAAATGTAGTGTTTTATGCGAATGTGGAGGCGCATAAAATAATTGTCGAGTGTCTCTCCCCTCTTGTGCCTGGTTGTATGAAACACGTGCCTCTCATACTCCACATCGGTATGTAGGGTGAAATATGTTGACAGCGCATGATATGATATGATATGATAAGGCATTTATAACGCATCGATACACAAGTGTTTCAAGGCGTGACGAGGCAAGGGTGGGGGAACAGAGGGAAGACAGACAACGATCCTACTAGGCCAGGTGTCATTCATATTGTGCAAGTACATGGGAAGGGGGGAGTGGGAAAGTGCGGGGGCAGAGGGAGAGGACAGTGCAGTACATGGAATAATAGAATAAATAAACAATAAGTAATCTCCCTGGATGTGGCCTTATCCACTAGTTCATAGAGAATTTCATGTACCAGTGTGCCCACCACCAATGTGAGAATGTTTTTCTTTCTGTCATTGTCCATCAGGCCCAATGCACCGATATAGACCTTAAAGTCCTTGGGCCACTGGATCCACCATGGCCCAGGTTGCTGGTATCTGTGAGATGGAAACCAACGGGCAGCTGCCAAGGTAAAGAGTCACCCATCGTGCCATCTGGAACACCCCTGATGAGCATGGGGCTTCCTTCTCTCTCGCAGCAGGTGTGTCGCTAATGTTGCACTGTCATAAAGCATACCCCACCTAAATTTCCATGCCCTGTGCCACGCCGATCATGCCAGAGGCTAATAAAGTAAATGCTTCAGGCTGGAGCAAGGTTTCACCGCCGCCGTCCGAGTCGCGTGCGGGAGGCCACGTTCCGATTGAGGGTTCTCCGTGACTTGGCCGCCTCCCCAGGCAATCATGGATCCTCATCTCCATTGTCAACATGGCTGTTGACCCATGTGTGCTGTCCCGGCACGTGGGGCACAGCATCAGGCAGCGGTGCTGCACAATGAAGGGAGGCCACACAGATGATCTGGCGTCAACTCCAACTTTATTATTACTAACTCCCCAGACCTCAGGTCTGTGCCACGTCACTTCCCCTGAACGCCCCCACCCTCAGCACTGTTTGTTGTCCCGGGTGGGTTTACAGCCCGGGCAGCAGAGCAAAAACAGCTCAGGAGGGGGTGGAGGTGGGCGCAGTAAGGGGCCCACCCAGAAAGCTGACTCTGATCTTGCAGCACAAAAGCAGCCTGCTGTGCCAGTGAGTGCTCCTGTGCGATCTGCAGCTGGCTGCTCTCTGCCGACTTTTGGATGACTGCAATGCATTATGAATATGCAAACAAAGGAATGCATATTCCAATCGCAGCGTGTGAGATGCTCTGAAGTCACACACCCTGCACCCCTCATTCTTTGTGTTGACAGCCTTTCAAGTGGGGCAATTTATAAGTGATGGCTCTTTACACAGTATGTGCTTAACATTTCAGTGTTAAGAACTGGACATGGGGCATTTGTATTCACCAGGCCAGCAAAAGTATCAGTTAGCTGAACAAACCTATGCATTCTGCCAAGAGAATTAAAATGCCACACAGAAAAAGTTTAAAACTATTTTCTTCATTTTCATGTCTCTTTATTTGATACACCACGATTCTTCTTTTTTGTTTTTGTATGTCACTTTTTATTTACATATGGCACATCCCTGGGAAGGTTGACTGTCTTTTTCTTCCCAAAGTATTCTAGTGGCTGTTTTGGGACATGGACTAAACGCATCTGCTCAGCATCAAAGGTTTTTTAATTGTCTAAACAATCAGCATCAAAGGTTTCTTAATTGTGTAAACAAGCCAGCCAATGCCCTCTGTTGGTTAATGGCATTTATGTGGCGCTCCCGTATGTAACACATATGCCTGTTTTTGTCTGATGTGTCCAATGTCCGTACAATAGTATACTGTAACGTTTTGTGTATGTGGCTCTGACCAGCATGCTATACTGTGCCCACGATTAAACGCATAAAGCAATCAAAGAAATAGTGCATTCACTAGGCCAAACACCCTTTCCACTCTGCCACACCATGATTTTCACTAGCTGCAGGCCAGCACTAATAAGAGATGCTAATGCTAGCTCTGTTAGATAGAGCATGGGCCTGTTAGTTATTGACGAAATAACCCCTGAGGCCTACGTAATAGTGAGCAGGTATTGGGTGAGGAACTGTGGACCCTTTACCATGCATTAGAAGCCGGTTTTGTTTAAAACGATTCATCAGCTTATTAATGGAAGGCTAAAGTGTGTAAGAGGTACAATCCTTTCTGTGTTGCCTTTCTGTGCATTGTTTATTGGGTAAATGGTATTACGGTATCCTGTCCTGTCTATAGATATGTTTTCCAAAAGATGTTTCTGTTTTGGGGGTTGGGCATACTCACACTGAGTACGAGCCCTTCCTCATCTAAAATTCTTCAGAAACAAGAAGCAAAAGAGCCCTTGTAACCCGACTGAGTGTCTGATTTTGCAGCTATTGTATACTCACATGCAAAAACTTAAGTTGTCCAAATTAGTATGTATGGTTTATGGTTACAAACATTTTAATGTTGGGGTGAGTGTTGTGAACAGTAATGCACTCGCGGAAGTACTCGAAGAAGTACCGCTTATCCGCTTGGTCTCGCTTGGCTCCTTGTTGCCGTTCCTGGAAAAACAATTTGCGGATTTCTTCAACACAGAGAAACAACCCACCCAATTAAGTTGGACTGGATTGCCTGATTGTCCCGCCTCTGCAGCGACAGGATTGTCCTCCTTGCTATATCTCTACCACGCACGCGCACAGCACACGCACACTTGCGGAAGTACTCGAAGAAGTACTGCTTTTCCGCTTGGTCTCGCTTGGTTCCTTGTTGCCGTTCCTGGAAAAAAACTTTGCGGACTCCTTCAACACAGAGAAACAACCCGTCAGATACTTGATAATACCTCCATCTCCACCAATCCCAGTAAGACTGGAACCCCTTGGCCGGGGGCGAAACAATCTTTTGATGTCATGTTCCTGGATGACAGCCATAGATCGTCTCGACACACCGAAGCTTTCAACTCTGACTGTCATTCCTTGATCATAAAATGCTGAGGGGGATCCTTTCCATCGTACACTCTTAACAGACAGAGTATGCTTAAAATCTTTGGCAATGTGCCTGAATTAGAAGACATCACTTCACGTGATATCGCGCAAATTGAATTCATTTCAGACAAAGTTTCCTCTATCATTAGAATATGGATACCCTCTGGGGTTGTGCTTAATACTATCTGGCAAGTGAAGATGAAACTATTTGATATGGGCTTTTTAGTGGCTCAAGACCCGGAAAGGCACACCCTTAGATCACATCATCAGTTGCCTGCCACAAATATATACGTCAGTACGGAAAGTGATCCTAAGTTTTTCTCAGACACTCGTCACACACAGTAACCATTAGTTTCTTCATCCCAGGCCCCATTAACTTTGGCAAGCTGGAATACCTGGGGTTTTTCACATTTACAGGCCTCTTTTCGTGACTTTGCACTTAACTATGATATCATGGCTCTTCAGTAAACCTGGCTACATGAAACTCCAATCTGGGATAATTATGACATGATTCTTCTACCGGCAATTAGACAAGACAAAGGCCGACCATCAGCAGGCCTATTCGTGGCTGTAAACAAGAACCGTGGCCTTATCATATCTGCCTAGGATTCTGTAAGTTCCTTTCTACTCTTAGTCAAAATTATTTACTCCTCGCATGTTATAGCCCTCATAAACATATATCGCAACCCAGCTGGCATTACAGACAATGCTTTCAATTCTGGGCTAAGTAGACTCTTTGAATTTATAGTCCAGAACCCAGAGATTACTGACACTATAATTGTAGGGGAATTCAATTTAGATTGTGTGTCACACAGGTACAGTGCCCATTCCAAAGATGTCACCAAATGTGTTTCTTTTATGTCGGACAGAAATCTGCATATGCTCAATGGAGCAATTGAGGGGACATTCCTGCCAAAGCGACCTGGCAGCGGATACCTTCAGCCAACGTTATAGATTATGTGTTTGTCGACCACAATCTATTCAGAAATGTCACATAATATCACATCATATCACAATCGCATAGTGACCATAATCTACTGGACACCACTATCAACTGGCCCACCACACCAGAAAATCAAGCACGGATGTTACAGCAGGTGACAATCAACAACGCCAAGTCACGAAAGCCAAGTCATGCATTCGTTGGTCAACATACAGTCTACAATGTTTTAATACTATGATTGGCCAAAATGACGATTGTCGTCATCCAACATCATATACAAACCTGTTGTTATCCTTATAGCAACCTATCTTTGTACCAAATCACATCAGGAGTAAACACTCCCATAGCTTCGACCCAGAAGATAAAGCCAAGAAAGCTGAATATCGATCCCAAAGAAGGATAGCTATTAAATCATCGCAAATTTTACCGAAACAAACTCTAAACCTATTACGTTCCAAGTACAAACAGTGGAATGGAGCGAACAAAGCGCACCAATTACAAAGAGACGGTGAAAAAATGCTGCAAGTGCTGTCCACAAAGAATTCAGCAGCCACTTGGGCGTTACTTAATCAGAGTGTCAAACCTCGCCGACTTGTGGCACGAATAAATTCTGTATCCGAACAACAATGGATAGATCACTTTACTTCTGTATACAGTGACCCAGGTTTTTGACAAATTTATACTAATAACTAACTCTGCCCCACAGTGGTCTGTTGTCATGATCTCTGCTTCCAAAAGATCAGGACTTGCCCGACTTCCTTGGAAGCAGACCCATAACCCCGGTTCCGAGTGCCAGCCAGTCCCAATTGGGACCTTTTGGACCCTGTCCTGGCGCCAGTGGCACCAGGCTCATAAAGATGCCCAGTCCCAGCGCTGGAAGCGCCGGGCTCATAATGCTTGGGTGGACTTACCTGCAGCAGACCATGCTGCTTACTTACCTGCCAGTTGAACCCCTGATCCTCTTCTGTTTGGGACTACTTTTCCTGTTGGGTGGGGCAGGAGCCACTCCCTAGGTTCAGAACACTGGAACTCTTCTGGAAAGCAGGAACTCTTTTCTTACCTAGGCATGGCTGTGGAAGGAGACACCTAAGCACTACAGGAGGCTATTTAAACCACACCCGATGGATGAATCTTGCTTTGCGTTATTCTGCATTCTCTGCATTAGAACGCTCATCGTGTCTTTTGCTTCTGATCTTGGGCCTAAGGGAACAAAGGCTTACCATTCTGGAATCCAGTCTTCAGCAGCACCTGTAAAGACAAAGAAAGAACAGGTTAGCACTACGGTCTTCAGTGACAGCTCTTCACTTACCTGGTCCATCGGCTGTCACCAACGCCTCGCGCTGCATTCCGGCATCTGAAAGACAAAGGCTTACCTACTCTTCGCATGCTCCGGAGGTCTTCGCACTGCATTCCGGCATCTGAAAGACAAAAGCTTACCTACTCTTCGCACGCTCCGGAGTCCTTCGGCGCTGCATCCTGCATCTGAAAGACAAAAGAAGGTGCGTTTAAAGACATTGGGCAACTTTATTACTCACGTGCCATTACTCCTTCCACGCCGAATCCAGTGGGTATTCCAGCACCCTTCAGCTTCTCTAAAGCTCCGAACTTGTACCTGCAAGATAAAAGGGACAGTTAGTGCGCATCGTGAAGCAGGCTACAAGCGCTTACTTACGTGCTTCCAGGCGCTTCTATTCCTCACGCGGGTTCGATCCTCAACTCTCATCAGCCCGCCATCCGCCATCGCCGGAACCCTGCAAAACAAGAGATATCATTACAAAAGACTTTTAAGACATTTGAAGTGCCCAGAACTTACCGTTCGTGCAGTTAACGACGGACAGCAGTCCTCTGAGGTCAAGAGGCCTGCACCCTTATCCAGTGAAGAAACTGGTTACGGCACCCTGCCCCGAGGCAGATGGAGAGCTCGGCGTTCACTTACCTAAGGTGAGGGCGTTAACCTTTGGGGTTCTACAGGAGAAGAGAAAGGGAAGAGGAGAGAGGCACCCAATAACCCCAGTTCATTAATCCCATATTTTCTATCTGCAGACATCTTACTCTTCGAGTCAGACATACAGTGCACAGAGGTCCAGCCCAAAGAGCCAACCTTGTGTTACACATCACCTTTGAAGATACGGCATTCACCCAGTCAAGACCGGCGCCTCTGCGGGAATCAGGTGAGCGTTACATCTGTAGAGTGCTCTCCCGAAATCATATAACTTTACATTAAACAAGCCAGTACGTCTAGAGCCGCTGGTCCTGATGGCCTTCACAACCAATTGTTTAAATTCAATCCTGGCATGTGGTTTGTCATTTGGAATAAAATCTTTAAGCAAGTCCTACGAACCAAAAATATACCGCAGTCACGGAATACATCCATTATCGTGCCAATATACAAAAAGGGTGATCGGATATTACCGCAGAACTATAGGCCAATTGAACTCTTGGATGCCCCGGGCAAATTATTTGCCAAATTTATCTTACAGGACTTCAACAGTTGGACTAAGATTGGCCAATATAGAGACTCCCAATCATCTGGTTTCGTAGCCGGGATGGGTACTCACATCAACCTATTATGTCTCAATGCAATAAAAGCCCAATTCCATGCGACCAAACAATCTTGTCTATTTTGCGTTCATAGACTTACATGCAGCTTTTGATTCTATATCGTGAGTCATCCTTATGTCAAAATTGGAAAGTGATTGCTGTCCAGCAACCCTACGCAAAATCATCCATGCACTACATTCACAGACCTAAGTACGCATTAGATTGAATTTAGATGGCCTTTTATCGACACCTATTGCCACCGCCAGAGGCTTGAAGCAGGGATGCTTATTGGCATCAGCAATATTCAATTATTTCATACACGATGTCAATAAATCTTTGCCGATGTGCTGCCTGATTCTCCACGCATACATGGTGTCTCCATCAAAGCACTCATGTATGCGGATGATTTAGTTCTTATTGCAAAAACACTGCTAGGCTTACAAAAGCTACTCATTGCTTCACTAGGTATATAGAACAAAATCAACTCATAATCAAGACCGATACATCTCAAATTGTGATCTATTCGGCTTCTAAAACAGCACATACCAAATTTGTTTGGGCAGTGAAAGAAACAAAACTTTTAATAGTACCAAGTTACACTTATCTAGGTACAATTTTTGAGGGCAATTCAAATGCAAATTTGCTACCGACATTTCTCAGACGAAAATCATTCTATCTCGATATGGCAAATTCATAGTGAAACCAGCGTAGTCTATTGGCATCAGAAGGCCATCCCGTGCCTTCTATATGGCCTTGAAACCCAATCCATTTGGACACAAATTGCCCTAGACAAATTAGAAGCCAAATTGTGGCATAGTATCTTGCTCCTACCGCACTGTATTCCCAGTGCTTGGCTTTGTTATGAACTCGGACTAGTTTTGCTCCATGCTGTCTACGTATGGAGATTATGTGCGTTATTTCGTAAATGTTTGATTTCCACAAGATCCATCAATATCCTGCGAACTTTGTCAACTTATTTGTTTTCTACTACCCATGTGTGTGTCCAAAGATGGATGAAAGAAATCTATCTGACCTTAAGCAGAGCTGATATCGCGATAGAGACATTAATCTCGAACCCAGATAAAGCCAAACAATTGTTATATAAATGTGACTGGATTACAAGTCGAGACAAATGCCTGAAATACAAAAATTACTGTGAGCACCTTTTTTACCAGAAACATGTTAAAATGGTGGAACCTTACCTACTGAAATCTCCTTCTCCTGTCATGGGAAATGCCATATTAAGGTTACGGTTCAATTTGTGGCCTACCCGTGAACTATAAGTCAGACGTAAAGCAATATCCAAAGAATCTAATTTCTGTCGCTTTTGTTTAAATCGAGATACCATTGAGACACTTCAACATTTAATCATGGTTTTTCCTAAATTGATGGGTCTTCGGCAGATTTATTTTAGAGATCATTGTATTTTTTTGAGTGCATTAGAAACGGGCCGTGAGTGGCAATATATCTTATGTGCTGGTAATTTGTCAATCTATTTAGCCACTGTCAATTTCTTAAAAGCTCTTAAATTGGAATCTCAAGACGTATAATCACATATGCAACATGCATCTATGTACTTTTATGTTATATTAACTTTCTGTATATTCTTTAAATGGTTTTATTGTTTGTGAATAAAAATATTGAAAAGCTGATATAATGTCAGCTAAATCAAGACATTTTTAAAACAAATACAGCAATGTGAGCACCAAGCCATGCATCTGTTATGAATTTAGAGATTCACACATACAATCCTTTTTTATCACAGACTTGTTTATCCAATATAGAGATCTCTGATCACTCTTATAGTCCTTAAAGGCTCTGTGATTTAATGCACAGCATACGGGAACCCTCACTGGTGCTATCTGTCCCCTTTCCCACTCTCATAGAGGTATTTTGAAAGAGTAGAGTAAGAGTGTACCGTACTGTCCATCTTGAAATGATAACCTTCCATCAGAAAATAATTAATATGGATAGTCTAGTATTGCCCGCTTGCGAAATGCAAGTGAGATGGTACGAAGAGAACACCTGCAACACAGGGCCAGTGTTCAGTGGGCCCTCAGAACCCGGTAGGCTGGTCACATTGCAGTGTGCCAGTATGGACAGTTTAAAACTGCATTCAGGCAAGGCCTTCCCTAAGAGCAGGTGACAGAGAAAACATTTACTTGGACAGTAACAGCCATGTTTTCACATTAGAATTCTTCTGTAAAGTACTTGCATTACAATGTAATGAAACCAGCTTCATTTATATAGCAATTATTTATTCATATTGAGGAGGGGTTTTGTCGCACAACACATATGTGTAGTTTGGGAGTGACGTGTGCCAGTCAGGGGGCACATTCTGGTGTTTTGCCCTTGGCACCAAGTTGGCTAGAAACTGCCCCACCCACCCTACCCTGCCTCTAACATAACGAGGTTGATAGTCTGAAGTGCCAAAATGACACTAACCCGCCGTCACCATCTGCACTTCTAATTTTTGACAACATTGAGGACCGAGACTTGTCCAAACTTAAAGAGAGTGCCGGTACTCAATACTGTGACGCGAAGGAAATTAAATCATTTTGCAGAGTCTTTTCGGGGAAAGCTGATCCTGCTCCCTCCAACCTCTCACCCACCCCCAATATCCCATGATCCTGTTTCCTTCCCGCCCCACACTGCAGAACATAAGGAGAGCATAACGTGAGTGCCTTGCAATTACTTTTTAACAAGTTTATTTGTTTCCAACGGTGCCTTTTCAAATCCATAAATGTATAGGTGATAGGAACTGTGGTGCAGCATTTCGAACTGAAGCCCCCAACCCCCCCACACACACAGTTGCAGTTACCTGCGTGAAATGTGCCTTCTTTCAAGATATTGCAAGTGAGCACCAAATAAAACTCACGTTTCAAGTTCCATGAATTGTGTTAGTTTCAGATATAAAAAAGAAAGGGGTTTCTTTGATGTGAATATTCACATTTGCTTACCAACATGCATCAGACATGCTAACAATATCCATACAATTCTGGAGAAGCAATTCTAGTCCTGGTTTTAACTTTGCGTTCTTGGTCTTGTAGTCTTGGATTTTCCTATTATAATCCGAGGACTACATGTCCCAGAATGCAAAATGAAAACAAGGAATGGGATTGTGTCTCTCAAATGGAATAGATAATGTTTGCATGTTTGATGCAGAACAACAAGCTGGACGTTTGTGTCAAACAACTACTTTTGATAAATGTGCTTATCACACAATTTCTTATATTTTGTGTCGTGATGAGATTTTTCAGGTTTGTAGTATTTTGTATTCTTGGACTTTAAGTCTTCCATTTCGGAAATGGAAAATAAAGCTATAATGGTACCATTTGACTTAACATGTTCCTGTGAGATTGTATATATTGTCATATGGCTCTATTATGTCATGTGTGTAATTTGCAAGTAAGCACGATATAATTGTAGCTGTTGAGAGCCAACGGTAAAATATTACTGCCAACTAAAGCTTGGAAGGTATGTGGTTGAGTGACCAAATTGCACAGTGGCTTTAAATCCTGGTTTCATTGCTTCACCAAATTGTGTGATTCTGGGCAACAATGGCAGCTTGTCCATAATTGGGGAGCAGGTGCTGACCAGCCAGTACCTACACCCATCATGAAGGAGCCATGCCAGCCCAGTGGAAAAACAGACACTCCCGCAGCTGCTTGCTGTAGCTGAGGTAGCACTCCTGGGCTGGCTTAAAGTGTCAAAGGGAAACTAGTTTTCCCTTTGACCATTTAGTTTCCGAGCACGCATTTTCAATGGACCATGTAAGGCCTGGGGCATTTTGGTTCCCTAGCCTTGCATTGCCCCTGGGGGATGCAGTCTGAGGAGCTCCACGCATAAATATTTGTAAGGGGTGCTCCTGATCCTCCCTGCATTCTAACCAATCGGGCCGCTGACAATGGAGCACTCAGGTCCTGCACACATGTGGAGGGCTCAGGAAACACTCTTTGCTTCCTGGTTGCAGTTGCTTCCTGAGTCCTTTTCGTGCTGCATGCAATCCGAAGGGCTTTCGTGAAAGTGCTGGCAGAGTCCGGACCAGGGCTGCACATAAGAGGAATTTTATTATCTATTATGTATCTATGGATGAGTGAGCGTATGATGTATGGTTGCGCATGTGAATGAGTGAGTGTATGGTGTCTGGGTGCGCATGTGAATGAGGGAGGGAATGTTGTGTGTATGTGTGTGCACCTGTGTTTGTGCTTAGTTGAGCTGATTCTGGTGGGCGAGCAGTCAGGGAATGTGGGTGGATGGATAAAGCAAGCATAATATTTGTTATTACTTGGCTAGAATGGCATTTGAGGGCAGCCAATCAAGTCATTTCTTACTGTGGCATGCCATATTATTCTGTGCCATTATAATAAAGCAAGCATGATACATGTTATTATGTTGCTAGACTGGCATTTTGGTGCAGCTAGTCTAGTCATGTTTTACTGTGGCATGACAGTTATTAATGAACATATGTGGTAGAGCAAGCACGGTAAGTTCTACCTGGCTAGACTGGCATTTGCATGCATCCATTCTAGCCATTTCCTAATCTTGCATGGCCTTTTACACTGGGCATCTCTGATAAAGCATGGTATGTGTTATATAACGTGATTAGTCTGCATTTTAATTCAGCCAGTCTAGCTATTTCTTACTGCGCATTACATTTATATCTGGGCATCCATGGTAAAGTAAGCAGGTAAAGTGTTACTACATGGCTAGACTGGCATTTTGTTGCAGCCAATCTAGATATTTCTTACTGTGGCATGGCATTTCACAGATATGGGAAGATACATGGTGCCTACCCCATGTTGCAGGGCAGCAGGAACACACAAATGCGAAAAGTCCAGAAATTGGCAGATACATGGTGCCTACCCCAAGTTGCAGGGCAGCAGCAGCATGTATATGCAGAAATGAATTGGGGGACACAATTCAGCTAGGATGAGGGATGAGGGGAGGGGATAGGACATCAAGGGCAAGAGAGGGGTGGGGGCACACAGAACATCACAGGTGACCAGGGGGTTGGGGGGGCACACACAATATCACAAGCAGCCAGGGGGTGGCACACACAACATCACAGGCACCGGGGGGGCACACAAACATCACAGGTGACCAGGAGGGGCACACACAACATCACAGGCTACCTGGGGGTAGCGTACCTGTAGTTGACAGGGGCCTTCGTTTCGGGCCTTAGTGGTAACGGGCCGGCTCCCGCCTCCCTGTTGCTGCAATTGGTTAAAGAGGACCAGAGCAGCGAATGGGAGGGGATGCCGGCTTAGGCATCAAGGTGCCAGGTCGAAGTAGCGAGGAGCGGCCATCTTGCAAGGCCAAAGGTAGTGCAAAATCAATAAAGGATCCCAATGGTAGAAAGCAAAGGCAGCTAGTAGTAGCTGCAGTCTAAGATAAAAAGGGGTAGATAAAAAGTGCTCCGAAGGAATGCGGGCTGCGCTCGGTGAAATTCTTGTCATTTTTGTTAAAGAAATGGGCAAAAAAGTAGCGCAAAGGTGCACAACATCCAGAATGAGGGGGAGACCTTACCCCAGTCAGCCAGTGCCTTGATAGCTACTGGTCACCCAGGAACAGGCCTGCAGGAGCCTGCTGTGCAAATAATATAATCTCTCTGCACCTTACATGGAAATGTTGGGATTTCTGAGAAAAAAGCCTCCCAATGGGGCAGATTTAGAGGGTCATTTTCCAGTCTCTGAGAGTGGTAAATTAGGTGTAACGACCTTGAGTAAAAGGAATACGCTTGGTCTTTGATGCCATTTCTCACTACAAGGGATGTTCACATTTTGTATGGGCTTTGGTGGGCCCACAAACAAAACGCATGTTTGCGCCACCACCATCCACTCCACCTTTCTAAAACAATGCATGTCCTCCAGCATTTGAATTTGATGAAGGTGGATATTCATTGGATTCCTAAGGAATCCACCTGCTTTTAGCAAATGGTGATAAAGGATTCTAATCCAAAAACAAAGGTGGGGGCACCTACATGGGCATCTGGGGTGAGTTCAATATATACTAAACAGAGAGGATGCCCTATGTGCTGAAAAATTCAATAAATGTGTTTCAGAAAACGCATGCTGAGGACCAGAGAGTGTGTTCTTATTAAAAATGTATTATTTTATTCTGTTACAATTTCATAAAATACATCATTTTTGAACAATTATAAGACAACAATTAATTTCCAATAAACATATATTTTTGTTCACAAAAATATATGTTTATTGGAAATGAATTGTTCAGCAATGAAGAACTCTGCTATGAAACTGGTGAACACTCATGCCCCCCTAAAAACTAGCCGGGCTAAGACCAAACTATCTGCCCCATTGTACGCACTGGAACTCGCGTCGGACAAATGCTCAATTAGAGCCGTAGAGAAACGGTGTCGCAAAAACTGTAACCCGGGAGACCTCACCAACCTCAAATCTCTCTTTGTCAACCATAAGATTCTAATTACCAAGGCCAAAGCTGCTTACTACTCAGCCACAATTGTGGCAGCCTCTAACAGGAGCAAAGCTGTCTTGAAGTAATAAAGCATTGTACCAAATCCTCACCTGTCCCTGAGGTACCAGCAACTCAGGAAAAATGTGACAGAATCCACACCATTTTTATTTAAAAAAATAGACAAAATCCAAGAGACCTTCAAATCAACCTCTCACAGCATTAGTGCTCACTGAACCCTGGCGCACACCGTATCCCTCTGGACCAGATTCTCTCCTCTCTCTCTCTCCCCTGGATCTCCTAAAAACGATTGTCTCCCACAAACCTACTTCTTACTCTGATGATATAATGTCGGCCTCCATCATTAAACAATTGACGGGCCCAGTGCTCAACATGCTCCATGGCATCCTTAATGCTCCCCTCATAGATGGATCATTCCCAGACACCCTCAACACTAGTCTCATAAGAGCAGTTTTGAAAAAGCCAACCCTAGATCCAGACGTCTTACTTGGCCAACTACTGACTCATTATGAGCCTCCCGTTTATTGGGAAAATCTTGGAAAAAGTAGTTGCTACACAAATACTTGGCAGAATTAAACAACTCTGCTACCTAAATGACTGAGATCTGCCTCAAGTGTAACAACCAATCCATCTAGGTGGTTGACAATGCCCTCCAAATCATGGATATGGGTGACCAATTCTTCCTCGTCCTCCTTGAACTCTTGGCTGCATTTGACACTGTTGATCACATCATCCTTGTCTCCCTCCTTGCCGACAGGATGGGATTTTCTAGGACTGTCCTGAATTTGTTTACTTCTTACCTCTCGGGCAGACACCAGACTGTCCAGATTAACTTGTTGTGTTCTAACTGACTTCAGATCTCCCACGGAGTCCCCCAAGGCTCCATCCTCTCACCAATCATTTGTAACCTTTACATGGAGCCTCTACGCACTCTCCTCAAAGATCCCAATATAGCCACCCACCAAAATGCAGAAGATACTCAGTTGTACATGAGAGTAAATAAAGCGGAGGACACCATTAGTCTCTGCAATTACCTAGCCATCATCCAGTCCTGAATGTCGACCTCATACTAAACCCATCCAAGATTGAAATTGTCCTCATCGGTTCGCCTGCTAAAAACAACTTGTCCAACAATGCCTCAATTATATGCACCTAAAGCATATGATCCACAACTCTAGGACTCAGCAAAATCCTTAGGCTTCACCATTGACAGCAGCCTGTCATTCCAGAAACACATAACCAAGAAGGCCCAAGCAGCCTGACCCTGAATCGCCACCCTTTGAAAACTCAAAGCGTTCGGGCAGCCGCAGGACTTCTGCACCATAGGGCGGGCCCTTAGGGTCTCACACATCAAGGGGGGAATGCACCCCTGACATGGCTCCCAGCTGCTCAATTGGCTCCCCTAAAAGCAGTCTACCACACTGTTGTATGTCTTATTATTAGTGCATGGAAATTTGACCAAATTACCCCTATCCTACGCATATTACTTTCACTTCCTTTCCAGCCCAGGATACTGTCAAAGACTGCATGTATCATCTACAAAGCAGTCCTGAGTAGCACACCAGCGTACCGGGCGGCTAAGCTCCACATATCTGGTGGCACAGGCTCCTTTTGCATCAAATCAACCAATGGTTTGAATCACAATTTGTCCGCAAAGAGAGGACACGCAAACAATTGTTCTCTTGTCAAGCACCCACCCTCTGGAACTCAGTCCCGGTGTGAGCTCGAAATACCCCCACAATTCTCCAGTTTTGAAAATCTCTCAATACATGGCTTTTTCAACAACGCCTGACCAGCACTAATTCCAATGGACACACATAGTGATGCACAGACCTCAACTCACAGTACTGCGCTACTGTTAAAAGATGCCAGCTCAAGTGCTGGTTACCCACACTCTGTACAGCACTCTGTTGCTCTCGAACTAAGTCCGCACTTTAAACAATAAAATAAAATAAACATGTAAGTGCCTCTCATCCTACACGTACATGTCAGGAAGCATTCACAATTGCACCATGGAGTGCAAACAATGCACAGAAGCCCGGATCCTCCCAAATTTCCATGCATTGTTTTCACTTTGATGTGCAAACAATCACAATTGCAAGGAGAGGACTGCTAACAGGCAAATGTTATGGTGAGCGGTCCTCTACATGGAATTGGCAGAGGG
This sequence comes from Ambystoma mexicanum, assembly GCF_040938575.1. Taxonomy (NCBI): domain Eukaryota; kingdom Metazoa; phylum Chordata; class Amphibia; order Caudata; family Ambystomatidae; genus Ambystoma; species Ambystoma mexicanum. The sequence continues at coordinate 576,962,284 of NC_090936.1, forward strand.
AAGAAAATACCCCCTTCCCACCAAAGCCCAAGCATGTTATCTTGCCTTCAATAAAAATTGCTGAGCAGCACATTAGGATTATCAGATCTGAAGCTATGTTATACCCCTACCTGTTCATTTCTTCATTTACATAGTTACCCTGTGACACTCATGCAGGTATCAATGGGAAATGTGGGAATTTATAGGTGGCTTTTCTCTTTGGGCACCCTCGTTTGCCCAGATCATAGCTATTAGTTCAATGTTAATTCTTTCACCCTCTTTTTTCTCTTAGCCTGCCAACTTTTGTACATCATGATAATTGTGCCAAAACAGGGCTAAATCTGGCTGTGATTGATGGACATATTTGAGACAAAGCTGCATTAGGCTAATTGGCTCACATTTCAAGTGAATGACTTAAGAGTACACCATTACATTGAGCTTTTGGTTGCAATCTCGTACTTATATTTCAGCATGCCATGCTCTCAAGGCCTGAGTTAGGAAATAAGGGACTTCCCCATGGAGACTAAAATAGTGAGTCGAACACAAACATGACTGGACATGGGGCTAGTGGGGAGGGGAGACTAGGGGGGGCATAGCGGGAGAGGAAGCATTAGAAGGTGACTCAAACAGAAGTGGTACATGAAGAGTGAGACACGCATGGACAGTGAGAGAGGACTATGTAAATGGAGAGGAAGACACAGCGAAAGATTAATAGACATGGATCAGGAAGACCTGGCAGCTGGGCCCTGGCACAAGAGCAATTTTTAGACCTTACCAGAGCTAAGGCCTGGCCCACCTAAATCCTAGATTGGTGAGTACCTGCACTTCTTTTTTTTCATTTAAAGCACTAGACAGTATAGGCCGGGATGAAGATGCATTGGCAGTGCTGTGGGTAGGTATCTGGGCTAGAGTATCAGGGAAATGGTGCTTCAAGCCTGGACCGTGGCTCATCAGCGTGGATGTGTTTAGGTCTCTGAATGGAGTGTCAGGGGATGCTGCAGGCCGCAATTGAGGTGCATTGGTAGTGCAGTGTGTTGGTCTCTGGGTTAGAGTATCAGGGAAATTGTGCTGCAGGCCTGGTCCATGGCTCATCCTGGTCCGTGGCTTATCAGCGTGGATGTGTTTAGGTCTCTGAATGGAGTGTCGGGGGATGCTGCAGGCCGCAATTGAGGTGCATTGGTAGTGCAGTGTGTTGGTCTCTGGGTTAGAGTATCAGGGAAATTGTGCTGCAGGCCTGGTCCATGGCTCATCCTGGTCCGTGGCTCATCAGCGTCGATGTGTTTAGGTCTCTGAATGGAGTGTCGGGGGATGCTGCAGGCCGCAATTGAGGTGCATTGGTAGTGCAGTGTGTTGGTCTCTGGGTTAGAGTATCAGGGAAATTGTGCTGCAGGCCTGGTCCATGGCTCATCCTGGTCCGTGGCTTATCAGCGTGGATGTGTTTAGGTCTCTGAATGGAGTGTCAGGGGATGCTGCAGGCCGCAATTGAGGTGCATTGGTAGTGCAGTGTGTTGGTCTCTGGGTTAGAGTATCAGGGAAATTGTGCTACAGGCCTGGTCCATGGCTCATCCTGGTCCGTGACTTATCAGCGTGGATGTGTTTAGGTCTCTGAATGGAGTGTCAGGGGATGCTGCAGGCCGGAATTGAGGCGCATTGGTAGTGCTGTGTAGGTCTCTGTGCCTAGAGTATCAGGGACATGGTGCTGCAAGCCTGGACCGTGGCTCATCCTGGACCGTGGCTCATCAGCGTGGTTGTGTCTAGGTCTCTGAATGGAGTGTCAGGGGATGCTGCAGGCCGGAATTGAGGTACATTGGTAGCGCCGTGTTTAGTACTCTGGGTTAGAGTGTCCGGGAAATGGTGCTGCAGGCCTGGACCGTGGCTCATCGTGGTCCGTGGCTTATCAGCGTGGATGTGTTTAGGTCTCTGGAGTGTCAGGGGATGCTGCAGACCAGAATTGAGGTGCATTGGTAGTGCTGTGTGTAGGACTCTGGGTTAGAGTATCAGGGAAATGGTGCTGCAAGGCTGGACCGCGACTCATCAGCGTGGATGTCTGTAGGTCACTGAATGGAGTGGCAGGGGATGCTGCAGGTCAGAATTGAGGTGCATTGGTAGTGCTGTGTAGGTCTCTGTGCCTAGAGTATCAGGGACATGGTGCTGCAAGCCTGGACTGTGGCTCATCCTGGACCGTGGCTCATCAGCGTGGATGTGTTTAGGTCTCTGAATGGAGTGGCAGGGGATGCTGCAGGCCAGAATTGAGGTACATTGGAAGTGCTGTGTGTAGTACTCTGGGCTACATTATCAGAGAAAGCACATGGCTTGGCCCCGAAGGGGCTGTAGGCGCCAAGGCATAACATGGTGGAGGGGGTGACCCCCCCGCCCTGCCTTCTACTTTAGCGAAAAGTCACAGGAAAGGGAAATGGGGCATAAACGTTGGCCCATATATATGTAGTGCATGGGCAGGGGGGCGGTCTTTTTGCACTCTCGTGCCCCCTGCAGCAGGACCAACTTTTCCCACTCAACCCACCCTAACATGTATTTTAATTGCAGGGTTTCTAATGATTGTCCTTATTGTCGGCGGTAACTCAGGCGATCGAGCATTGCCAATAACGAACATGCTGATGGAGGGTAAAGAGGACCAAGAGTAAATTGCCCCCTCTTAGCCTAGCCCGGCGGGGCGGGGGGCGGCAAGGTCAAAAAGGAGGTGCACCCCGTGGTGGTCAGCTTCCATCATGGGCTGGTGGTAAAAGGAAAGCATATTGGCACTCCCTGCAGCCCACCAACGGCAGCTGCCAATGTGTTTAGCCCAGAGCAGGAGGCTCCGAGAGGTTCGGGGAGTGAGACCTAAGTATGCCAGAAAAATAATGGATAAGGAGAAAAAGAGAACTGACTGTCAAGAAAGAAAGAGATAAAAGGAAAAGGGGGATGCTGAGAAGAAAGAATAATAAACAGAAAGGTGCTGGGGCTGGGAAAACTATAAAAGATATTCATGTTTGGTTTGAATTTATAGTGTGAATAAACAGTTTCCTTGTTGTGCCACAATAAGAAGAACTGGTCTGGCCTCAGTTAGCTAGCCACTGTGGGCTACAGCGCGATGGTAAATACCTTGCCAGTCTGGGGGCGAACAGTGCCCAACTGCCTATGTTATGGTGCTCCGAGCCTGGACCGTGGCTCATCAGCGTGGATGTGTGTAGGTCTCTGACTCGAGTGTCAGGGGATGCTGCAGGCCGGAATTGAGGTGCATTGGTAGTGATGTGTAGGTCTCTGGGTTAGAGTATCAGGGAAATGGTGCTGCAAGCCTGGACCGTGGCTCATCCTGGACCGTGGCTCATCAGCGTGGAAGTGTTTAGGTCTGAGTGGAGTGTTAGGGGGTGCTGCAGGCCGGAATTGAGGTGCATTGGTAGTGCTGTGTGTAGGACTCTGGGCTAGAGTATCAGGGAAGCCTGGACCCTGGCTCATCAGCGTGGATGTGTGTAGGTCTCTGACTCGAGTGTCAGGGGATGCTGCAGGCCGCAATTGAGGTGCATTGGTAGTGCAGTGTGTTGGTCTCTGGGTTAGAGTATCAGGGAAATGGTGCTGCAAGCCTGGACCCTGGCTCATCAGCGTGGAAGTGTTAAGGTCTTTGAATGGAGTGTTAGGGGATGTTGCAGCCCAGAATTGATGTGCATTGGTAGTGCTGTGTAGGTCTCTGGGTTAGAGTATCAGGAAAATGGTGCTGCAAGCCTGGACCGTGGCTCATCCTGGACCGTGGCTCATCAGCGTGGAAGTGTTTAGGTCTGAGTGGAGTGTTAGGGGGTGCTGCAGGCCGGAATGGAGGTGCATTGGTAGCGCTGTGTGTAGGAATCTGTCCAGGAGTATCAAGCCAGGCCTGACTCAGGTTTATCGATGGGGCAGTGTGTAGATCTCTGCAGTGGAGTATAGAGAGGGGGGGGCTGCAGGCCGTGATGAAGCGGGTCATCCTATGTGTGCAGTGATTTCCCAGTGATCGCCCCCCAGTTTCCCCTGGCGGCCTGTGTTTGTTTTCAGTTGCCATCATTTCTTGTCCTGTCTGTTGTTTCAGGGGCTGAGATCAGCATTTGGCATCTGGGGCCGCTGTCGGTCCATATCCTGTGATAAACCCAGACAGCAGGAGGGAAGGGCAGGGAGACAGGCCGCAGGATGTTATTGCTACTTGATCCCTGTTATTACAAGCTTGTTTCTTTTCCTGCCGGCCTTGTTTTCTCCAGGAGCCAACAAGATGATAAAACAGGGCAGAAATAGCATGCAGTGTAGGAGTGAGGGGGTTTGGCAGAGCCTTAACAATGGCATAGGAGTGCTGATGGGGTCGTGTGGGAGCTAGGAGCGAGATTACACGGTAGGCCTCATTACTGGAATAACAGCTGGTGCTTCAGTGGGACTGAGGTGCCATCATGGGCTGTTTGTGTTTCTTTATTGGAATCTCAGAGGCTCCGCAGCAAAGAATTGAGATGCTCTGGCAGAGCTGAGCAGTGCGCGAATCACAGAGGCTTCTGCAGTGCAGTATGACGATGCAGTGTGAGGGCTACACCAGGCTTCCTTCATTGGAATAACTCGGTCTCTGCAGGGCAGGAAAATCTGAGATTCATTGAGAGAGCTATGTGTTGGTTTAAGTACCAAGATGGCGGTCTTCAGAAGAAGGACTGAGACCACTGGAATATCCGTGTGTTTGCCTCAGTCGCGGATTGGCTGAGGTGCTGCAGGGAAGGCGTAACGTGTACTAGCAACGCTGTGTACATGAGCGCTGTACGGAGGGATAGCAGAACAATGCTACAGACGTGTGCGGGCCCCAAAGGTGGAGTGCCCTCGGTGCAGCAGTCGAGGTTGGAGCTGCACTGCTAACGCTGTGCCTGATTTTCAGTGATGTGATGCAAAGGTAGTGCAGGACTCCACTGACAGAGCTTTGAGTTGACCTCTGTACTGGAATGGCCTGCGTGCTGCAAACCAGGATGGAGGAGCTCTGTGTTAAGGACTCTGGGAGGCTGAGTCCCAATAAATAAGCATGTTGTACAAACACACTGGAGCTAGCTTATAGGTAGGAGTAACTGGCAAACCTGATCACAGTAGGGTGACCAGATAGAAAAAAACAAAAAAACGGGACAGGCCTAGGCATAGAAGTAGGACTAAAGTAAACACAAATACTACTGTAGTCCTACTTCTATGCCGCTGGTCTGTTGCCTGGGGCGGTTGGGGGGGCTTGGGTGGTGTGTGCTCACAGGCACACTCCTCTCATTGGAGGAGAGTGGCCAGGGAGGGGAAGGGGGAGGAAATGGGGGCAGGAAAATCATTCACGCCTTCATTGACGTGCAGTAAGAGTCGTGCTGGGCCCGATATCGAAATTGGGTCCTGGCAAAAATCGGACCGTAGAAATCCACCCTTCCAATCTCGGGACAGGGTTATAAAATTTAAAAACTCCCGGGACGGAGGGTTATTTCCTGGGACTGTCCCGGGAAAACCGGGACATCTGGTCACCCTAGATCGCAGCCATCTTAGTTAGAGACGCGATGTGATCGCTGAAACTGCAACACGTGACTGCACAGTAGCGTGTCTTAGTCACAAAACACTGTCAGAGTTGATGTGCGGCTGGTGTACTTTTTTGAAGTTTTTATTTTGAAGTGCTCTATTTGATGATGGGCCCCACAGTTGCTGATGAGGGTAGCATGGGCATACACAAGAGAGGGGTCAGTTGGCCTATCCAAAAAAGGGTGAGGTACAGCACAACATAGCCTCTTTATTGCAGAAGATAGTGTCTATCAAGGGTCTGCAACCTTAGTCTCTTCCAAAGTTTTGGACTACAGCTCTCATCAACCCAGCCATGCAAGTCAATGGTGCAGGATCATGGGAGTTGTAGTCCAACACATTTGTGGAGCCTCTGGTTGCAGAGCCCCAGTCTAGACAGATAGCACATAGGTAAAGTGCTCATCTCATGCCTGAGGCCAACCTGCACTTTGCAATTTCGAATCCAGTAGTGCAGACTCAGCCTTTCATACTTTCCAAGGACAATAAATTGAGTACCAGTAAATGTAATCACAAACAGCTATAAATACAGTGCTTACAAGCAGGAGCAATCTTGGTTGAATTGTTATATAAACACGCACTGTCAAAGCCAACAGGTGTTCGGTTTGTGTAGACCAGGACTGCCATTTTCCAGGCTTCCTGTTAACAGAAATTGATTACAAGGAGCAAATGCAAGGACACACATGTTGCTTTTTAACAAATTGCCTGAAAGCACACTTGGTGACAACATTTTTATTACACCAGGAGCTGGTTTACAGCTGCACTGCAAATAAGCCATTACCTTTCAGAAGACTGCTTAAAGATAACATTGTCATTCCCTTACAAGCACAGAGAGGCTCCAAGACTTCCCAGAGACGTCTGCTTACAGTGGGTAGGGGCAGCTAGTGCGTGGGAAGGGCCATAGGAAATAGCATAATAATAGTTTTGCATTTATAAAGCGCTACAAACCCTCAGGTATCTGAGCGCTGCTTATTACTACTCACGGTGTGTGCTGCTCATTTATTGATCTCGGAAGGATGAAAGGCTGAGTTTGACCCTGCTGGGATTCAAACCTGCGTTAGCAAGTTCTGCACGGATGTCAAAGTGAGCGCTCTACTCGCTGTGCCACTTGACCAGCTAGCATGGCTAGGAATGGTCAATGGGTGGGTAATGTCTTGCTGCAGGCAGGGCCGGCCCTAGGATTTGGGGAGTCCTGGGTGGTGGCAAAAGGTGTGCGGCACCCCCCCCTTTATTTGCACAAATAGTTACATCAGTGATATTACAAAAAATATTATAGATTGAGTCTTCAATACGCATCGGTATCATCTGAAGTTAAATTGAAAACATGTTGCCATGAGTAAGGCAGGAAACAAATAAACTGTGAGGTCCAGTACATGAATTGTCACTATTAATATGTATCTAAGTGGAAATATCAGGAGTGAGACTTTTTTAAGTAGAAGATAGTGCAAGATGAATACCTTAAATAGACTTTTAATTTTGGCAGATAAGGGATAGTGAGATGGAGAAGCTAGGATTTGTGACCAGTCTGCAATTCAGAATCTTCGTAGAAATATTTTTTGTAAAAGTTATTTTCGAAACTTTTGTTTGAAAATACCATCTGACTTGTGCATTGCAAAAAATATGGTGATTGTATAGTGCTAACTGGACTTAACTGCTGTTTTTTCAGGCATTACCCAATTGTTTTTATTTTTTATCATGGATAGACATATTTGGCCATATTGTCCAAACTAGCAACATGCTTTTATTTCAGAAGCTATATATAAGGATTAGTTTGGCTGTCAAAATAAATAAACTCCAAGCAAGTTCCAAGGATGTCATGTCAGGGCAGTGATTGGCCCTGGGGCAGTCGAGGCAGGTTGTGTCTAATGCGGGATTGCCTTATAGTGTGATAGAGCCAATTTACCTGGGAGGTCTTGGGGCAGGACAGTAAGCATTTTTCAGGTCTTCAAATTTTAACAAAATGAACAGGGCTCAAGTCCCAATAAAAAGTTGGGGCATGGGGGGCTCAATAATATATGTATAGGCACTGAGTACATGGGGGCAGAGGGCGAGGGTGCATCGGTTCTCCTTGCCATGCTCATCTAAATCCAGTGCCTTAAGTGGCCAAAGAAAATGAGCCTGCCCCCTGTTAGACCACCCACCCTAAACGTGCCCTGGCTTAATGTGTTACATATACCCACCCGCCACCCAACAGCAGTCCTCTGCAGAGATCAGCACCATCTGCCTCTATTAACAAAAGGGATGTCTAGCAGGGGACAGAGCCTCACCTTTTAAGCCTTAATAGTGGCGCTGTCTCTCACCAGGCATTTCTTTAGCTAAGAGATTTCTGCATCTCTTAACTAAAGAAATGCTTTGCGAGAGACAGCACCACCATTAAAGCTGAAAAGATGAGGCCGCTGGAATCCAAGGCCTTTTACCCTAAAGCATGAAGCTTTAGAAAAAAAGGCCTCGGTTTCCAGCGCCTCACCTTTTCTTCATAATGGTGGTGCCAGAACATGGGAATCTCTGGTGCTGTCGCCACCATTATGGAAAAGAGCATTTTTTCAAAAGCCTGAAGCACTCGGACATAAGCGAGAGCTTCAGGCTTTAGCTCGGGCTCTAACTGGTGGGGCTGCCAGGGGACAAGAGGGAGCCCCGTTAGGGCCCCGGCTCAGAACCATACTTCTGAGCCTGCCGGGACTCTGCCCCGGATAGCCCCAGACCACTTAAAGCCCTGTCTAAATCACTGGTTGTGGCAGCTTTTGTTTCTCCTCTCCTGCTGGGTTCATGCTTGGTACCATGTTAGCGTGCATCTTGCAAAATTAGCCAGTGCTGCTCACTTTAAACTTGGAAAAGAGCCTCATTACTGGACCACTTGACCTTTGATTGGATGGGGTGGGCAGGCCAAATCTGCTTTGCAGTTGTAGCCGGGGATCCTATAAGAGAATGCTGAAATGACAACTCAGCAGGTTAGTTGATTGTTGGTGAGATGTTATATGTTTTGACCTTCCTGTAAATCACATGGATTTTTTCTATTTATGCTTGAAAATGTGCTGTAAAATGTGTTGTTTCAACCTGGGGATGGGTACAGCGCCCCCCAATCACTCAGTCTGGCAATCTCTGCCACTGTAGCAAAAATCAAAAGCTGCCACTCATTAATATATGCACAGTAAGTGATCATATCTTAAATCGAAATATACAAATGCAGTTCAATTGACCTTTGCCTTTAGAAGAAAGCGCACAAGACAAGTGAGCATTTGCCTTTCAGAAAAAGTAATCAACACTGGAAAAATAACCTGAGAGAGGAGAATTTCCAATAACTATGCTGGCAAAGTATTAAAGGTGCCCACCTTTTAAACCCAGCAGTGTATAATTAAATATTCCAAGGAAAACACAATCCAAACAGGAAATGTGTGCTTCGATGACACTTTTATGTGGTCTTGTGGGTGAGCGTCTGCACTGGAAACATGACAACCTGGGGTTAAATCATAGTAGCCGAAAACTTGAGTGAGCAAACTTTCTTTTAATGCTGGCTTCAAAAACACCTACCAGAGGTTGAGTCTGCCCCCTGAAAAAAGGGGGCGGACGTTGTTTCTTCACATCTATCCTCGACTTTTGCCCTAAAAGTCAGCATAGAGCCATAACCAGCGAAAATAACCCACCCAGTATCCAGGTTTGCAACCTCTCTTGCCACAGCCCGGGCATATAGTCATGACTCCCTTGCCCTATCATCCTTACCCTTCCCACCCCCACATTTGGCTTTCAACAATACTCTGTTTTATAAAGAGAACTTGAAAAGGACACTAAATGTTAAGTACTAATGCGAATATATAAATCCTTATAGAAATATGCTAGTCAAAATGTTTACAATTGTGTCATTATTGCCCCCTCCCCCACCTCTCCACCTTGAAGAGAAGACTACAGATACCACAATGCAATTCAGCAAAAGGCATAAAATGGCATGTTGGTTTTGAACATGTACTTTCAAGACTTAAACTCTCACAACTAAAGTAATTTGGGAAAGGGTTACCTATTTGTGTTTCAATGTTTGACAAAGGCATGCTTCATATGTAATGTGAGGAAAATGTTACATTCTACCTTAAATAAACGTGTTTTGGCATTTTGGCATGGCAAATATAAACATGTAAAAATAAGGCAGATAGTTGAAAACCAGTTTTGTGCTATATATTGTATTGCCCTCGAGGAAGGCACAGATTATATGTAGACAGCTAACTGGTGCCTTGCATGTGCTTTCAAAATACAAATTTCCCTTTTCGGTTCTTAACAAGGAAACATTACAAATGTCTTGTCCAAAACAATGGTATCTTAAATAGGCCATCACTTGTAAATCGCTCCCACTTTAAATGCTTTGCTTTTAGAAAGAAAGTGATAAGCAGTGCTTGTGAGACCCCCAGCTAGTGGGCCACCGGGTGGGGGCATTTCTCTCAGCATCCAAGCAGGCAGGAGGTTTAGAGGTGACATTTGCCTCACCAGAACAAACAGAAAGGGAGACAAGCTTCTTACATCGAGGTAGGACAGCCGGTTTTGAAAAAAAAAAAAAAAAAAACTTTCTATGGTGGAAGCAGGGAGCTGGTGCCTGCGAGGCCGAGTGGCCACACGGCCCTGGTTGGCCGCACACACTCATGCCTCGGGCCGGCCCTGGCTGCAGGTTCCTGTGAGGTGCACTGGCAGAGCTGTTTGTGGTACCATTCCAGCATAACTGGGGACTGCTGCAGATCAGTCATGCTCAGTGTGGTGGGTGCCCAGAATAGCTGCGCGTGCAACCGGTGTGGAGAGATAGGGCTTGGCAGAGCCCACGCTACAGTAGCTACAGTAGCTGAAGTGGACTTAATTAAACTTTCATCTGTGGAACTGCGCCAGGTCGGAAATCCCGGACGTGGTAACAAGCAGCCCGCGAGATCACAGGCCACTGCACTCATTGTTTGGAGGCAGGGATAAAGGCCCCCCTGTGGCAATCATCCATCCCTGCAGGGGACAAGGGGATCAGAGAAGGCCTATTTCTAGTACCAGAAAAAACATAGGGTCAGGGGTCATCCATCAGGGCGACCATGGAAGGTGTCCAGGTGGCAAGTGACCCTTGGCCCTGTTTATCTTCAGAACACCAGGGGTGACCCTGATTACCGCATGTGCTTCCCATCAACACCCTCTAACACGACATCTCCCCCACCCCAATGATCCTTGCCTAACCCATACCATTAATGGAAGTTTCCTTCTTCGCGCTCTGTGCCAGAAGATGATGACTACAATTACAAAAACGTATTTTAAAACTATCCGGACTCGCCTCTCGGGACACTCATCAACGAAGATTACAATACACAAACTAGAAAATAACACCTTGACTTAGAGGTTATAAAAAGCGCGCCACGCTATTTGGCACCTGGTGTTCCGTGGAAAATTATGGAAACCAAACGCTTTGCAGCAACAACAAAAAAGGGCAGGAAGTAAAAGTTTGCCCGTGGATTTCGGGTGCCGTCTGTCTGAGGTGAGCTGCGCGCGCGGACAAGCGAACGCACACAAATAAACAACTGCGTCCAGGCGTGGCTGTAACCGCCATTTCAGGTTGCATTGAGGTAGCAATGGCTACCCGCTGGGCGGTGCTTCCGGCCCCGTGGATCACTCCTGTGCTGGACGCAGTCTCACTACTGTACTCTTAATGGCTGGAACACATACACTGCACAGGTAATAGTGCGATTTGGGGCAGACTTCTTTCTGTGGATTAGCACCAATCCAGGGCAGGTAACATATTTGCACGTGCAGAATATATATATATATATATATATATATTATATATATATATTTCTTTGATTGTACATGGTTAAAGAAATTCACCTTTACAGTAATCAAGCGAGTGCAAATTTATATTTATACATAGTCAGCAATAAAAAAAAATTCCTTAGAGATCATCCAAAACTACAAAACACATGGGTGATTATAATTAAAAGTACATTTTTTAAAATACCACTATCAAGATGGCGCAATAGACGGACCATCTTCTGACATCCAGGTCACAAAGTTTTAGGCTACGCAGGTATCCTGTAACGGCAATACCCACTGACAAGTGGTAACCCCAAAACATCGACCCCAGAAGGATTCACATTCCATAAACTCCCCACGATCTACTCATTTCCTAAAAAACAATATGCGTGATGCTTTAGACTAGATCAGCAAATGTTTTAACGTTTTCAGTTTGAGTTTATCTTTACAAAATGGACAGAAGGATTCCTCCTGGGGTATCAACTTGCGGTGCAGAAGATTTTCCCAGGTGGGAAACTTCCAGCTGAACCTTGAAAATTCCAGCTGATAATATCTATCCGGGAAGATATTCAGGAGTTTATGCTTTAACTGGAGATGGGATAAGGGCAGGTACTCGTGACATTTGTTTAGTGTTGCACACCGGTCTTCCCGATATAATGCAAGCTTAACCACCCCAGGTCACTCCCACTCCTGCACTTATCCTCCTCCCCTTCCCCTGGCACTTTCCCCCCTTCCTCTCCCCTGCACTCGCACGATCTCAATGTCATTGGGCCTAGTAAGATCGTCGTCTTGTCCCGCCTTGTTCCCCCCTGCCTCTAGTCGCGCTTTGAGACACATGTGTATGGGCGCGCTATGAATAAAATATAGCATATCATATCATATCATATCCCAGAGGTCCCTTGAGCTTTTCCCTATATTTAGGAGAGTACTTTCGTGGTGTTCTCTCAACATATTGAGAGTAGTAACATTATTAAGACTTAGACCATTTTTCAATTCTGCATACAAAGAATTCTCAACGGGATAGAATTCTTCATACAAAGAATTCTCAACGGGATGGAGTATACTGCTGTAGATTAAAAATCCTCCATATAGCTTGCACCCGCGAGTTTAATACAGAAACTTGTAGACTTAAAAAAGAAAAACGAAAAGCAGAAAGAAATTGGCAAAACAATCCATCCACTATTAATAAGGAAAACTGGAAAAAGTTAGATCTCATTTATAAAGAAAAACTGATATTAGCAAAAAAAAATATTACAATGACCAAACTACCTCAGCTTCCAATTCTACAAGTAAACTGTTTCAAATTCTCAAATCAGTTGACAAGCCAGCAACATTATCTCCTCCGTTCCAATCATCGCAAAAAGACTACGAGATTGTCCAAACCGCCTTCTCCAACAAAATATTAAAGGCTAGAGAAAATATGAAATCTTGTACTATAGCTAATTATCCATCACCTTCTGAAAACAGAAATAAAATATCGAGGCTAAGTACCCCAAAAGGAAATACACCGAACACGGGTTACAAAGGAGCATACAAAGTACTTTATTTTATACTGAATCCAGTTACAAAAATAGAGCAAAATCAGATAGCTATCGGCCCTCAGTACAACACAACGAATTCCAGCGTGGTTCAGTGTGTTCAGTGAGAGACGTTGTACATTAGAATGCATTAGCTTTTTATACATTTGGTGGGCGCGATGTCCAGCCCCACTTCGGGTTAATATTCCTTTTAATACATCACCGATCTAGGGTTCGTGCCATGTCTCAAACAACCGCATATAACTGGTTTGCCTTTAATACATGTATCAACAAGCCTATGCAATAACTGTGTATTCTAAGGTTTTCCATGCAGGCCTTCTTAAACATTAAATACAATGTAGTTAAACAGATGTTCTTCGTTCAGTATTTGAATACATTGTCTCAACATATGCTTGTGGATTAGTTTCATTGCACGAGTAATCCTTCTACACATAGGTCAACAAAGGACAAGGTCTCAGTTCACAACCTCAACAAGTGGCCTGCAGGCAAATTACACATTAGCTATGTACAGAGGTCAAGACGGCCATGTTGTATTCTGGAATGACATTGTCCACCATTTTAGCTCACAGGGTGACTTTTACACTATGAATCCTAAAATGGCGGTTTGACCAAAAATGGCGGCGTACATGGATTTAAGGTCAGGACCTTGCAACACAGATTTCTTTCGCAAGCGACTTTCGAGCAGTTTGGCGTAGGCCAATATTAATTTATTTATTACAATAGGAGGCACGATATACTTTCTCTTTCGACAAACCCTCCTTTTGGCCTATGCCAAGTGCTAAAAACTACTTTGGATCTCCTTGCAAATAACTCCATGCATCATCGTCCATGCACCCTGAATCACTATCGGAAATATCTATTGCCATTAGGTCATTTGCTAAAATATCCTTCAATACATATCCTTTGGAAGTCTTATCTGGGGCATACACTTTATGTCCTATTGAACCTATCGCTTGTGCGCAACATCCCCCTAGCATGAAACACATACCAGGTAGACACTGAATACAGCAACAAAGAAACAACAGGATTCCCAAAATAATTAGTAAGACCGAAAGTACCTTCCAACCCCAAGATCGCAAGAAGTCCCAGAACCAAGCGCTCAGATCCCAGTTTCCCTCGGGAACATGCACTTCGGAACTAAGGACGTGCAGATTCTGTATTGCCTTAAAGATAGTTGGGGAGGAATCTGGTACGAAAACACAGCAAGCGGACCCCACTAATTTGCGTTCTCCACCATGCTCTGCTAGAATGACATCTAATGCCATTCGATTTTGAAGTGTTACTAATCTTATCGCCTTTTGTTCTAACGTCATATCATAGAGTATGTCTTCTGTGGTCCGGTTGATGGTTCTCTCCAGTACTCTCGCTAGTTTTCTGATATCTTCTGAATTCGCTATCTGCCCCCAAAATGGCACAACTGATTTAGCTATATCTCCCAAGACTTGTGCGGGGGTGTCGCCATTCCCATCCCGCCGTGGACGAGCCTTTGAAACTTCTTTTGTACTGGCTATAAACACCCCAGCTAACAGGATCCCTAAATAACAGGTTCCCTGCCAATCCCTGGGCAACCATGGGAATGCTACATTACCGCAGACAAAGTAGACAGGTTCGCCTACATACAAAGGTCTGTTCTCCCCAGTCCAATTTGCAACGTTGGCACAACCTAGAAAATTTCCCATTGACTGAGTTCCATTCCTCTGTATGCAAAAAGAAACTGAATCAGGGCTATGGTTGACAGTGTAAGAAGGAGGCATGGCATCCTTATTGCCTATCAGAGCCATTTTAAAGGAAATCAAAGATTGGAAAGGACGAGACAGTTTATCAGAAGGCCTAATAGAAGCAACATTCGGTTTACTCCTATTTGCAAAAAGCGAGCATCCCAGGGGAGTCAAAACACGTTTCTCAAAACTATTCAAATTGGTGCCATCAAAGATCCCTGAGATGCTATCATTCCATTGACCAAAGAACAGTGCTCTAAGAGAAGCTTAGCAAGCAGTTGTCAACGGTAAAGGATGAATATACCAACCTAGCCCTTATCCCCGTGTTGCGGTAAATGTGAGTAGACCCAGCAGTTGGATTTATTAAAAATGGCATGTGTAGCATTCATGATAAGTAGTAGAGTGTTATTATGGTACCTTTGTCTGTGCTGGGAATCCAGAGGTGATAAAGTATGCAAATGTACAAAGGGAGTAGGAACATTGGGTGCACTTTCAGTAGGAAACAAAAGTTCTAAAGAGTGAGTTTCCTCGAGGTACCATAATCCTAAGGCAGCAACTATTAAAAAACAAAACATCATTATAAGAATACAGCAATACGTTTTCAGGCCCCAGGCATTTTGTCCATTGTCCCGGTTGGTCACCCCCTTATTTACAAGTCCCATACGAGCGGTAGTGGTGGCGGGCATCGTAGTCTTCAAACAAACATTCCAAAGTTTGTTGCAGGCGACCTCCCGGTCGAGCGACCTCTTAGTCCTTCCACCACCCCAGCCAACAGAATCCCCTTTCTCAAATTTGGGCAAAAAGCAAGCCCTCAATGACTCTTTTCCTTCTCCGAATGCACAGCCAAACCGTGCCGTAAGTCTATCAGATGCACAGCAAAACCGTGCCGTAAGTCTATCTTCGTGGTCGTAGGTTATATCGTACTTTTCCTGGTACTGATTGATCCGGAAACAATATGTCGTCACTTCCTGCTGGACGCAACGTGTCGGAGGCAAGTGAAGGGGCTGAATTTGAAACAACCGTTTCCGGGTGCAAAATTTGTGGAGAGTGTGGATACAAAATGGCAGCTTCCCCAAGCCTCCCGGGCTCAGAGATATTCTCTGACACACTCTCAGTGTTGCTTACTGCTTTGGGATCTTCGGTTGCAGTATCAGCGAGGGGTTCTGTTTCTTCTGTAGTGTGTGGCACAGGGTGAGTAAGTTTCTTGATGTGCGACGCGTGGATCCAGTTCTTTCGTCCAGCGACCCGCACCACTGTCTGGGTGACCAACAGGATTTGGAATGGCCCACGCCAGCGAGGCGCGAGGCAGGAGGTGCGCTCAAATGATTTGACGAGCACCCAACTCCCAGGCCGTATGTCGTGGCCCGGACCCTCGTATCGCACAGGTAAAGCTTCTCGTACCTGGTGATAAATCAAATACAGGTTTTTAGTCAATTGGCTACAATAATCTGAAAGTAGTACATTTTCAACATTCTTTAAAGTTCAACATTTTGGAAGGTTCCAGATATTGGCGGGTCTCCCCATTACCACCTCAAATGGAGAGAGCTTAGTCTTAGTTTGAGGGGTTGTACGCATGGCTAGTAACACGATCAGTAAGGTGTCTGGCCATTTTAGTTTGGTGCGGCACACATCTTAGCGAGCTTGTTCTTGATGATACCGTTGTGTCTTTCTACTAGTCCGGCACTCTGAGCATGTCTGGCCGAATGGAACCATTTGTCAATTCGTAATGCTGTACACATCTGTAGAATTACAGCAGCGACAAAATGTGGACCATTGTCCGACCAGATAACTCTCGACAAACCGAACCGGGGGAAGTATTCTTTTAACATGGTTTTCTCAGTGGTCATGGCTGTACCATCTTTAACACGGAAAGCCTCAACCCATTTACTAAAGGCGCAAATGACCACGAGGACATACTTTAGATTGTTGCATTCAATGAAATCAAAGTGAATAACTTCGAAGGGGACAGAAGGTGGCCCAAAACTTCCCCTTGGAGTTGATGTCCCCTTTCCCACATTGTTTTTTAGGCAAATCATGCAGTTCTGGACATAGCGCTGGGCAATTTTCGAAATCTTGTCATTTGCCCAAACTTTTTCTAACATTTTCGTAACCTGCTGGGCACAAACATGTGTAGGGCCGTGTGCCATGACTACCATCATCATGACAGATAGCAGCCATTTCCCTTCGACCATATCCACCCAACACCCATCATCATCAAGTTTCCCCAAGCCTTCTGCCCACCTCTTAGACTCTTCACTTGTGGCATCAGCTTGGATATCCCGTACAGACCCAACACCCTCATCCATTACATAGGCATCCACAGTCTCCCTTGAAACATACATCTCCTTGAAGAGATCAGTGGCAGTTTGTCTAGCTATTTCATCAGCGAAAGCATTCCCTTTTCCAATATCATCTACAATCTTTCGATGTGCTGCACATTTCATAACTGCTAACTGAGTAGGGAGCGCAAGCGCTGAGAGTAGTTGTACTATCAGGGAGCCATGTTGAATTTTGGTGCCATGCGAAGTTAGGAACCCTCTCTCTGACCAAAGTCACCCAAAGTTGTGAGCCACCCCAAAGGCATACTGACTATCAGTATATATATTTACTGCAAGCCCTTCGGAAAGTTCACAAGCTCGGGTCAATGCTATAATCTTTGCGGCCTGCACAGAATTATGCGTGATTCTCTTAGTTTCCACTACTGTGCTCAATGTAGTGATTGCATAAGTGGCTGTGGATGTACCATGCAGAAGTTTAAAGCAGGAGCCATCACAAAACAGCTCTCCTTGCGGATTATCCAAATGAGTATCTTTCAAATCAATTCTACTCTTTGTTTCTTGTTCGGTCGTATACAAACAATCATGTGGTACTTCATCGCCGCAAGTAGTATCTTGCGAAAAGGTAGGAGTTCAGCCGGATTAAGGACACACCTCTTAATTTGAATGTGAGGAGCAAACAAGGTCAATTCATATCTTGTCAACTGTGCAGAAGTGAGGTGTTGCGTTTGAGTTCGGTTCAATAGAACATCTACAGAGTGAGGCACCATCAGGGTTAGATCATGGCCTAGGACCATTCCCTCACTCTGTTTTACAGACGCGGCAGCAGCAGCGACAGCGCGCAAACATCTTGGCAAAGTGCATGCTACAGGATCAAGGGCGGAAGAATAGTAACCGCACGGCCTATTCTTCCCTCCATGTTCCTGCGTTAATACAGCCAAAGCACATTCATCACATTCATGCACAAACAACACAAAGGCCTTTTCATAGTTTGGTGTGCCCAAAACTGGTGCAGAGCATAATGCAGTCTTAAGCAAGTCAAACGACTGCTGGTGTACCGTGTTCCATGGCAATGGTGAAGAAATGCCCTTCATTGTCAAAGCCAACATCCGTTTAATTACTAGTGAAAAATTCGGGATCCACAACCTACAGTAACAAGCCATACTTATCAAGGCCCTAACTTCCTTCTGTGTATTTGGGACAGACATGCCAGAAATGTGTTTTATTCTTTCAGGTGTCAATCTTCTTCCCTCCTTTGACAGGAGATAGCCTAAATAGGCGACCTCCTGACAACAATATTGAAATTATTTAAGCAAAGCTTTGTGACCATGCTTAGCTAGATGAATAAGTAATAACACAGTGCCCTGCTTACAGGCACTCTCATAGTCAGCAGCTATAAGCAAATCATCAACGTACTGAAGTAAAGTACAGGTAGAGGGCAATTCAAGGGTATTAAGTTGTTCTTTCAAAGCCCTACTATAAATACTAGGACTCTCTGTGTACCCTTGAGGTGCACAAGTAAATGTAAACGAGCATCCCCCTAAGGTGAACGCGAACAAATATCTACTATCCTTGCATATAGGAATACTAAAGAACGCATTCTTTAAGTCCACAACACTAAAGTAAGTAGCTGTAGCTGGAATCATGGTTAGGATTGTCGTTACATGAGGCACAATTGGAAATTGTGGAGCCTCAACTTTATTAATGGCACGTAAATCAATTATGAAACGGAATGGAATTACATTATCGCCTTTCTTTTATACGGGTAAAATCGGACTGTTACACAAACTTCCTGAAATTTCTTCGATCACCCCGCGATGCACAAAATCGGAAACAATACATTTCAAAGCTCGCTCGCCCTCAACCGAAATCTTATACTGGGGAATGCGTGGCAGCTCAATTCCATGTTTCAAAACTATTTTGACAGGCTCAATCTGTAAAACGCCAACATCATTGTCGTTGACAGCCCACAAGCTCTCTGGTACATCAATGAATTCTGGAGGCAAAGGTCTAGTCAAGAATTGCGAGGCAAAAAATTGCTGTGGTGAAATCGTCAAGCGCACTCCATCAGAAGAATAATAAATGACTGCATTTAATTCTTTTAACAAATTCAACCCTAGCAAGTTCTCTCCGCAATCCGAAGTTAACAGAAATGGACACTGATCCGTAAAGGGACCCAAAGAAATAGGTACCGGCATAGAACACAGACAAACAACTGGTGTGCCAGAAAACCCTACAGAAACATTGGTTTGCCCTGACAGTGGAATGTTTGGAACCCGGGAATGATCAATGGAACACTTCTGTGCTCCAGTGTCTATCAAAAACGGATGTTTCCTATTTCCCACCACCATTTCAACGTAGGGACCTTTCTGATTGATGGGAGTAGGTGTAGGTTCCAAACCCTGCTTCGGGCAATCCTAACGAAACAGAATATCATCAAAAGGAAGCTCTTGAGATACATATGCAGCGGAAGGATGATCAAATATATTCCTGGTGTCCACACTCGGAGTCTGATTGTCCTGCGAAAAAGGTTGCTGAGGGTCCTGTGTAAACTGACCTCTACCAGGGCCCCCTACGCCCGGGCGACCTCTGTATCGCCTACCCATATTACCAAATGTATTATTCGACCTTTGTTGAAGGACGGGGCATTGTGCTCGCCAATGACCCTCTCAACGACAATAAGCGCACTGGTTAATGTTCACAGGACCCAAGGGCACATTCCCCTGTGGGACATACTGACCTCTAACCTGAGAACTACCCCCTCTGGAGCCCCTAACAATTTGCTGCAATAGCACTTTAGTTTTTAAATCGCCTTTCTGTTTTTCAATCCTATCTTTTTCATTATTGACACGGTTCTCATAGTACTGAGCCATGTGCAGTACTTCTGATTGTGATTTTGCCTGCCAAGCGCTCTCAGAAGACATAATTTGTGACTGGATGTGAGGCAGCAATCCACGTACAAATTTGTCCACAAATAATCTTTTCCCAGACTCTGTTCCTAAGTCTTGTCCACTGAAATCCAAGAATACCTGTTCGAACCGATTAAAGAACTCGGTAGCACCTTCAGACTTTCCTTGGACACAGGCCGTAAGCTTGTCCCAAATAATTCTCTTTTCGGGAATTATGGTTTTTAATTTAGCAACAATTCTATCAGGCAGAGTTAATATCATCTGTTGCGGTCTTTTGCCAGCTGGCCTTTCCCCATCGAGTCTAGTTATATTCGTCCATGTATCTCCCAACCCAGGTACATCGTCAATAGTTCTAACTTGTTTCCATAAATCTACGGGCAGGAGTACAGGAAACAACAAATCAATGTCACCTAAGGTGAACACTGAGGACTGCAAAACGGATTCTATCTCTTTATAGAACCCTGTCGTATTTTTCCTAATATCAGGAATAGATTGCCTAATAGTATCCACTTCCTTTCTTGAGAATGGGACGTGAACGAACTGCGATACATAATGAGCAGGAATGTTCACAGCAAATATATTATTTACAGCAACGGCCGCAACCTTAACCTTCGGGACAAATGTCGGAGGAACCTCTCTCATAGGCAACTGAGAACTAGGTGACTCCGAACGCTTACTAAGCAACAGAGCCAAGTCGAGCGCTAAAGCAGTCGAAGAAGTGTCAAGTGAAAAAGCTCTCTTATAAATGCTCAGTAACTCTGTGGGACAACTAATCTTCCTTTTTACACATTCATCCTGCAGGTATTCTACCATTACCTGTATCACTTTCCTCTGCTTTTCTAACGTATATTGACTATATGTGTCATATACCTCAACTGGAGTTATTGATATGTCTGTACATACATATTTTCCTCTTCATCATCCTCATTCTGTAACTTTTCTAACTCTATTCTATACCCAAAATAACCTCTCGACATGCTCATTTACCTTATCCACAGTGTCTCTAGAAAGCGCTAGAGTGTTTAGATCCATTAACCCTTGCGGAACATCTGCATTATTTAATCTTCCCCACATTATACATAACTGAATGCCTAAACCTTCAATAAAAACATTTTTCTCAGGAAAATGATCTGTATTACAAAGTGTGGCAAAAACGCTAGCTTGATCATCCTTCTCCATACAATGCTTAGCCCATGCAATTAACTCACATTTCTTCTCCGGCGGTACAGTATTGTGAGTGACAACTTTTGTTCCTGTACCTCGATTGATTACAAGCGGCTCAGGACCACTTGGAAGAGAGGGAGCAGGCAAATTCGATGGAGGTACTATAACTGGTGCGATAAAAAGAGGCAGAGGAGCAGGTGGAGGGACAAAAACCGGAGGAATAGGAACAGCAGGTTGAGCAGGAAGAGCAGGAATAACAGCAGGAAGAGGTACAGCAGTGGGAAGAGGAACATACGGAGGTGGCGCAGAGGCACCAGGTCTTCGTTCATTTAATATTTTGTCAATAAACTCATCAGAAATATGAAGATCTTTTGAAGGATAGATTTTCTGAATTCCAAGTGAGAAAGCCCTATCCTTATTTTTAGTCGCCGCCGACTGTTTGTCTTGGTCATATAACAACGCTTTTTCAGCGTTCGTTTTATGACGACGTGCATGTTTCTCTCTACATTTAAGTTGTTGCAACGCTTCTTTTTTCCAATTTTGCAAAACATCAAAAACTGCAGGTCTAGCCTTTTTCCTTAACAAGACTGACTCCAAATATTCAATACGAGGGATCTCAAAACTACCATTGATTGGCCACTGAAGTTCAGAGGCATGTCTGGTTTGGCTGTGCCAAATATCATTATATACTATACTTCCAATGCCATGCTTACAGTACATAGTACATGCCGGCGACCCCTCCTGTGGTGCGGGACGGCTAAATTCCAAAGATTGTCTATCACTGCGGAACAATGCCCTAAAGCAGGTTGACAATTTCCCAGGCATATCTCAAATTCTTGGTCTTACCTGGTCAATAATTGTGTCTGCAGATACAATACGCCAAAATTCAAATTGTCAGGGTTAAATTAAGAATCGGGTCACGACTCACCTGACCAAACCTAAGGAGGACCAATCGGTACTTCTAAGAATCTTACCTAACTAATTTTGGCTCGTGTATGGTGATTTCAGCAAATCTGCCCGCCTCGATAAGTGGACCCTCGTCAAGATGCCGTCTCGGACCACACGCTTATCGTCCAAGGATCGGGTCGTGCAGCGCTGCTGAGGTGTCGCGTCTTGTTCAGGGGGCCCCTTATGTCACACTGTCCGATCCCGGTCCGATAGCGTGCGTCAACCTTCAACAATCCTGCATCAATCTTGAGGGTCCCTATTCGGGCACCAACTGTGAAAACAGAAATAAACTATCGAGGCTAAGTACCCCAAAAGGAAATACACCGAACACGGGTTACAAAGGACCATACATATACTGAATCCAGTTACAAAAACAGAGCAAAATCAGATAGCTATCGACCCTCAGTACAACACAACGAACTCCAGCGTGGTTCAGTGTGTTCAGTGAGAGACCTTGTACATTAGTATGCATTCGCTTTTTATACATTTGGTGGGCACAATGTCCAGCCCCACTTCGGGTTAATATTCCTTTTAATATATCACCAATCTAGGGTTCGTGCCAAGTCTCAAACAACCGCATATAACTGGTTTGCCTTTAATACATGTATCAACAAGCCTATGCAATAACTGTGTATTCTAAGGTTTTCCATGCAGGCCTACTTAAACATTAAATACAATGTAGTTAAACAGATGTTCTTCGTTCAGTATTTGAATACATTGTCTCAACATATGCTCGTGGATTAGTTTCATTGCACGAGTAATCCTTCTACACATAGGTCAACGAAGGACAAGGTCTCAGTTCACGACCTCAACAAGTGGCCTGCAGGCAAATTACACATTAGCTATGTACCCAGGTCAAGACAGCCATGTTGTATTCTGGAATGACATCGTCCACCATTTTAGTTCACAGGGTGACTTTTACACAATTAATCCTAAAATGGTGGTTTGACCTTAAATGGCGGCGTACATGGATTGAAGGTCAGGACCTTGCAACACAGATTTCTTTCGCAAGTGACTTTCGAGCAGCTTGGTGTAGGCCAATATTAATTCATTTATTAGAATAGGAGGCACGATATACTTTCTCTTTCGACAACCTTGTCCTGTTCCTGTTGCAGAACCGGAGCATTCTGAGATGGCAAAATTCCACTTTCCCCAAATTTCTGTTGACGAAATGATGAAAATCCTATCATCTACTAAATGTACCTTGTGTTCAGAAAACATCTTACCGCCAAAGTTGCTACTCGATAATACTGAGTTGTTCCCACCTTTTCTCTGTCGCATTGGTCAATGCCTCTTTTAGAGACCTTAAAGTACCTACTTCTATCAAAACGGTAACTGTGACCTCTCTAGTAAAAAAAACAGGCCTAGACCAACGTGACCCAGTAAACCTCCGTCCTATTACTAACTGCAACATTTTGATAAAGATTTTGGATAAAGTTGCCACAGGTCAATTACAAAAATATATTGATCAAAACAATCTTTTTCATGCTCAACAATCCGGCTTCAAAGTGGCACATGGAACTGAGTCGCCATTGTTGGACCTTCTAACTAAAATGCTGGGGATAACGGATAAGAGCAAGTCTGGACTGCTCATCATATTGGACCTCTCGGCAGCTTTTGATTTGTTAGATCACCAGAAGCTCCAACAGGCCCTAGACAAGGCATGTAACTGTTCACAAGAGGCCATTGAATGGATCTCCTCATTTCTTGGCAGCGGGAGCTCCAGGATACAATGGGGTGACCATTAATCAGCCACTCAGCCAGTAGATTGTGGGGTGTCTCAAGGTACCAGCTTCTCCCCCCCTCTTTTTCAATATCTATATGCCTTGTCTCTGCACCCTCCTTACCAACATGGGCATAGTTTTCACCAACTTTGCAGATGACACGCAGCTAGTCATTGAATTACCAGGTTGTCATATCACTGATAATGGCAAGCTTAATACCATCTACAACTCCATTGGGGCATGGAGGAAGTCCAACTGGATGTGCCTCAATGGAGGGAAAACTGAACTCATGGTATTCGGTTCTACTCAATCTAGAGCCAAACTTGATTCCGCCTATAGGACACTTGAAATAATAATACCACATTGAAGGCATCAGAAAAAGTTAAGACCCTTGGCGTTTACCTCCAGGCTTCCTTGGGATCAGATGGACATGTTGCATAACTGAAACAAACCTGCCGGTATCACCAAAAACTTTTAAATCGAATCAGACCCCATCTGAGTCAACCAAATAGTTCTACCATTGCCAGAGCTACTATTTTATCTATACTAGATTACGGGAACTCTCTCATGATGGGCGCTAGCACTTAATGCATTAAGCAATGCCAAATCGTCCAGAATAACGCGGCTAGGACTATCACAGGCAAAACCAAAGGGGATCACATCACAAATGAGAGGAAAGTCCTTCATTGGCTATCAATTCAAGACTGCATTACCTTCAAGGCAATGACCTTAGTCCACCACTGCCTATATGGAACCGCCCCGACTACTTGAAAAAGCAAATCAGCCCATAAATGCCCAGACGGACTTTAAGGTCTGAAAATAACGGTCTAATTCTTTCAGGAATTGCAAAAAAGCAAATGGACTGGTACAGGCTTTACCTGCCAGAGCTACAATAAGATGGAATGAACTTCCACTCCCCCTTAGACGAGAATCAACTTACCTTAAATTCAGAAAGAATCTGAAAACATTTCTCTTCAGATAAACCTATATTCTAGGACCTACCAGCTGCCGATCTACAGGACCTGATTTGACTGTCCTTTTCTCTTTATCTGTTGTCTCTGTCTTCATGTCAGTGCCCTGATGCCTACGGGTTGTGGCTCTATATAAACACATAAACATAAACAAACATAAACCAGCAGAGACTTAAGCCCAAGCTCAAAGCAAATTGTTGCCAAGGGAACTGCACTAGGAACTTTCAAAATTCTCCGCTAGATAAAGGGCTCCAATTTATGCAAGTGAGCAAGAATCCATGGGCAGAGCAATTCAACTCCATATATGATTTTTAGAATGACCTCACCCTCATAGTAATTCAAAGTTGGTTTATATGAAAATCTACCGTACTTCCTGTTCATTTTAATCATCTGATTAACAAAAAGTGAGGCTTTATGGTTCAACACGAAACAGATGTGAACCTTCTGGGGTCCCAAATAAACGAAATGGTCTACCTGCATCAGGGTATCACTTCCAAGACACCACCTAAATAGCGGCCTCTTTCTTGCTTTTGCAAATTTAATGACCTTGGTCTTCCCAGTCTTAATTAAAAGTGAATTTTCTTTAGCAAAATGTAAGAACACATTAAGGAATCGCTGTAAACAGATTGCTGTCTGATCGAACAACAGAAAGTCATCGGCAAGCCCAATGACATTGAAACAACCAAGTTTTGGCGGGCTAGAGAGACAGGATTCACGTTTTTATCCACATCTGAAACATATAGGTTAAAGCGGCAGGGTGTCAAAATGCGTCCCTGCCTCAAACTTATCTTGGTCTCAATTCTGCATGACAAGCCACATTCATGGTTCAGCCTGATTTGAAATGTGGAATACTCATGTAACCCTACAATAAGTCTGAACAGGCCGTCAAGTATTCCCCAGACTGCTAACTTTTAGATGGCACCGATCTACATGGTCAAATGCAGCAGAAAGCTCTATAGAGGCCTGTGAAGAGTTCATAATCAAGGAAGATAGGGAATGTTATAATAAAGATAGATTGCAACCATACCAGAAGATAGGAGGTTAAAAGGTGGTGGGATTTTCTGCAGTCATGGTACTTTCCTTTAACAAGCTGTTTTGCTCGTTGCTAGGAGACAGTGATGTAGGAGGAAGGAGATAACGTCCATTATGAATGGGCTTATTAGCCGAGACGTTGTTACTTCAAAGAAGAAAGAAAAGTTGCGCCGTTGCGCCAAAGTATAGTTTTTAAATAAATAATAACTGTCAGTAAGTGTCTGCTGTCAAGGTCGCGATCCGATGTGAAGCAGAATCGGAGTCGGTTGTTGGCAGAGAATCAAGAGGAGGGGCCGTCTTTGCTGCGGATGAGGGGGAGCGTTGAAATGACACGATCAGCTGAGCAATCGTAATTCTATGTGTCAAACTCATCAGCTGTGAGCTTTCGAAAGAAGAAAAGAGCTGAAACTGATGAGAATAAGGAGGCGGAGCCTAAGCGCAACGATACAGAGAGCGTTACGCTGTATCAACCAAGTCAGATGTGTGGGAAGCTGATGGTTGCATATTGAAGAGAAACCAACAAGATCGAGGAGACGGGGCCTGACCGCTGCAATGCAAGGAACCGTGAGTTGTATCAGACAAAACAGCTTATTGAAAGCTGACGGAGGCGTAGTTTCTGAAACGAAACAAAGAGGGAGGAGCTTGGGACTGCAAAGCATGAGAGTCGGTTACGCCTTTGCAGAAGAGAGGTGAAACTGATGTTTTCTATTAGTGAACGAGTTATGCTAAGAAGCTAAAGCTGAAATTGCTTCATCTCCTACACTCCCTTTGCTCTACTATACATACCTCACGCGCTCACTCCTTATACATTTTTAGGGACTACAAAAATCTAGAGAAACAAAAAGAGCAACCCATTTGAGCCTGTGATGAATGTTTTATCTGATTAAAGGCCCGAGATGATAAATGGGAGGAGGAAGATGTTGGCTTGAAATATAATTTCTACTTGGTGGAGGAATCACACAACGTTGCATAATTGAGAATTAAGAGACAATTCTTTTAGAGAGAAATTAAAGAGTTCTTCTGAGTCGCTCATCACTCTCAGTTCTAACTGCTGGAGTATCTATGCAGAATTGGGAAGAAACCATCAGCTGGTGTATCCGTTTCTTCAAGAGTAATAAGTTCCTAAATAAAGTTGAGTTATCTTGCTTACGTGTACTCTTATTCCCACAAAAGATGTGACATTTGTGACAAGGCCACATAAATTGCTTTATCATTTTTAGACCATGCTGAATCCTGAAGGCACCTTACTATCAGCATCCAAGATGGTAATCATGCGATAGTTCTTTGGATCGGTCTTCGGACACCTCTTAAATAAAGGGATGACATCGTAAAGTTGCCATGACTCAGGATAACATTCAACAGAGGCAATTCCTTTAAACAAAATAGTAAGAATGCCAGACCAGGTTACCGGATCCCTCTTAAATAATTTGTTTGAATGCGATTACGACCAGGAGCCCTGGAGTAAATTAATTTTTCAGATCCCCTCCAAAACTGTCTCTTGATCGATTCTGAACTCCAAGTTAGCCAAATGCTCTTTCGAACTTGGACCAGACTAAGCACCTTCCTTGTTCTTGGAGGAATATAATGCCTCAAAATGAGCTACCCAATCCCCTTCAGGCACAGCATTTAATTGCTTACCAGCTTGGCAAGAATCCATGGTGTTAATTATTTCCCAAAAACCAGTATAATTTCTATTCTTGAGAGTATTTAATATGAGTTCCACATCATTTTGCAGCATAGTTGCCCGATGTTGCTTCGGGTAGTTTTTATATTTCTGTTTTACTTTATTAAAATGAAATGAGTCCCCTTGGCCATTGCTAATTTATTAAAAGCCCTAATTTTGAATCTCATCTCTCTATTTGCCTGAGCAATACTTTCATTAAAAATTTGCAAATACTGGCCGCCAGGGGGCGCACAGATGCGGTTTTCCTCCGTGTGAGCTCCGACCTGCGACCCTCAAAAGTGGCTTGAGCCCCCACTTTTGGCCCCCGCCACCGCATAACAACGGATCCACGAGATGGGGGAACCGGGCCCCCACATGCTGAGCGAAAGTCCGGTGAAAATCGGAGTTCGGTAGCCCAAGTACAGCCTCTGGGATCATGCCTCCCCCTCCAGGCCCACAGTGCGACTTCAGGACGGGGCACTGAGACCTGCAAAGCCTGGGACTGCTGGCTCCGCCCTCCGCTTTCCCGTGGAACCATCGAGCCGCGCAGTGGGCCCCCAAGGCAGTTTCCACCTCACCGCGCAGCCCCTGGGCCCCCGTGGACCGAGGAGACCCTCGACGGCAGAGGAGGAGGCGGCCCTTCCCGTTCCGCGATCCGCGCGGCAACTCCGTTGTGCCCGGCACAGCCTGTGGCCCACCGTACATAAGAGTGAGTGCTCCCCCCCATCCGCTGACGCACTAGCCCATTACGGACATTGGCCCTCATTACGACCCTGGCAGAAAGTGACTGACCGGAGCGCCACAGCGTAAATAGCGTTTCCGCCATTGCACGAAGGAGCAAAGTGCGGCCCATTCCGACCCATCGGGCACGAGCACCACGCCACGGCGGAAGTGCAAAGTCCGCGATGGCGGAAATGACCCCAAAACGGCCCACACCGCCGCCGTATGGCGCCCTAGGTGCAATACAAGCCACCCCTCTTAGCGGTCACCGCAGTGTGCGCCTACCGGAAAGTACGGTGACCGGAAATATACGGAAACGGAAGTAAAAACATGGGCCCGGAACGGGAAACATCCCGGCGTACACCTATAAAACCACTAAAACCACACAACCACTAAAATCACTACCCTGAAACACACCCCAACCCGTCACCCACCCTAGCGAAACCAAGACAAATGGGAAAAGTAGCGAAGAAAGCGTGCGACCGCAAGCGGCAGGTCCACTTCTCCCGTGAGGAACTCACCGTGCTAACAGAGACCCTCCAGGAGAATGCTGCCGTCGTCTTCTCCACGCAAATGACCAGAACGGCACTCGCAAACAAGAAGACCATATGGGCTCTGGTGGCACAGCGGGTAAGTGCGGTGGGGACCGCACCACCCACCCCACAGCAATGCCGCAAGCGATGGGACGACCTGCGGATACGCGTCCGCAGCATACTCTCTGCCAACCGCAACATTGCCACAGCCACCGGGGGAGGTCCTGAATCACCCATCAAGTTGACCCCCTGGGAAGAAATCTGTGCCTCCACCATCGGAATGGAGAGCATAGAGGGAGTCGGAGGGATGGAGAAAGGAGTGCAGACATCCGAAGATTCAGGTAGGTGGCCCAGATAAAACAATGCCAAATCCACACAGTCCATCCATGTGAAGTACCATGCGTCCACATAGTGCAACAGAAACACATGTCCAGGAGAACGTCCACACACATCGGCCTGATAGCGCACGTTAAAACCCACAATAAATACATAAATAATTAAAAACCCCTAATACACGCACTACACGTGCAGCAGGCACACCCAAACTGCAGGCTGCCAAACAACTGCACCCTCACTCCACACACAAATCAAAGCACCTCCAAGGACCCGACCCAAATCACCCTCAGGTACCACCCCAATGCATGTGATACAATGCCATTCCAATTCCCACAGACCCATCAATAACCCTCGCCCTCCTTTACTCCACCACAGGGTCCGATCCAAACGACGAGCTACAGGACACCCCTACCAGCACACCTGCAAAGAGGGCCAAGACCAACGGCCAGAGACCCTCCACCTCAGCTGCACGCATCAAGACACGGCAGCAGCACAAATCAGGTTGCAGCACAGAGGAGGGAACATCAACAGGCACCCCAGCAGCCAGCATGCCCACAACACCACCACCACAGGTCCCCCCAATGGATGCCACAGAAGGCACTGCCTCTGGTGGCAGCAGCACCATAGGTGACACCCCATTGATGGCAGCATGCTCGGACACAGAAAACGGGGATGTCGAAGTCAGATCCATCCATGACCTGTCCCAATCCCCCTGTCTGTCCCATCCCGTACAACATGAGGATACCACGCAGGGGCACCCACAAGACGACGACTGGCCATCCCCCACAAGCCCTGTGGCAAGGCAACATGAGGACAACAGCCCCTCTGTGACACCCCCGCAAATGGCCATGGCCCAGCAGAGGCAACAGTCCCTCGACCAGGTAATCGTACAACAGCAGCAACTGGCCACACTCCTCAAGGACCATGCCGATGAATGTGGGGGCACTAAGGCAGACATAGAAACATCAACTGAGACACTTAGGGCAGAAATGGAGAGAGGTACAGAGACGCTAAGGGCACAAATGGAGAGTAGCACCGAGAGCCTGAGAGTCCAAATGGAGAGTAGCACCGAGAGCCTGAGAGTCCAAATGGAGAGTAGCACTGAGAGCCTGAGAGTCCAAATGGAGAGAAGCACCGAGAGCCTGAGGGGGGAACTGCATGCGACGTCCAAAGACGTATGTGCCGAACTTGCCGCAGTGCGCCGTGTGCTCACTGAGCTCTCGCAAACCCTTAGGGACATGCATGGACGTGAGCAGGCAGACACATCATCCGTTGCAAGTTCCGTCCAGGGCAGCCCCCAACGTAGATCTGGAAGGAACCTGCGCTCCACAGGCAGGGGTGCCCCTGATACCCGCAGAGGGGGCTTGCAATAGCGACAGCCCACTGACAATGAGCATCTTTGGACACTGGTGTTCGGGGGGTGGTAGGAGGGTGGAGGGGGTGTGTTGGGCTCACTTGGGTGGCGGGTCGATAGGGTGTTCAACATGACATCACATATGCCATAAAAAGTGCACGATCAACCAATGAGATGTGTGGACATTGATCTTTGTGTACTAGGCCATCATAGGCGTACAGTCCATATTGTGCATGTCCCAGACACACACAGTGCCACGAGTCCCGTGTCCATGTATCAGCCACCAGGCGTGAGTGCTAGAAGCATACATCAATGAGATGCTGACGAATGTCACGGGCCTCCGGTGCCTCGCAGACTCCATGAGGTGCTGCCACATCCCCACCCTCATCATGACCATCATCAGGTGCTTGCAGTTCTGCGTCAGGGGGCATGGGCACATTTCTACGTACGCACATGTTGTGGAGCATGACACATGCCATGACCATCTTTGCAACCTTCTCATGGCGGTACAGGAGTGCCCCGCCAGACCTGCTGAGGCAGCGGAAACGAGTCTTCAGTAGGCCGAATGCCTGTTCAATGACTACACGGGTACGTGAGTGGGCATGGTTGTAGTCCTCCTCATGCTGGTCCCGTGGGTTCCGGACTGGTGTGAGGAGCCATCTCTTCAGTGGATATCCAGCATCACCTGTATGTGGACGAGAAACGTATGATGTGGAATGCCATTGCTACGTACGCACACCCCCGCCCCTTCCTGCCAGGTCATTGCCAAATCACATACCCCACATAATCATGCATGTAATGAGACTCACCGAGTAGCCAGGATCTGTTCCCTGCGTGTCGCTCCATGTAGCGTGGTATTGTAGAGTTCCTCAAGACCATAGAATCATGGGTTGATCCAGGGAATCGGGCACAACAATGTGTAATGATCCTGTTGGAGTCACACACCATTTGTACATTCAGGGAATTAAATTGTTTTCGGTTGCGGTACTGGGCCTCCATGGCATGTGGGACGACCAATTCCACATGGGTGCAGTCGATGGCACCAATGCAACCCGGTATGCCGGCAAGTGCATGGAATCCCACTTTTGTGTTGGTAATTTCCTGCTCCGAGCGTGGTAGAGAGATGTAGTCGTCTGCGTGCTGCAGGAGGGCATCGAGCACTTGAAATAGTGTCCGTGAGAACAGTGGCTGAGAAATGCCATGCAACTGTCCGACTGTGTGCTGGTAGGTGCCTGTGGCCAGGAAGTGGAGTACAGACACCACCTTCAGTAGGGGTGGGATGGCGGTTGGGCTATCTATCATGCTGACAAGGTCAGCCTGTGTCATGTCCACAATGGCGGCTATGGTGTCCCGGTCCAAACGGTAGAGGGTGTGGATCTGCTCAGCAGTGAGGTCGAACGGATGTGCTCGGAGGCGTGGGATTGCGGGCTGCCTGCGTGGTGGTAGTGGCTGTGCTGGCGGCCCTTGCTGGCCCTGCCTTGGCCTCCTCCTCCTCCTGCGTCTCCTCCGTGCGGCCGGTTGTAGTTGGTGTTCATCTTCTTCTTGGAGTTGGAGTAGTTGCAGTGCTATCAGGTCCCCCAGGGCCAACATCGCGAGTCCTGCCGGTAGCATTTCGGTGTGGTTGTGGGAGGAGACTGGCTGTGCAATTTATGTGTTTTCAGGCTGTATGGCCTCCACCTGTGGTGATTAATTCCACCTGTGCAAACTGCTCTCCCCTTTGGCCGAGCACGTCCCGCGCACAACGCTGCAAATCGGGGAATGGCATCTTGCTATTGCAATCATGTATTTGTACCCGATGGCCGTGTAACATTGGTTGACATGTTCATTCTGCTGTGGTCCCATTGTTGCACATACTATCTGTGCAGTCGCGAACAGACTTGTGAAGGGTCAGTGGAACGTAGTACTCGAGTAACGGTGGGCCCTCATGCATCACTGTACCGAGTTGCAACGACGGGCGGGGCGTCCCATTTGTGGGTGAAGGCAGTTGCCATTTTCACACACAGCCGCACTCGATGGAATAATTAGTGATTTCAAACGGCCACAGATGCCTTTTCGGCGTGATGTTGCAAATGAGGAATTCGAAGGGCGGCGCTTTCGGTTTCCAGCTAGCGGCGAGGAGATGCCCACAGGTCTGACAGCAAATATAACGTTCTATTGTTCAATGTCCTTGAGACAGGGCCCATGGCGAGGAAGCAATGATTGATATGAATAGTTTGGGATGCGCAATTGCTACGTGGGCGATGAGGCCGGACGTTCCCAAATACATGTTACTTCACTACACTGGAATTACGGGCTGGGGCACTGTGGATTTTGCAGGCTGCATAACGCACAGACTCAATGGATGTTTCTAATGTTATGTGAGTAATTATTCAGGCGTTTTGATCCCGGGATGAGGGAATGATGAATGGATTCATGGGCAGGTGATTTGATACAGAGTTTGCCATGTACAGGGCTTCTTGGGATCTATCCGCCTCCCCTACGCTATGTGATGCAGGGCTGCCATAGTGGGACCATCGTCTATCTGGCCTTGTTGAGCCCTCCCTGTCTCGACGCGCCCTCAGACACTTGTGTCCATGCACGTTAACATTCCCATCTGATGGATTCTGTTTTGACAGACGCATGCACAGGTACACTCGTTTGTGATGGTGTTTGCACCTCGATATAGATGGTTATGAGTCACAAGTGGTTTTGGGGTGGTGATGATCCTTTGGAGTGGGCTAGCATGCATATGGCTGTGGATTTCGTGTGATCATTGAAGTGAGTTGTTGGAATGTGGTTCTGATGGCCATTCTGTTCTTTTTCTTTTCTTTTGGTTGACAGGTATCTCCTCCCCTTTTGCCACTGCCATCTGTATGCCACTCCTGCAGATGGGCTTTACTCCCGACACCTGCTGCTTCGTGTTAATCAGTGGAGCAGCATTACGATCTTATGGGACGATCGCCAATGGCCCACATGCCCTTACGCAGTACTGGTGGCTCGGAGCAACATTTCGGCCTTTCAGCTGGACTAGTGCCTCCCCATTGGGACGGCCCTGCGGTTCTGTGCGCTTCCATGTTGCCTTTTCGTACGTGAATGTGGCTCTGTGTACCATGAGGGAACAGGGCGACACACAAGTAGTGGCTGGTCATTTCTTGCGGATGCAGCCCACAATGGTGCTTAGTGTTTTGGAGTTCATGGCCTGATGGCTGTATGGGCTTGGTGACTTTGATGTGCATTAAATTTCTATTCTGATTTGGCCCGTGTAGCGTTTTTCTTTGCAAGTGATGTGGCATATGCCTATTTGGGGGGCGATGTATTGTGAGGAGATCTGCATTGGGTTCCAGCTTCGGAGTTTAGTTGCGTGGTACTGTACTGGGCGCGTTTGCCTACTAAGCCCGTGAGGTCAGGGATGGGGGCTGCCAATATGACAGTTTGAATGTTGTCATGCTCAGGGGCGGGGGATTGGGTTTTGTGTAACAGATGCCGGTCAGCCAGGTGGACTGGTGGAATGATGTGATTCTCGGAATATTGCTGGTCACAGGTGCCTGTGTTTGCGTGCGTTTCTTGGTGGGGGACTGTGGTCATGTCCATTGGATTGGCTTCTGTATTCGTGCCATCTGTGCCCTGCAGCTCCCATTGGCCCCTCTTGTGTTTCTTTTGTTCGTTGCCATGCATGGGTGACTTGTACATTTCACTGGTTGCATTGTGACTTCATTGCACCTACGGGGAGTTGTACTTTGTGGGCAGGGAGCGGTGTACAGGCACTCAGTGGGGCCGTTTACGGTTGATTCGCGATGCCGTACTTCTCACCATGGCGGAATGGTACATTACGCCATGCCTGATGGCGTTAGGTACATGTCCGCTAGGGTCGGAATTGGCGTACCCTTGCGCCATGGTGGTGTTTGCGGTTTCGCATGGCGCGCGTGCGCGTGCTTGGTGCAGTTAGCGTTGGCGTTCACTACGGTGTCGCTAATGGCTTCGTACTTTGCGGTGACGGGTCATAGTCGCACCGAGCGCTATTCGATGGCGGTATTGCATTTCCGCCATCGTTTTCCGATTTCCGCAAGGGTCGTAATGAGGGCCATTGTGCCTGCTCCCCGAGAGGCCTACCCAACCCGACCTCACGTCCATGCACAGTGGCCCCTTACGAGAGAGAGTTTGTGGCGCAACCCCAGTTATCTGGCCGCCATTTCCTGGAGAATATCCCTCACCCCTCATCGGGCTCGGTACGGTGTCATCAGCCCCATTTCGTCGACTGGGCAGGCCACGTATCACACACCCTGACCGAGAGGATCGCACCCAACGCCTCTGGCTAAAGAATCTGGATTTGGACGCTAGCTATGCCTCCCCTATTTAACTCGTCCTCCAAGCTCTCGACATCAGGACAAACCTCACTCCGACACTGAACCCTGCCACAGAGGGTTGGCCCCCCAATCGTGGGGCGTGTGCCCTCCTCTGTACGCCTCCCAAGAGACACTCCTGGGACCCAGGCCACCCGATCAGAGAACCCCCTCCACGCAAACCCAACAAGGTCCACGAGTCAACCCGCATTCACTCCGGCACATTGTGGAACCCACACCGAACCCGAGGTCTGCACGGAACTGAACACAAGGTGACGCATCCGGAGGGTAGGGCCCCTGACCCCAGGGCGTGCGCTTCCTCCCAACGCTGGACTCTTGTTACCCAGGACTTTCCGGAGATTGCCCTGCAATGCTCTCTAGTGCCGGCTCATTCCCTTGGTGTTGAGGGTAGTGCCCCCGTTCCAGGGGCGAGTGCCTCCTCGCACCTACACAACGCATGAGCACCAAATCCGAACTAACCAAATAAGCCTACACTCCGCCACACCACGAACCTAGAACTGCCTGCACAATGTCAGCGGACCCTCCGAAACAGAGGCAGCGGCTACCAAGGGGGACATAGCCGCCCTCCTCAGCGAAATCAGAAACATGGGCGCCAATTTAGGTGGCAAGATCGACAAAATGACCCAGAGGGTGGACAATATTGAGGAGAGGCTCGAAAGTGTCGAGAACAACCAAGTATCAATTGACACACTGGAAGCCCAGCTGAACCTCCGCATGCGCAATATAGCGAAAAGAGAAGAAGACATCCGGCTGAAGATAGACGATTTAGAAAACAGGGAGAGGCGTAACAACCTGCGATTTTTTGGGATTCCAGAACGGGAGGGGGAAACAGAGGAGGACCTTAAATACACCATAAATGACATCATTATAATACTAACCGCGGATGAGAATATCGATGAACCCGCAATAGAAAGAATACACAGAGCTGGAGGCCCACCAGGGGGTCCGAGATCGGTCCTGGCCAGATTTCATAGATATCGAGACAGAATGAGGATTCTCACTAAAGCCAGGTCAGGTGACACCCTCACCCTTGGTGGAGCTCAAATAACCATCTTCCAGGACCTATCCTCGCTCACCTTAGCCCTGCGTTGCCTGTGTGTCCCGCTAACCAGACGGCTCAAAGACCAGGGCACGAGACATAGGTGGGGTTATCCCTTCTCCCTAACGTTTGAACATGGCAGCAGGAAGATAATACTCCGCTCCGAAGAAGAGATTCGGGATTGCATCGCGGATCTCCTCGACACCGGCCCCAAAGAGGGGTCACAAGACGAATCATCGCGAGAGGGTGCGCAGCGGGGACCCCGAGGCCCGAGAAGGAAGAAGGTCAAAGGTGCTAGAAAATATAGACGACACAACGACACGCCGGAGAATGCCAAATGAAGTGGCATGCACCTATCTTCTGACCCGGCGAGGCCTGTTCAGGAATTATGGTCTCGGAGTCCCTCCGTCACATTGGAGATCGGCACATCACAGCCAACAGAGCCGGCCCGTGATGAATTTGTCTCCAGACCCAGGACGGATGATTGACTGGCCGCAAGAGAACAGGAAACCGCATGTATCACTACATTTGTTACTCAGTGATAATAGTGGTTGTTGTGTGTTAAATTGTAATTCAATTTGACATTTTAAGAACGGGGGCGGGGCGGTCTCAAACTGTTGGTGAGATGATATTCATGCTGGGGGTCGCGTTGTTATGACCCTCACAGGCGGTCCGATAGTAGGCCGGTTGCAAGCACCTGGCTCGCCTCGGACGCCATCAATCCAAGGTTCAGTTCCTTTTAGGGGAGATGTTGTGCGGGAAATTGGAACTGCCGACAACGTGTATTGAGTTCAATGCCCGGGAAGGGGGGAGGGAATCCAACATTTTCTGAAGTCCCATTGGATGTGGGACTATCGTCAAAAGACTTCCACTGCGGGGATTTATGACACGTACACAGGCGGTGTGACCAACTAACTCACAACACTCACCACTCATTGGTGGACATGACGAATCTGGTGCCAGGCATGGCGCACTCAGAATTGGCACGCTAAATGTTAAGGGGCTAAATTCCTCTACCAAAAGATCGCTAGTTTCCTGAGAATTCAAGAGGGCCAATCTAGATATACTCTTTCTGCAAGAAACTCGATATAGTAAAGGAGAGGAGAGGAGGGTACTCTACCCCAAATGGGGCACTGAATATTGGGGCTCCGGCCTGCTTAAAAAAGCCAGGGTGGGTGTTCTCGTCAGTAAATCAACCCGATTTGAGCTCTTGAGGTCCTGGTCAGATGTGAGCGGTAGGACGGTGGTGTTAGTTGGCAAGATACAGGACACCATCATCACACTCGCGTCTATATACACGCCCAATATTGGACAGTCCCGGTTCCTTCAACAAGCAATCGCCAAGGTCATGAATGAGGCAGAGGGAGAAGTAATAATAGGAGGTGACCTCAACACGTGGATGGACCCGTATATGGATAGACAAGCAGGCACCCCGTCCACAACCCTTCACAGGGCACCGGACACTCCCGGATTGTAGATATGATGGACACCTACAATCTCACAGATGCCTGGAGATGCATGAATCGAACCCGAACAGCCTTCACCTTCTACTCCACGCCTCACGCTACGTTCTCTAGAATTGACTATGTTTACATAACCGCAGCAATTGCCTCAGCAATGGCGGCAGCTACCATATCGCCCATTACCTGGTCGGACCATGACATGGTGGTGGTCACTATAGATCAGATCGCTCTCCCTAGGCGGAGTTCCAAATGGCGGTGCAACGAAACACTTTTCAAGGACACAGTCTTTCGGGAGCAGCTGGAGTTGGACATTACTCAATACTTCGAGCATAACAACGTAGGTGAAACTCCCATCAACATAGTATGGGAGGCGGGTGCGGCCACATGGAGGGGACTTCTCATTAGGGAGGGAGCAGCTAAAAAACCAGAACGCCTGCTCATAGAAAACAAATTGCGAAATGAAATCGCCCAACTTGATCTTGCAGCTCAATCGGCGGACTCCAAAAGACCGCAGAAGATCGAACAAGCTAACGCCAAAAGAGAAGAACTACGGCAGCTAGAAACAAATAGCATTATTCACAAGCTTCAATGCCTGAAGCAGAAACACTACGAGCATGGGAACAAAGCAGGCGTGTTGCTCGCTGCAAGACTCCGAGGCCAACACCGTGAACGATGGGTTCCAATATCCCTGAATCCTTTGCCAATTTTTATGAGAGACTCTATGCTTCACAAGATACACCGCACCCAGAGGCGATAACAGACTATCTGACCAAAGTAGCCATGCCGACCCTCCCATCGGAAACAACACAAGCCATGGAATCCCCTATCACGGGAGAAGAAATTACGGATGCAATTAGAAGACTTCCAATGGGGAAAGCACCGGGGAACGATGGATACATCGCAGGGTTTTACAAAACTTTCCAGAATGCACTCCTGCCGTTCATGGTGGTCCTTTTTAACAATATCCTCAGCACTGGTGTGGCACCCGACTCCTTTTCTGAAGCCCTAATAACGGTGATCCCCAAAGAAGGAAAGGACCCCAAGCAATGTGCCTCCTACCGCCCGATATCGCTCCTGAATATCGATGCCAAGATTTACACGAGGGTTCTCACTGCGAGGCTCGAGGCACACATGCCCACAATAATTCACAATGACCAAGTAGGCTTCATCCTAGGTAGACAAGGCGCAGACTCCACCCGCAAGACCCTCCACCTCATACACGAGGCCAGAAACCTGCCAAACACACCAGCACTGTTTTCGATCGATGCGGAAAAAGCATTTGACAGAGTCGAATGGCACTTCTTAGAGGCCACGCTGAAACAAATAGGACTGGGACCCATTCTTCGATGAGCAATCAAGGCAGTCTATACAGCCCCAAGAGCCGCTGTAGTGGTGAACGCCCAGTACTCCTGCTGGTTTCCCCTCAGGAGAGGAACGAGACAAGGCTGTCCCCTTTCTGTGATTCTCTTTGCGCTCTCACTAGAACCCCTGGCCCGAGCCTTCCGTGCAGACACTGCTGTTGAAGGAATGCAGGTGAATGGCAGAGAATACAAATTGGCCCTGTATGAAGATGACATCTTGCTCCACGTGGTAAACCCACTCTTGTCAATCCCAAGGGCGATACGCCTCATTGAAGAATATGGGATACTCTCGGGTTTTAAGATAAATCTACTGTCTTCCCGCTCGATGACCCATTCCCTGAGCTGCTACATGACCTCGAACGCCTTGGCCTGATTGTCGGAGGCCCCACAATGCGATACCTGGGAATCAACTTAACAAGAGACCTAACTCAACTCTATGAGGCAAACTTCCCGCAACTTCTAAGCGCTCTCAAAACGGATCTCGCGAAATGGAAAACCCTCACAATTTCCTGGATGGGGCGCTTGAATGCAATCAAGATGGTGACCCTCCCACGCTTCCTATATCCCTTCCAGGTCCTCCCCATTACAATCCCGGACCACTTCTTCAAACAGACCAAGAAGGCCATATTGGAATTCCTGTGGGACGGAAAGAAACCCAGGATACCATATGATATCTTGATGCTCCCGAAGGAGATGGGCGGAGTGGGCCTCCCGGACATTGAACGGTATTACCAGGCGACCCAACTCAGGATCCTGATCCCACACCTGCGCAATAGAAAGGACCTCCAATGGGTCCAACTAGATAATGACATCTTGCTCCAAGTTACTCTTGCAGAGTGGCTATGGGTCCCCAGGGCAAAACTCACGAAACGCTTACGTGACCACCCAATACTGGGCACCATGTGGAACATCTGGAGGAAGGGGAAAGGGATGACCGGAATCACGACATGGCCTTCCACACTAAGTCATCTCTGGTCCCCCGGGATCCGAGAGAAAATCCCCGAAC
Organism: Ambystoma mexicanum; assembly: GCF_040938575.1. NCBI lineage: Eukaryota > Metazoa > Chordata > Amphibia > Caudata > Ambystomatidae > Ambystoma > Ambystoma mexicanum. The sequence continues at coordinate 577,001,638 of NC_090936.1, forward strand.
ACGCCAGACACCAGGCCTGGTTTGATGCCGGACTGGAAAGAGTAGGCCAACTGTGGAGAAACGGGAACTTCATCTCTATCTCAGAACTAGAGGAGGCCCTCCAAATCCATCCAATTCCAATCTTTTTGTATCTACGATTAAAAGGGGTCATGTCAAGGAAGGAATGGAAGGAAACCAAACGGCGAGAGCTGACACCTTTCGAATCGATACTGACACGGCTAACTCATCGAAAGGTTTAATAGCGCGCATGTACAAGGCCCTGATCACCAAAGACCAAACTCCAGGTCTTCGTCTCAAAGAGCGATGGGAAAAGGACTTTAATAGAGAATTTGAACAACACGCCTGGGACAAAATCTGCGAAACACCAGTTAAAGTATCAATCGCCACCCAGTACAAATTACATGCTCTGAAACTGCTCCATCGATGGCAGTATGATCCTTGCAGACTCTCGAAAATGTTCCAAACGTCTAGCCCAAAATGCTGGAGACACTGTGACATGGACGCTGATTACTGGCACATGTGGTGGAAATGCCCCAAGGTACGCATCTATTGGCAAGAGGTCCTGGGATGGATTAAACAATTAGATGGCATAGAAAGAGTCCTATCTCCTCTCCTGATCTTATTTGGCCTTGAAGAAGAAGAAGACAGAGTGGTACGTGTAAAAGGGTTGATATCCCCCCTCCTGTTGGCGGCAAGAGCTGCCCTAGTCATCAACTGGAAGTCCCCGCGCCTACCTGACAAAAAAGACTAGCTGCAAATCGCCATGAACATATACACAATGGAGAAAATAACCGCGGCCCTCCATGACAAGGCCGCCCAACAGGAGGAAGCCTGGATGGACTTCACAGAACAATATATCACGAGTACAGCCGTTACCGACTCACAGCTCTAACCATAAAGCCATTCAAAGGCCCATACCCAGAAAACGAATAGCGATCTACGTACTGACTAATAGCCATCCCTGTCACAACCTTCACATAGAACCTATGACACAGACAGAGATCAACGTCACACCGCCACTTAAGACAATTTCAGCTAACGCCGACATCCGGAAATCGTCAAAGAATGGACATGGGGGGTGGCGGGGGTTCGTACTATATATCCATCGAGAGTGGACATGTATGTTACTAGCGGTTTGTTATTGAAGTGGATCGCGATGATCTTGTAATATAACCAAGTTTGCTTAGTTATGTATTCACCTGACTGTTCACTTTTGATGTAAAAACCCAATAAAATTCAAGTTGAAAAAAAAAACAACATTTGCAAATGGACCTTTTTCTGCATCAAGTTCTTTTTTAAACGATTATTCGCAAAAAACACCATTTATACTGTCCTTCATAGACAGTTAAAAATTGCAAAGATTAAATGTTGATATCTTTCATACTAATGTTGTCTTGCTTATTGGATCAGACAATTTACTATTAAAACGACTAAAAGCGCCGTGCTTCCATGTAATCCGGTTCTTAGCAGGATTCACTGACAGACCCAAAGGAGCCCAGGCACTCTCATTTCCTACATGTAAGTCAAGGGCCAAGAGTAACTTATGGTGATCACTCCAGTTCGTTCATTCCACCTGCATTGACTTACATCTAACAAACAAGAGTTGATCAGTAAAAAAATAATCTAAAATTGTTACACTATGAACCCTATGCCGTGTAGGTTGCTGGGGGATATCACCCAAAACTGCTCCATTTACATACCCATAGAAGTCAAACAGGAAACCCATTTTACACTGTGGGTAACTTTATCTGTCGGACTAGCCCAGGGAGAAATCAAGTGCAAGACCTCATCATTATAATCCACCATTGGGCATAGCGAATTAAGATCCCCAGCAAGTGAAACTGAACCCTTATCATACGTTGCCTTCCATTCAAGCAGCCCTCCAGCCTCTTTTCCTTTGCAGTTAGTGAGCAGGTGCAAGTGGATCTAGGTCACCTGGCCTATACCCCACCCGCCTGTCAATCACTTTAAAATGTTGGTGTCTTCCTGGTTTGCTGCTCTTTTTCCCTACTTAAGCAGCCCTCAAGCCTCTTTTCATTTGCAGTTGATGAGCAGATGCAAGTGGATCTAAGTCACCTGGCCTATGCCCCGCCCAGCTGTCAATCACTTTAAACTGTTGGTGCCTTCCTGGTTTTCCACTCTTTTCCCTACTTAATCAGCCCCCCATACTCTTTTCCTCTGCAGTTGGTGAGCAGATGCAAATGGATCTAGACCACCTGGTCTAAGCCCCGCTCACCTCTCAATCACTTTAAACTGTTGGTGCCTTCCTGTTTTGCCACTCTTTTTCCCTTCTTAAGCAGCCCTCCAGCCTCTTTTCCTTTGCAGTTGGTGAGCAGGTGCAAGTGGATCTAGGTCACTTGGCCTAAGCCCCACCTACCTTTTTAGCCCTGCCTCTTCCTTTCTGCTATTAATTCAAGGGCGTCTCTCACCCGGGTGTCCGAAGTGAAGGGAAGACAAAGAAAAGGGAATTCCTGTTTGGACATGTTCAGACCGGGAGGACCCAGGGCCGAACCCCTGCTCAGACAACAGATAAGCATTCGCGGACATGTGTTTTCTCCCTCCGTCCCCACAGGCCATCCCCACCATCAACAGACAACGCCAACATCAATGACATTGCCCCTCCTCTAAGGAATGGACTCTGCAATGCAGCAACATCACCCACATCAGCCCCAAGCCCATCCGCACCCCCTCACCTCCTACAACACAGAAGTTGATGCTCGCCTACGTTTGCTCAGCTATCACCCATGCAACAGACATTGCTGACCTCATCACCACACACAACCTTGACGCCATCTTCATCACCAAGACCTGGCTGACACCAACTCCACCCACATGCAAGATGCAGTCTTGTGGGTTGGCCCTGCTCCCCCTCCCATTGGTTGCACTTTGCTTTGAAAAGCCGATGAGGGCAACCGGGAGGCGCGAGCCGGCCATCCACCTAAGGCCCACAAACGAGGCCCCTTGTCTCTTTCTCTGCCAATTCTCCTGCCTTCAGAGGATCTCCATCATGCTGGAGCTCTCCACCTGCATCATCAGGGCTGCCACAACACCCACAGATATACTGCGGTAAGCCTGGTGAATTTTGCATCTAGCGCACTTGGCGCAGCATTTTCTGGGGAAAAATGTATTTAAATTTGAATTTATCATAGCGCTTGCAGAGGATTGACTTTGGAGGAGCAGCGCTTCTCATCTTTACTGCATTTAGAGACTTTCATGTACTTTCTATTACCCTGCCTCATTGTGCTCACTGCCTTCCAACATGGCTGCTCGTTTTTTTCACCACTCTAACTGTAGTCTTGTGGGTTGGCCCTGCTCCCCCTCCCATTGGTTGCACTTGGCTTTGATAAGCCAATGAGGGCAACCGGGAGGTGGGAGCCAGCCATCCACTTAAGGCCCACAATGTCATTTTTCTGAGCGTCATTTTCTTCGGGATACCGGGAACGTTTATGCTAGACCCTCGAGTGTCTGACTTCGTCTTGTCCCTCATCATCATTTTTCTGAGCGGGAACCGTGAAGGCTCTGGCTGCAAGAGCAGCAGCAATCTATGTGCTCTTGGCTAGCTGAGAATACAATTAGCATTTTCTTTTGTATACCGTGAACGTTCCTGCAAGACACCAGAGTGAGACAGGGGAGCGGAAAATTCCATTTACTTTAAAAATCATGTACAGTTATTCAACGTGCAAGGGATGAAGGGCTAAGAAAAGGGACAGTGGATGTGGTGCTGTCAGGGGCAGGACTGGCCATAGACCATGTACTATTGGAGCTGTGGGGCCAGGGACCATGAAGAAACCTAGACCCAGAAAGTTATTGTACTTAAAAAGGCTGTTATGCCCTTTCTGTAGACATATTGCAGTTCAAAACTACAAATCCCAGCATTTGGCATGCCAGGACTACATTTCCAAGCATGCTCTGCGGACTCCCGAGCCAATGGGAAGCTGCGCTGGGTGTGGCGCGCGAATGCGCATGCGCAAGCCCCAAGGCACGGGGCTTGTGCTCGAGACATTGAGGAGAGTGGACGTGTGCCCAGCAGCTCCATGGAATTCACACGCGAGGGGCCCAGAGCCTCCGGAGGAACCATCCGGCCCCTCGCTTCAAAGAGATAAGTACCGCTCAGCCCACGGAGTGTCTGGGATTTATGGGGGAAGCGCAAGGGGCATTTCCCAACCCCTCCAGAGCCCCTGCGCCGTCACATAGAAGCTAAGTGGGCGGGCTTCGGGGAAAGAGTTCTGCTTCAGTGAATGTGTGAAGATCAAAGACGACATTATTTGTGGATGTTTTCACGTGTTTTCGTCTCGTGGAACATACGCCGGAAAGGCGCACGAGACGGGAGCGCATTACAGTGCAAAGGCACTCGGTCTGAAGGAAGACCGAATATTGGCAAAACATAGATCTTGGGGGTTGAAAGGCCACGTGCGGCAGCGCACCCAAAAGGAACCTGAAATCCATGAATGCACAGAATGCTGAATGCGTGTAGAGTGTGTTTGGGAGAGTGAGAAACCGACAGAACTAGAAAGCACACGCTAATGCTTGTCCTTTGTTTTCCTTTTAGTTTGCATCTGATCATCTGACCGCAAGGACGTGGCACAGGACTCGACAGCCTTTGCAGGACAAGACTTAAAGACAGAAGCAAAAGCTAAGTGTGCTAGTGCATGAGACTTTGTTCATGAAGATGTAACTGGGCTCAAATTGTTTTACCAATCCATGTTTGTTTTAACTTCGTGTTCAGAGGAGCACGTACATGTTTTGTTAGAAGGGCAATGCAATGTGAAGGGAAACACCTTTACATGTAAAGGTGTTAAAAACAGTTACATCAGCCAGTTGAAGAAAAGTGTGCAGTCATCGTTTATCCTAAAATCCCCAGTCCCATCCATAACCTCTTCCTACTCCTCAATCCGGTTAACCTAAAATCCCTCTACCTATCCACTCATCGAGACCCTAACCCTCCTTCCCTGCTCTGGTTACAGAGGTCTGTGTAAGCCTTGACTTGCAGACACTGAGACCATTGAGGGGGTGGTTGGTACTGCTTCGCTCCTGCGCCTTGGACCTGGGCATCCTGACAGAAGCACAAGTCCACGTAATATTCAGGTGCCCGAGTGGTGTAGCCAACCCCCGTTACCGTCATGGAGGAGATCGCCAAGGTATTGCAAGACTTGCAGGGCGAGTTGGCTGCGTCCAGACAGGACTATACCACCCTGTCCGCGCAGGTGTGTAGTTTGGCAGCTCACACCGCACCATTGCCAGGTCATGCACCAGTACAGGTGCAAGTCACCCCAGAACCCGTGGTTCCCCTAGCACCAACTGAGCGGTATGGTGGAGACCCGCAGACATTTTCCACCTTCATCACGCAGTGCCGCCTCCATTTTCTTACGAAACCGGCAGCGTTCCGATCTAATCAATCTAGGACTGCATTTGTTATCTCCTATTTTACAGGAGAGGCTGCAGCATGGGCAAATCCCTTAGTACAAAAAGATAACACAATCCTATATGATTGGGATGAGTTTCTTAGTGACTTCGAGAAAATATTCAACCGAAGGGCCGCCTCCTTGTGTAAGGATCGGGAATTGCTGACTTTGAGGCAGGGGAATAAGGAGCTGGTGACGTATGTCAACCAGTTTAATCGATTAGTAGCCGAAGCCGAGTGGCCGCGCGACAAGTGGATGTCCCTATTTTATCAGGGGCTAAGGGATGATATTAAAGACCTTATCGCCCAAGTTGACCCCCAACCCCGCGAATGCTCGGATATGATCGATTTGGCCATGCGGTTGGATCACCGTCAGGCGGAACGACGGGGGGACAGGAAAAAAGGGGAGTCACGTTCAGTAACAAGGTTCGATCAATCTAAAGGGACACGAGGGACAATGGACAAGTCTGATGGAGACGAGCCAATGCAAATTGGGTCAGTTCGAGGTCCACTATCCAAAGAAGAAAAAGAACGGAGGAGAAAGGATGGTGTTTGCATGTACTGTGGGAAGTCGGGACATTTCGTTCGCGAATGCCCCACCAAGCCCAAGACTCAGGGAAACGCTTCGGCTCGTCGGTAGTGGGGGTTACCCGGCCGAGCCTGACCAATAGCAGGGCCCCAATTACAGGTTGTCCCAATTTCGCCCCACATGTCTCGTTAAGGGAGTGTCTTGGGTTTCAGGGACTATTAAAAGAGGTCACCATGTTGATTGACTCGGGTGCAACAGGTAATTTCATAGACACCCAGTTTGCAGCCAAGCTGGGTATCCCTACGCAGCGAAAAGTAAAGCCTGAACCCGTGCGCGCTGTTGATGGTACGCCTCTATGTTCCGGACCTATTACACATAACACTATTTCAGTGACCCTAAGTAGCGGTGATGGGCATTGGGAACATATTGCCTTCGACTTAATTGCTGCCCCGCAATTCGGCCTTATTTTAGGGTTACCTTGGCTGAGAAAACATGACCCTCAGATTCAATGAACAGCCGGATTGGTAGAATTTAGCTCTTCCTATTGTCAAGAGCATTGTAAGCGCCCGATATCCTCAACCCCTCAAGTTGCAAGCATTACGGGTGGCCAACCCGAGGTGCGCCCGGAGGAACTACCCGCAGAATATTCCGATTACTTAGACGTCTTTAATAAGAAGGCCGCTGAAACCTTACCCCCACATCGGGTGTTCGACTGCAGCATAGACCTAGAACCAGGGGCAACGTTACCATGCAGTCGTATATACGCCTTGACGAGGTTGAAAACGAGCACCTCCGAGAGTATATAACAGCCAATTTGCAAAATGGCTTTATTAGACACTCTAACTCACCGGTATCCTCTCCTTTGTTCTTCGTACCGAAGAAGTCCGGGGAACTTCGGACTTGCATAGATTACCGCGGGGTGAATCGGATAACCATCAAAAACCGTTACCCACTTCCACTCATCCCAGTCCTTCTAGATCAGGTTAGGGACGCGGTCATCTATACTAAGCTGGATCTTCGTGGCGCATACCATCTAGTGCGGGTGCGCGAAGGTGACGAATGGAAAACCGCCTTCCGAACAAAATTCGGATTATATGAATATCAGGTTATGCCGTTCGGTCTATGTAACGCACCCGCTGCTTTCCAACACTTCCTAGATGAGGTTCTTAGAGAATATCTGGACGCATGTGCCGTCGTGTACATTGATGACATCCTCATCTATTCCCACAGTCTCCAAGAACATATCCAGCATGTACGCGCTGTCCTACAAAAGTTAAGGGAACACCAACTCTATGCCAAATTAGAAAAATGTGAATTCCACCGGACCACAGTGGAATTCTTGGGTTATTACCTTACTCCGACAGGCGTGCAAATGGATCGCAAAAAGGTACAGGCCGTTCTAGATTGGGCCCCACCAGCCAATGTAAAAGATGTGCAATCCTTTTTAGGATTTGCAAACTTCTATAGAAGGTTTGTCAAGAATTTCTCTGAGCTGGTTACCCCAATCACGAGACTTCTACGTAAAGGCTGCCCATTTGTTTGGGACGCCTTGGCTGAACAAGGATTTCAACGACTCAAGAAGGCCTTTACTGACGCCCCGGTACTGAAACATCCGGACTTGTCCCAGCCATTTGTGGTGGAAACAGACGCTTCCAGCTATGCGCTAGGGGCTGTATTGTCCCAACAAGATCCTCAGACGGGCCTATTACATCCTGTGGCCTATTACTCGAGGAAACTGCTCCCCGCAGAGGTTAACTACATCATAGCAGATAGGGAGCTATTGGCCATAAAAGCAGCGTTTAGTGAGTGGCGGCATTATTTAATGGGGGCACGTCACACCGTGACGGTTATTACCGACCACCGCAATCGCCAGTTTATTAGGACTGCCAAGACCTTGAGTCCGCGTCAGCTACACTGGGCCCAATATTTTGCTGAGTTTGATTTTATTGTCACTTACAGACCCGGAACTAACAATCGGAAAGCTGACATCTTGTCTCGCTATCCGGAAAAAGTCCTTAAGGAAATAGAAAAAGTGTCCCGGCCAATAGTCTCTCCGGAGCGAATAGTGGGCTTAACCACTAACCTTTTCGAGAGTATCCAACAAGAACTCTCCATGCACGATCTGCATCAATGGTGCAAACAAGACTCCCAGCATACCATTAAAGATGGACTTCCGTATCATGGACAATCCTTGTACTTGACCACAACCCATCTACAAGAAAAGGCTATGTCCTGGTGCCATGATTCATCCCTAGCGGGTCACCCCGGTAAGGCAAAAACATTAGAATTGGTAGCAAGACATTTTTGGTGGCCAAAGTGGCGGCTTGATGTTCAACAATAAGTGCGACAATGTACAATTTGCGCCCAAAACAAGGCCGATCACCAGAAACCAGCAGGTCTTCTTCGTCCCCTGCCAACTCCTACTATACCATGGCACACAGTCACCATGGACCTCATAGTCGAATTCCCACAAGTGCAGGGCTACACCTCTATACTGGTGGTGGTGGATGCCTTTTCAAAAATGGCTCACTTCATCCCTTGTAAAGGGGTCCCGACAGCCAAGGAAATTGCCGAATTATTCCTACAGAACGTGGTCCGCCTTCATGGCCTCCCGTGCCGTGTGATAACAGATAGGGGTCCGCAGTTTACTTCCAGGTTCTGGCGCGAGTTTTGTAACATCATCGGTATGGAAGTCCGACTGTCCTCGGGTTATCATCCTGACACAGACGGCCAAACCGAACGCGTGAACCAGGGGCTTGAACAGTTCCTACGCTGCTTGGCCGCAGGACGAGAGACAACATGGGTTCAACACACTTGGCTAGCAGAATTGGCATATAACAATGCTGTTCACTCCTCCACAAAACAATCCCCGTTCTTCTGCTTGTATGGAAGACACACACGGATCTTACCTTTATCCGTTCCAACAGCAGAAGCAGCACTGCCTACATTGGCAGGACAACGGATCGGAATAGAGCAGGTTTGGAAGGAGGTGCAGGATAATCTCATAAGAGCCAAAAAGACATATAAAATCTATGCAGATAAACATCGACGTGCCAGCCCAGTGTATCGTAAGAACGACCTGGTATGGTTGTCCACCCGCAATTTACGACTAGAGGGGCCCAAAAAATTACAACCTCGCTATTTAGGCCCGTTTAGCGTAGAAAAGGTAATTAACCCAGTAGCAGTTCGATTAACTCTACCATCCCAGATGAAAATCCACCCTACGTTCCATACATCGCTGTTAAAACCAGCACCCCATGGCGCACGTACCCAAAAAACACCTCCCGTACTCGTACAGGGGGAACCTGAGTACGAAGTACGAGCCATTTTGAACTCCAAGATATTAAAGAACGGACAAATCTATTATTTGATTGATTGGGTGGGGTACGGGCCCGAAGATCGCTCCTGGGAACCCTCGCATCATGTGCATGCTCCACGATTATTGCGCACTTTTCACAGAAACTACCCTGATAAACCCGGGGGCCCTGCCTTCCGTGGGGGGGGGGGAGTGCTGTCAGGGGCAGGACTGGCCATAGACCATGTACTATTGGAGCTGTGGGGCCAGGGACCATGAAGAAACCTAGACCCAGAAAGTTATTGTACTTAAAAAGGCTGTTATGCCATTTCTGTAGACATATTGCAGTTCAAAACTACAAATCCCAGCATTTGGCATGCCAGGACTACATTTCCCAGCATGCTCTGCGGACTCGCGAGCCAATGGGAAGCCGTGCTGGGTGTGACGCGCGAATGCGCATGCGCAAGCCCCAAGGCACGGAGCTTGTGCTCGAGACATCGAGGAGAGTGGACGTGTGCCCAGCAGCACCACGGAATTCACACGCAAGGGGCCCAGAGCCTCCGGAGGAACCATCCGGCCCCTCGCTTCAAAGAGATAAGTACCGCTCAGCCCACGGAGTGTCTGGGATTTATGGGGGAAGCGCAAGGGGCATTTCCCAACCCCTCCAGAGCCCCTGCGCCGTCACATAGAAGCTAAGTGGGCGGGCTTCGGGGAAAGAGTTCTGCTTCAGTGAATGTGTGAAGATCAAAGACGACATTATTTGTGGATGTTTTCACGTGTTTTCGTCTCGTGGAACATACGCCGGAAAGGCGCACGAGACGGGAGCGCATTACAGTGCAAAGGCACTCGGTCTGAATGAAGACCGAATATTGGCAAAACATAGATCTTGGGGGTTGAAAGGCCACGTGCGGCAGCGCACCCAAAAGGAACCTGAAATCCATGAATGCACAGAATGCTGAATGCGTGTAGAGTGTGTTTGGGAGAGTGAGAAACCGACAGAACTAGAAAGCACACGCTAATGCTTGTCCTTTGTTTTCCTTTTAGTTTGCATCTGATCATCTGACCGCAAGGACGTGGCACAGGACTCGACAGCATTTGCAGGACAGGACTTAAAGACAGAAGCAAAAGCTAAGTGTGCTAGTGTATGAGACTTTGTTCATGAAGATGTAACTGGGCTCAAATTGTTTTACCAATCCATGTTTGTTTTAACTTCGTGTTCAGAGGAGCACGTACATGTTTTGTTAGAAGGGCAATGCAATGTGAAGGGAAACACCTTTACATGTAAAGGTGTTAAAAACAGTTACATCACCCAGTTCAAGAAAAGTGTGCAGTCATCGTTTATCCTAAAATCCCCAGTCCCATCCATAACCTCTTCCTACCCCTCAATCCGGTTAACCTAAAATCCCTCTACCTATCCACTCATCGAGAGCCTAACCCTCCTTCCCCGCTCTGGTTAAAGAGGTCTGTGTAAGCCTTGACTTGCAGACACTGAGACCATTGAGGGGGTGGTTGGTACTGCTTCGCTCCTGCGCCTTGGACCTGGGCATCCTGACAGGTGCTAATGGAGTAATTTAATGTTTCATCAGGGTGTGTTTAGGATGAGTGGTTTTAGAGTGGGTCGACTGGGTCTATTTATCTGCATGTGATTTGGGAGAGGCCCATGGGCATCTTGGTGTGGGTCTGGAAGGGGCATCTTGCTATGTGGAGGGAGGATGGGGCACTATGGTATGGGTGCGGAGAGATGGGACATAGTGGTGTGGGCCTGGATGGAGGGATAAGGACACAGTCGTGTGGGTCTGGATGGAGGGATAGGGACACAGTGGTGTGGGTCTGGGGTAAGGGATAGGGCACATTAGTGTGGGTCTGGGGGGAGCAATGGGAGCACATTGGTGTGGATCAGGGGGGAGTGATGGGGGCACATGGGTGTTGGTCTGGGAGAGCGATGGGGGCACATGGGTGTGGGTCTGGAGAGAGAGATGGGGCACAGTGGGTCTGGAGGGTGGCATGGGACATCTTGGTGTGGTTCTCTGAGGGAGGGGATGGGGGCACATTGGGGGGGGTTTGATGGGAGGAATGGGGGAAATTGGTCTGTCTGGGGGAGGGATGGGGGCACATTGTGCGTCTAGGTGGAGGGATGGTTCATCTAGGTGTGGGTCTGGAGGGCGGGATGGGGCATCTTGCTTTGGGGGTGGTGGGATCTTGATAGGGGTCTGCAATGGATGGGGGCACATTGGTGTCGGTCTAGAACAGGTTTGGGGAATCTGTTGGTCTGGAAGGTGGTGTGGGTCATCTGAGGGTGGGCTGGGCATATTGGTGTGGGTCTCGAGGGAGGGATGGGGGACATTACTGCATTTGTCCTTTGTATACTACCTTGATCCCCTGGCATTCCCAAATATTATGACTGTACCCTTACCATGTTGTAACTAAGCTTTAAGTATACTTGTAAACTGCTGTGCCCAGCTACCTAAGGGTTTGGTGAGCATTACCAAATAAATAAACAAACAAACAAACAAAGGCCCTGTCTAGCCCTGTCCACCACGGTACGCCTGGTCGCCTGTGAGTGCGGATGCTCCCCCCTCCTTGGTCACCTGTGAGTGCGGATGCTCCCCTTAACCCCCCTTGGTCGCCTGTGAGTGCTGATGCTCCCCCCAGAGCCCCTTGGTCACCTGTCAGTGCGGATGCTCTCCCCACCCCCCTTGGTCACCTTTGAGTTTGGATGCTCCCCCTTCGCCCACTTTAACAAAAAAATTAACCCTAGCCATCCGATGCTTCAACCCTTCAAGAAGGGGCTGTGCATCTTGTCTGTGCCACTTATTTGACTCTCTGCATTGTATGCTGATGCCGGCCTTCAAGATGGGGCTGCGCATCATGTCTGTGCCACATATTTTGACCCTCTGCATGTATACTGATGCCGCCCATCAAGATGGGGCTGTGCATCTTGTCTGTGCCACTTAGTTGACTCTCTGCATTGTATGCTGATGCCGCCCTTCAAGATGGGGCTGCGCATCATGTCTGGGCTACATATTCTGACCCTCTGCATGTATACTGATGCCGCCCTTCAAGATGGGGCTGTGCATCATGTTTGTGCCACATTTTTGACCCTCTGCATGTATACTGATGCCGCCCTTCAAGATGGGGCTGTGCATCTTGTCTGTGCCACTTATTTGATCTCTGCATTGTATGCTGATGCCACCCTTCAAAATGGGGCTGCGCATCATGTTTGTGCCACATTTTTGACCCTCTGCATGTATACTGATGCCGCCCTTCAAGATGGGGCTGTGCATCTTGTCTGGGCCACTTATTTGACTCTCTGCATTGTATGCTGATGCCGCCCTTCAAGATGGGGCTGCGTATCATGTCTGTGCCACATATTTTGCCCCTCTGCATGTATACTGATGTTGCCCTTCAAGATGGGGCTGTGCATTTGTCTGGGGCACTTATTTGACTCTCTGCATTGCATGCTGATGCCGCCCTTCAAGATGGGGCTTTGCATCATGTCTCTGCCACATATTATGACCCCCTGCATGTATACTGATGCCGCCCTTCAAGATGGGGCTGTGCATCTTGTCTGTGACACTTATTTTGACCCCCTGCATGTATAATGATGCCACCCTTCAAGATGGGGCTGTGCATCCTGTCTGTGCCACATATTTTGACCCAATGCATTGTATTCTGATGCAGCCCTTCATGATGGGATAGTGCATCATGTCTGTGCCACTTATTTTGACTCCATGCATTGTATGCTATTGCTGCCCCTCCAAAGGCGGTCAGGCAAACTATATGTACCTGTTAGCACTTCTGTAACTAAGCCTTCTCACAAGCACTTCTGTAACTAAGTAAGCCTTCGTAACAGCGCCTTGCTGCCCGAGGGCAGTTGTGCACTTTACAAATGCAAATAAATAAAAATAAATAAAGATGTCCTTGTCCACAACGGCTACAGCATCCAATACAGAGACCGACCGAACATGACAGGTGTCGGCCTCGCAGTCGTCCACAAGACCTTGTAGCGCTGCACCAGACTTGATGTCGACAACATTGGCTCCTTTGAAGTCCTCTCCTGCCACTTACTGGTCTCCCCAATGGACACAGTCACATTCCATCTCATCTACAGACCACCCAAACCCAACACCACCTTCATCAGAAACTTCACCGACCTGGTCACCGCCATGTACTTCTCGCATGACAAAAACATCTTCCTAGGCAACTTCAACCTCCCAGGCAACAAGGCCACCAAACCGATGAAGGAACCTCCCCTCTGTCCTCGACATCCTCAGCCTCACACAGCACACAAAAAGACCCAACACACGAGAAAGGTAATGTCCTCAACCTAATCACTCCACTGTCTTCCCTCCACTACAGCTCTGCTCTCCTGATTGACTGGTCTGACCACCTAGCCGTGCCTTTCAACATCCTGCACACCACCCTAGTCAAGCAGTCCCAGCGGAAACCCATCAGACAAACCTTCAGGTCCTTCGAGAACTTGCCGGTGAAAGCCCTTGTGGAAGACCTTGCCAACCTCCACCTTACATGGACTGAACACCCCCAACCGAACTGCGACTCTCTAATAGAAGCACTCAACACCACCCTTTCAACCTCCATCGACCGACACGTGCCTATGAAACAGCACACCTGCAAACCGAAACCATCAGCACCCTGGTACACGCACAAAGTCATCAGGAAAGAAGAGAAAATCTGGCACCACTCCAGGACTGCATGCAACATGACACTCCTCAAGGAACTCTGAGCAACCTGCCGACAACTTATCAACATAGCCAAGGCATCCTACTATCATAGCACCATAGCAGAAGCTGACAACAAAAGCAGAGCCCTCTTCAAAGCGGTCAAGCACTGCATCAACCCTCTACCCACCCCTGTCATACCACATTCCATTGAAAAATCCAAGATCATCACCTTCTTCATCGACAAAATCAGCAAGATCTGCCAGCACATAGACACCATTAGACACCATTTCTGCATCCACAGAGCCACCTTACATCCCTCCTCATGAAATCTCCACACCCTGGACAGCATTCAAGACACTCTCGACAAAGGACCTAATAGAAACCCTGACCACCCTCAAAGCCACATCATATACAGACAACATCCTCCCAGCCTCCATCCTCAGGACCTTCCTTGCAGAAGCTACCCTACCTAGAGATCATCAACAGCTCCCTAACTCAAGGGACCTTCACATTGACCCTGAAAACAGGACGAATACTCCCTCTACTAAAGAAACCCACTCTGGATCCAGACCACCTAGATAACTATCGCACCATCACCCATCTTCCCTTCCTATGTAAGATCATCGAGAAAGCAGCAGCCGCACAACTGCAGCAACACATAAACAGCAACAATCTCCTCCAAACCTACCAATACACGTTCAGAGCCAGATGCAGTACGGAGACAGCAACTATACAGGTGGTCCACGATGCCCTCAACGTCCTTGATGAGGGCCACCACTGCCTCCTGGTTCTACTCGACCTCTAAGATGCTTTTGCCACAGTAGACTCCCAGGTGCTTATGGACACCCTACATTGGCGCATGGGGATCAGCAACCTTGTCCTATGCTGGTTCAAGTCCTACTTTGCCAGCCACCAGCAGTTTGTTCAGATTGACTCCTCTAGATCGCCAATGCTACCCATCACCTGTGGAGTCCTGCAGGGTTCCATCCTCTCCCCAGTGATCTTCAATCTATAAGCCGCTGGGAGCCCTCCTGACCACACAGCTATACCTCACCATCAAGGACATCCATAGGCTCAAAATCTGCCTCTCGCTGATCCAATCTTGGATGTCCAGTGCATACTTGGAGCTCAATCCCCACAAGACCTACATTCCCACACATCACCAACAACACCGAACACCCAGACATACAGACTTGGCTATCAACCATGAACTCTGAGGGATTCACACCTGAGCTCACTGCCTGTGACAAGTCCCTCGGGTTCCACATCGACAAATACCTCTTCTTCAAGACACACATAACTAAGAAAACTAGACAGCTTTGTATCAGCTCTCCCTCCTGTGAAAAATCAAGCCCTTCCTCCCTCCAGACAGCTTTAGATCCTCTGTTCAAGCACTGGTCCTATGCCACCTGGATGGGGGAAATGCACTCCTCAAAGGCCTCCCGTCATCCTCCCTTGTGCCCCTGAGAAGTGTCGTACACACAGCCGCACACCGATCAAAGAACTACGCAGATATAACCACATCACCCTGGCCCTCATCGACCTTCACTGCCTCCCACTGCATGCACAAATCACCTTCAAGTCATGCTGCATCATCTATAGGGCAGTCGCCCTCAAGTCACCCAGCTACCTTGCGAAGAAACTCAGCATTTCCGGCGGACAGTGCACCACCAGAAGCCAGGACATGTGCAGACTTGAAATCCACTGCTACAAAAAAGAAAAACACCAGAAAACAAGCCTTATCTGCCTATGCCCCAAGACTATGGGACCTCCTCCCCATCAGCATCAGACTTGCCCCCACGCTCCTACATTTCAGAAAAGAACTCAAGACCCACCTCTTCAAGGAATCTCTCTGCCTCAACACCTAGGTCATCACATCGCGCCTCGCACCACCTGAACCACTAGACACCCACCCGCCCCTCTTCTTCCTGCCACCTGGTACAACTGTACGCCTCCTCTGTGCCTCTCTGTACCCCACCCACGCTGTATATCTGTTCTGTTGCTACCTCTGAAAAGCGCTCCATTATGCATCTGGGCCGTTTTATACCTCTGTAAAGCACTCTGTTATTCATCTGTATTATTGTATACCTTTGTAAAGCGATTTGTTGCCTTTCGAAGCAAGTCTACACTCAATAAATACCATAATATAAATAAATAATAATAATTCAATAATCTGCTTAGCAAATCCCTCCAAAAATACATCCAGGTCACACAGGCCCGAATACCAAAATATATTTATCAGTAGAAGATGGCCAAATGCACAATTCTTTCCCATTGTTGCCTCAACCATTAATGCCCCACGCAAAGGGGATAATATATTGTTTGCCTTGAGGACACAAGATTTAATCATGTTAAGCAGCCCGCCAGAAGGGCGGCCACCCTTACTCTTGTGAGCTGTTTGGATCAAAATAACAAAACCATCAAGGGTAGGGCACGTTGTAAGCCATGTTTCCTGTAGTAATACCGGGCCTTCATTTCTGAGAATACCCCCCACCTCTGGGTTTGTAAACAAATGGAAGTGTCCGCTACTATTCCTGGAAATAACGTTCACTAAAGATTGATCCGATGGCTTTTAGTGGGCAACTTTCTCCAGCCATGCAATACAGGCACCAACCATGACCAATCCGAGTTCGAACCAGAATCAATGTTCCTGGGGCTTTTGCTCTTGGAAAATGCTACTTGCCTAGGGTCACATCCCCCCTTATTTAATGAGAGGGTAATATAATTTCCCCTGCGGACCGGGGGGATCATGTTCATTAATACACTTGAATACAGGTGTTTAATTATCTCAAAACCCAACTACTGCAAAGGTTGATACTCTCTCAAAATAGTGCTATATACAACACGAGAGCCAATATGGAGTGTGCCCCGATCCATTCTAATGGGGTTACTAAACTCGAATCTATCAATATCCCTAGAACAGATTGGCCTACGGTTGGGAATTTCTCCCAATATCAACAAAATATTAGCTCTGCTCAGGCACAATCTCAAATCCTCCCGAAAAAAAGGCTTATTACGTGCAGCTTAAAAACCTTACAACCACATTGCGCCAAAGATGCAGCAGGTTTTGTCTTCTCTAAATTACATGACCCATGGGAGGGTGAGTTAATTATATTCACTTCAGACAGGTCCCTTTACAAAATTACATACATTTGCCCTATTACTGTGACCGTCCAACCAACCTTTCTCTGGTTGAGCTAACTTTTCAAACAACGTGTAATCGAAAGAAGGATTTACCCCAACAGAAGATTTAGAACATACTGGCTCCTTATTTAAATGGGGGCCCCCAATATTGCAACTCATGGCCTCAGAAAAAGAGGCTGGTTTCACTGAACAATTAACACCGTTCTGTAGAACAACAGGAGAAATTAAATCCAAATTCGTTTGGACAGCAGTGTTCGCAGTGCGCTTCTCCTCCATAAATACAGATTTATCCAAATCAGAGACCTCAAGCACATTGGAGCATGCATCCGAAGCGTACAATAAAACGAACTCATTGTCAGCTTGCACAGGGATTGCCACTGAGGCCCTCGATTTTACCCAGCGGGCTGCTAACTGTCTACTCAATGATTCTCGTATAGTTCAATTAAGCAGGAATTTTCTACTCAACTTCCCTTTCGTTTTTGGGGGCTTGAAGTTTTTTTTTTCACCTATTTAACTGCCCTTTCTTTATCCTCTAGATTGCCTGCACTCCCGAGGTCCTTTCCAAAGCACCAGCCATCATACCATCATTTCCCCCACCATTGGGCCGAAGCTCTAGAACCTTAGGGAAACTTAAGGGAGACAAAGGACCCTCAGGCCCTGTATCAACAAAAATATTACATTGAGTGGCGTGAGAAATTCGTACTAAGTTGACTTGGGACAATTCTGTACCCTTCGCCAATTATATACAGGCCTGAATATCCTCGGCACACACTGTGTGCTGGTCGACATTGTAGGCTCCTCTTTATGACTGCTGACCACTGCAGCTACTATTGGATGAAAACTAGGAGTAGGGGCTTGCAGTAGGTGCTGAATCGACATGGGAAAGGCCATTCATAAGTAATTCCACTTTTTTATTAAATTCACTTAGCATAAGTGTGTGAGTCCTGACCTCTTCCCTGACATTGTCACATTAGTCCACAAATGAACTAAGCAGAGTTAAGAGCAGAAATTGTTGGGGAGGTAAGTCTAATCCACTCATCCACGTCCGGTAAAGTGTGAAGCAAAGGAGCGCTGTTTCTCCTAGATGATAGAACTGGAATATATTTGTTACTAGAAGCAATTAGCTCAGTTAATGCAGTTGGAGTTCCAGGGCAAGACAATACTTGAATAGGGCATACAGGCAAAGCCATAAAGTTGCCAAACCCTTCTCTTGCCCCTACCAAATCATTAAATTGCTCAGAAAGTTTGCGATTTTGCGACAATTTCAACCATGCTCTCGTCATTAATATGAGAATGATCAACAGTTACAACAGCGCACACCGGTTTTCGGCGCTCAAACGTTCGTGCTTGTGCCGACTTTGGAAAAAGTCAGTGATTCTCTCCCCTTTAATTGAAGTCAATGTCACGGGCCTGGTTTGATTAATTTGCCTTTTAGATTCCGCTCAGGCTGACTCGTAGGGGGGGGGTAGTCTTTGACAGGTAGGTGTCATATTGCCTGCAATGCATGATTCGCCCAAATTTAATGAGAGCTCTGAAACAAGGGATTCCTCAGCAACTCCCTCCCTGCCTGCCTGCAAAATTCCACACTGCCAATAGCTTCCTTACTCCTCCCGCTATAATGGGGCACCTTAGGCAGACCAACATTGTTGGAGTCAGCAGAATGGAACGACTCACTGCAGAGGGAGTAAGCAGAAAGTCTAGCCATTGCTGAGTTGGATAACCAAAAACAAACTAGTCCCAGGAGTGTTAACAGGATGGAGTTGCTCACAGAATCAAAACTTCACTGTCATCCCTGATTCGCCAAACTGCCAAACTGCTTAGTGCACCGAAACTGCAATCCGTCATGCATGCTTCGTGCAGGGTTTTTAACTCTAACGGGAGTCTGCTGGGTAGAATAGCCGAGCATTGAGCTCCCAGGCTGTAATAATGGAGCGCTGCTTGCCTACTCCAGGCACAACACCAACAGCTAGCAATTTAGAGATCACAATGCTGTGCTGCTCTGCCAAACTGCTTAGTGCACTTCAACCGCACTTCCTTCGCTTGCGCCTCGTGAAGCGCAGGGTTTTAACTCCAATGGGAGTATGCTGGGTGGAGTAGCCGAGCACTGATCTCTCAGGCTGTAATAATGGAGCAATGCACGCCGGCTCCAGGCACACCAATAGCTTAAAAATATAAAGAAGAAAAATGTGGGCTATTCTGACAAACTGCTTAGTGCACTTCAGCCGCACTTACTTCGCCCATGCAGAATGTGAGGCAGTGCTCATTTTGTAACATTCTTCCCATATTTCCACAGTGTTAGTAGAACATCCTCGTGGTCATTTTCCAGCCAGGACCATTGCTTTTGAAATGGACCATGATGCTGCACCACCATGGTCACAGCCAATGGCAGGCTTTCCTTTCTTACACCTTAATTTCTTCTCTACTTTGCATCAGTGTATTGCGTCTCTTTTTCTCTATATCTCCCTTCCTCTGCAATGCTATCGTAAGGGGTTTTGGGGACTGGGCCACAGATACATTTGCCAACTATCCTCAAAATCAAAGAAATTAAGGGATACAAGAATCTCTATTCAACTCCACCACCTTCACTCTTCATCCCATTCACAAACCATAGCTGGATAGACTGTCCTGGCAATAGAAAATAAGCATGGGGACTCACTTGAAGCCCCCATTCATCCAGGATATAACATGAATAATAAACAAGTGGCATTGCAAGGACGTGATCAGCCCATGATGAGGGTACTTGTGCTCTACCATAGGGTCCCAAAACGGAACAGCAGCATCAAAGACGGTTGTAGGGTTTCGATGAGAAATCTCACAGAAGGTATGCAGTCTGTAGCATAGATGATGATAGACATGACCCCACATAGAGGTGGAATTCAGATGAGAAACCTCACAGAAGGTATACAGGCTGTAGCATAGATGACAATGCACATGGCCCATCATAGATGTAGAGTTCAGATTATCAACTTCACAGAGGTATACAGGCTTTAGCATAGATGGTGATGATAAACATGACACAGCATAGTTGTGGAATTCAGATAAGAAACCTCACAGAAGGTATACAGCCTGTATCTTAGATGATGAGAAACATGGCCCAGCATACATGCGAAATTCAGATGAGGACCCTCACAAAAGGTATACAGGCTGTAGCATAGACGATGATACACATGGTCCAGCATAGATGTGGAATTCAAATGAGAAACTGCACAAAAGGTATGCAGGCTATAGCATAGATCATGATGCTCATAGCCCAGCATAGATGTGGAATTCAGATGAGAAACCACAAAGAAGGTATACAGGCTGTTGCATAGAAAATGATACAAATAGCCCAGCATAGAACATCACAGAAGGTATACAGCCTTTCATTTAAATGATGGTACACATAGCCCAGCATAGATGTGGCATTCCGGCGAGAAACCTCACAGCAGGTATACATGCTGTAGCATAGATGATGATACACATGACCCAGCAAAGATGGGAAACCTCACAGAAGGTGTACACACTGTAGTTCAAATGATGATGCACATGGCCCCCAGCATAGATGTGGAATTCAGATGAGAAACCACACAGAAGGTATCCAGGCATAGATGATGATACACATGGGCCATCATTCAACGTCACAGATGGTATTCAGCCTGTAACTGAGATAATGATACACATAGCTCAGCATAGAACCTCACAGAGGGTATACATCTTGTTATTTAGATGATGTTACATGAAGCCCAGCATAGATGTGGAGTTCAGATGAGAAACCTCACAGCAGGTATACATGCAGTAGCATAGATGATGATTGACATGGGCCAGCATAAATGAGAAACCTCACAGAAGGTATACAGCCTGTATCTTAGATGATGATACACATGTCCCAGCATATATGTGAAATTCAGATGAGGAACCGCACAGCAGGTATACATGCTGTAACTTAGATGAAGATACACATAGCCCAGCATAGAAAGTCACAGAAGGTATGCATCCTATAACTTAGATGATGATACATGTAGCACCGCATAGATGTGGAATTCATATGAGAAACCTCACAGAAGGCGCAAGTGCTCATGCATGACACAGGGGATAGATTGGAAACAATAAGGAAAGAACAAATGTCACAGCATGGGTACAGAGCATGGATTCATAGTTATCAGAAAAGTGCACCTATCTGAACTTAGACGGACACTAGAAGAGGCTCATGTTTTCCAAGTGGGGTTTATTTGTGTGAACCATGAAACAAATTACATTTTGGCACGCAATACATCACTGACCAGCATTACTATATAGAAATCAACACTAAAGCCACGAGTGAAGCTTTTTGAAGAGCATACCCATAGAACTAAATCACTTTAAGAGAATAGTCATTTTTAAATATTTAGCGATTGACAACATTGTCAGGTTAAATACTATGAGATTTAATGAGTTCCAAAAGATCGCACACTTTGATTAAGTGGTGAAGCTGAGATTGCAGCCCTGTCTGCAATTTCGGTGCTTGGCCACATTGTTGCCTAGTTATTGTCGTGTCACAAAGTGTATTTATTTGTGAATGTTTGACTTTCAAAACTGAAATAATACCCTATTTGTAGATTTGACTTGGAAAGTAAACAAATTTCAGTATCACATGATAAACCAACATGACAATCTATATATATAAAACAAAGTCGTGTTTGTTTTTAGGTTTGTATGTGGCATTGATCTTGGGGACATTACTCCTCATGAATGGTGAGGTCTGGCATCGTGAATTTTGCTTGGAATATTCTGTATTTCTTTGTCAAATTAATGCAACTATTGCTAGCTCGATAGGTCATCCCGTTTCCAAGATAATTACCCTTTTTGGTGTTTTATGCATTATGGGCCTCATTACGAGCATGGCGGTAACCGTGTCTGTATGACAGGCACGGCTACCGCCATGCTCGCTACCGGCACTGCCTCCTGCGATTGGGCAATAACCGGCCCATTACGGGATGAAGGGGCTGGTAAGTGCCCATTCGCGGGAGGCCATAATGCCGGGCTCCCGATCCCCATTCTGCCCCATAGGGCACAATATGGGTCGGGAGCATGGTTGCACCGGCACCGTTTGTAACGGTGCCGGTGCAATCACGAGTTCTGCTAGCGGGTGCCGCACAGCCCGCCAGGTAAGACCTGGCAGGCTGTCAGGAACCCGCGAGGGAAACTCAGAATAAGGCGGTACGGTATGGACATCCATAACATACCTCCAGGGTCGTAATAAGGCACAATATGTCGTGGTGTTCCGCGCGCCATATACAGGTCATTTGTAGAAAGTGCTCATCATCGCACTGTCTGTCCTAAACTGGTCTTGCGTTTTTTAGTTATTATTTTTTTTTAGAATAGAGTTAGAGTGTCTTTCTTTTCATTGATTTGTTTTGCAACAAATGCAATACATGTTAATTTCACTAATTGATTAAACACCACATTTTTATTTACTTCCAACTTAAGTTCTCACATGAATATCATATTTGTATGCTTACTCTGATTGATTATTTGCAGTGTGTGTTTAGCAGCGAAAATGGCCATCACTGCTAACAACACTGCAAATAATCAGAGTAAGCATACAAATATGATATTCGTGTGAGAATTTAAATCAGAGATAAATGAATATTTGGTGTTCAACTAATTAGTGAAATTAACATGTATTGCATTCTTCCTTTGTGGCAAACAACAATATTTGTTCATCTTTTTCAGTGGACATCCCGGGCGAAACTGGGTACTGAAGTTGGAATCTGTATAAAATCTTTATAGGAGCATACTATGCAAAGAGCAAGATTGCAGCTTGCTTAATACATTGCCCAAAGAAAGGGCACATCACTACACAAATTGTGCTATAGTGCATGTGCAAACTGTATCTACTAAAGTGAACACAGAGCATTTTAAAGCATTAAATAATCAGATTGAAATTAAATTGTAAAAAACAGCGAGGTAGCAGGCTCAAACTCTCAGCACACTATAAAATATAATGACTTGTTACTTATGTATTTGAAATTATAAGGCAGCCAAGTGGGTCTCCTTTCAGAGTCGGGGCCCAACGCATGAGCTGTTATGCTCACCTGGTCCCCATGAGGGTGTTGCACAGCACTGAGCGGCGAACGTCTGCGTGTGTCTCTTCCTGTCCCACTGCTTCGCTCCCGCTTGGGCTCTATCCTAAAATGATGAATGGGGAAGTTAGCTTGCTGTGTAGGATGGGCAAGACTCCCACCTCCCTCAAACCTCCAACCACTTCCCTCTGTGCGTATGTCTCACCTTAGGTATCTTAACGTTGGGCTTTCCATCCTGCGTCTGAATTCAGGGGTGCGTTAACGTTCTTAGGCACTTTCACTGGATCTAGTTCCTTCACTGATCCTATGGCCTGTAAGTGGAATCCAGACCAGCTGTGACTCCGTAAGTAAGTCTTGGTACCAACTGGTTCTTGGTAACTGTATTTGCTTAAGGGGTTTCTTCTCGTTACCGAAGTTTTTACTATTGTCCTTATTTTTGCAGGAGCAGTCTTGGTGATGCCTGGTCAGGGCTGGACTGCCCCATCGGGACACCGGGACATCCCCCGGTAGGCCTCGGGTCAAAGGGCCTCTTTTCACAGAACTCGGAAGGATACATATAAAGAATGAATAACAACGTACCGACTGGGTCGTTCGCATGGAACTGGCTGCGGGTGCTGCGCATGTCTTTTCTTCAGCCCCCTCCAGGACTGACGAGCCAGACTGCATCTGCGCATGAGGCCAGGAACTGCACGTGCCCTGCCTTGCAGCCTGTCTCTGCACAGTGCACACATGCGCAGCAGCCAGGCAAGTGACAGGGGCAGGCTGCGAGTGACCTGGCTGGCTGGCTGCTCTGCTCCGACCAGCGAGCTAGGCAGGCCATGCTGGGGAGGATTGCTGAACTGCGTCTGCGAGGGAGGTATGCTGGTGGCTACGAACATGGCGTGTGCGCAGGAGGTCAGGGGCTGCTCTGAGCAGGGCTTTGTAAGCACGGGCACTGAATGTACCCCTTTCTCATCTCTCCTCTCTCCCTGGTGCTAATAACATCGCCCTCTCACCGCCTACCTGGTAAGCACCACCCCCAAAATATTCATTGGGGAGAACTTGCCGTTGTCTTTGGTGTGCGGGAGTTGCTGGGCCAGGATTGGCGGCACATTGCAGGGTGCTGAGTCTATTGTTGGGAGCATCTAGAACACCCGAGTATCCGGGGTGAAGTTCCTTCCTTCCTTCCTTCCCTGCTCCCTTCCTTGATTCCTTCCTTGCTTCCTCCCTTCCTTGCTTCCTCCCGTCCTTGCTTCCCCCTTCCTTGCTTCTTTGTTTCCTTCCTTCCCTGCTTCCTTCCTTCCTTCCTTGCTCCCTTCCTTGCTTCCTTCCTTCCTTGCTTCCCTGCTTCCTTTCTTCACTGCTTCCTTCCTTCTTTCCTTCTTTCCTTCCCTGCTTCCTTGCGTCCTCCTTTCCTTGCTTGCTTCCTTGCTTCCCCCTTCCTTGCGTCCCTCTTCCTTGCTTCCTTGCTTCCCCCTTCCTTGCGTCCCTCTTCCTTGCTCCCTTGCTTCCTTCCTTCCTTGCTTCCTTCTTTCCTTGCTTCCTTCCTGCTTCCTTCCTTGCTTCCTTCCTTGCTTCTTCCTTCCTTCCTTCTTTCTTTCCTTCCTTCCTTGCGTCCTCCTTTCCTTGCTCCCTACGTCCTTGCTTTCTTGCTCCCTTCCTTGCTTCCTTCCCTGCTTCCATGTTTCCTTCCTTCCTTCCTTCCTTCCTTCCTTCCTTCCTTCCTTCCTTCCTTCCTTCCTTCCTTCCTTCCTTCCTTCCTTCCTTCCTTCCTTCCTTCCTTCCTTCCTTCCTTCCTTCCTTCCTTCCTTCCTTCCTTCCTTCCTTCCTTCCTTCCTTCCTTCCTTCCTTCCTTCCTTCCTTCCTTCCTCCCTCCCTCCCTCCCTCCCTTCCTTCCTTCCTCCCTCCCTTCCTTGCCTTCTTTCTTTCCTTCTCTCATTCCTGAAGTGTATTTCTCCCCTCCTTTTATTCCTTCTATAGTCCTTTGTTTGCTTGTTTTTTTTCTTTTAGTTAATTTCTTTTTATTTCTCACACACTTCCTCTTTCTGCCTTTACTTCTTCTCTCTTCCTTTCTTTCTTGTTTCTCTCTTTTGTCTCTTTTTTCTTCCTTCCCTTCTTTCTAAATATTGGTCGGAATCCATGTGTTGCTGTGTTTCTTGCACGGCATGACCTTTATATTTTACACATGTGTTTCAAATAAAAGTTAATGTCATTTTTATTTAAAGTAGTATTAATCTTTGCAGGCAGTGTGTACTCCTCTGGGTGCCATTATATATCTGGGAGACTTTCATTTCAGCTTGACAATTAATTGGGGTTCAGGAATGGGGTGGAGGGCCCCTCACAATAAACCTGAGCAAACCCACCAGCAAATCTAAGTGTTGGGGGGCTTGGAGGAAGTGGGCCTGGTCTTGGCCGGGAACTCAAGCGCAATAGATTCTGGAATCCTGGAGTTTTGACATAGTGACCTAATGACATTGCTATGCAGAGCGCATCGTGTGGAAGCGTGGCCTAATGTTCACATGTACACCATGTACTTCATTGCAAGTATCTGTGGCCCACGTGGCCGGAGCAAGGTGTGACTCTGCACCACTGGCGGATGCAGGCGCGTCAGTGAAACTGGCGTTTGTTTGCACATCCACAGATTGCGCTGCTTGCAGAATACGGAGCAAGTTCAGTGTACGCCGGTGCCACAGACGTGAGCAACCTTAGCACATACAGGCGGAAAATGCGGGTACGTGGTTGCCCATATACCACATATGCATTGCAAGTGCAACATGCGTTTAACATATGCACATACTGAGTGCGCATAAAATACACACAACTGTAAATACGCATGCTAGGTTGGAAACAAGAACAACGCGCATTGGCAGAGCCAACAGTTTGGGCTTTTTTAGGCTGAATCTGTTCCTTGTGCCCAGGGCTGGACTGGCCTATACGTAACTCTGGAGATTTTCTGGTAGCCCTCTGCACCCTGTGACTCTTTTGTGTGGTATTTCCAAATGTTCCCATAGGAAAAGGGTTGGGCTTGCTGAAAATGTGTAATATGGGGCCACTTTGAAAATAATTTCCAGGGCCTCTTTTGATTACCAGTCCACCCCTGTGCCTGGTCAAGCACTCCTAAATGCGGCGCTGAGCAACATCGCTGCAAGTAGCTGTTAGCGCGAGAGCGCAGCATTGAAATATATTTTTAATAGGTATTTTTCAATTGCACGGCTAACCTGGTGTCTCTTTTCCCTTCCTCTGCAGGTGCGGTGATGTTCCGGAGCAGCGACCGTGTGGACCGCTTCGATGGAATCCCGAGATGACAGATGCCTCCGGGTATGTTTTTTGTTCTCCCTTCTTGTCTCCTTTCTGCAGATGCGAGGATGCTCCGGAGCAGCAGCCGAGGGGACGCTTCAATTGAATCCCGAGATGACTGATGCCTCCGGGTAAGTTTTTCGTTCTCCCTCCTTTCTGCAGGCACGGTGGTTCTCAGGAGCGGTGGGATGGGAAGCAGGTCGGATGGAATTGGAAGACTGCTTCTCTCAGGTAAGAGCTCTATTAATGTCCTTCTTCTTATCTTTTTCCTTTCTTCAACAGGTGCTGATGGTCCGTGGTTCCCGATGAAGACAACAGGGTGTGGCTGAGGCCCAGGTACACAGGAGCAGAGCTGGCACAGTGAGCGTTACGCTGCAGGAGTGCAGAATAACACGAAGCGTGTTCTGTTCCTTGGGTGTGGTTTATATAGCCCAGGTAAAGTAGTCCCAGGTAAAGTAGTTCCAAGCCCAGCCATTCCCTGGAAGCTAGACTGCACAGCTCAGTTCTTCAGGACTGGGATATGTGTGCCTCCATGTTCACTGGTACCTCATTCCATGTGGTCAAATAGTATGAGCCTTGTGCCAAAGGCGCCAGGACTGGCTCCAGGAAAGCCCCTGAAAACTTTTTGTGGCCTTTAAAGCCCCAATGAAAGCATGCAACTTGGGAAGGATGGTTTGGCCCTGAAGACTGGGGGCATGCATCATGACAGCACTCCCCCTAAGGCCCCTCTCAAGGTGGGTTCCCCATCTGGTCCAGGCTTGTTTGGATGATTTTGATGGAACCTTTTCACCAAGCGTGATGCATGAATGTGGTTGCTAGGTCCCCATGTTCATTCCTGCAATCCATAGCCTTTCCAGTCAACTAGGTAGAATAATTTAGACTTGACAATTTTGGAGTCCAGAATATCCTTAACTTCAAATTTGGGTTCCCTGTCGACCATGATTGGCTTTGGTGGTTTTTCAACTCGAGTTCCTGGTTGCACTGGTTTCAAAAGTGAGACGTGAAACACGGGATGAACTTGCATGTGCGGTGGTAGCTCCAATTTCACTGCCACAGGATTGATGATGGCTTTAATGGTCCTAAATATCTGGGATTGAAAGTATGAGTTCCTCTTATTGGTATATGTTTTCACAAAATCATATTCGGCAAAGAATAGGGCCCATCGGAGCTGACAAGATGACTGGGCTTTTGCTGTCTTTAGGTACTGCAGATTACGATGATCAGTGATCACTGTGACTGTGTGTCTTCCTAGGTGGTAATGCCGCCAGGCTTTAAAAGCTGCTTTAATGGCTAAGAATTCTCTGTCTGTCACAGCGTAATTTAGTTCAGCTGCTGAGAATTTTCACAACCAAAAGGTCACTGGATGAAGTTGACCCATCTCAGGGTCTTTTTGCGACACAACTGCCCCCATTGCGAGATTCGAAGCATCGGTTTCCACCACATATGGGAGATTTGGACGAGGATGTTTCAGGATCGGGGCTGAGGTAAATCTTTCTTTTAATTCCTGCAAGGCTTTTTCCGCTTCCTCCAACCATTGAAAGCGTTTATTCTTTCGCAGTAAGGATGTGATTGGATGCACAATTTGCGAAAAACCTGGAATAAACAGGTGATAGAAGTTTGCAAAGCCGAGCATACTCTGGACTCCTTTGACTGATGTTGGAGAGGGCCAATTGAGGATGGCATCTACCTTACGTTAGTCCATACAAACACCTCGGGGAGTTAGAACAAATCCAAGAAACTCGACTTCGGTGACATGGAAGGAGCATTTTTCTAGTTTAGCGTATAACTTGTGTTGCCAGAGTTTTTTAAGGACGGCACGAACATGTTTCACATGGTCTTGCTTGGAAGCGGAGTACACCAAAATGTCGTCAATGTACACTGAAAGGCAAACCTCAATCAGTTCTCATAAGACGTCATCCATGAAGTACTGAAACACCGCTGGAGCATTACAAAGCCCAAAGGGCATTACCTGGTATTCAAATAGCCCATATTTGGTACGGAAGGTGGTTTTCCATTCATCTCCTTTTTTGACTCGTGCAAGATGATACGCCCCTCTGAGATCCCACTTGCTGTAAATCCGAGCACCCTTCACCCGATCTAACAGTTTAGGGATAAGAGGTAGGGGGTAACAGTTTTTTACAGTCACTTGGTTCAATGTGTGGTATTCAATACAGGTCCTTAAATCTCCTTCCTTTTTAGGTACGACGAATAAGGGCGAGGTCGCCAGGGATTTGGATGGACGGATAAAACCGTTTGCCAGATATTGGTCCAGATACGTTTTTAAATGGAGATTTTCAGGCTTCGTGAGCGCATACATTCGACCACAAGGAATCTGTGTGCCAGGTACAAGGACGATTTGGCAGTCATATGTTCTATGGGGCAGCAGGGTATTGGCTTGATCTTTCTGGAAGACCTCTTGAAAGTCTAGGTATTCCTGGGGTAGTGTATTTGTTAGACTCATGACCGTTGCCACTTCTGAGGTAGGTTTTTTTCTTTCAGTCAAGGATTCTTCTACCTTATAACATGTATGAGCACATTCATCGGAGAAGGTCAACCTCTTAGCACACCAGCCAATGTGAGGATTATGTGTTTCCAACCACGGCATTCATAGAATTATTTGAAATTGTGAGGCCTTGATTAGATCGAACACAATTGCTTCCCGATGCCTGTTTTGGCACAATCGTGTCATCTCTGCCATTGAGTGCGTTACAGGACCTGAAGATATCTCTGTTCCATTGACAGTGGTGACCATTTCAGTTGTAGCCTTCTTGCAAAGATGAAGATCCATCCTTGATGCTAATTCCTGATTCATATAGTTACCAATTGCTCCGCTGTCAATGTATGCTCTGACCGCATGCATGCGAGATGGTTGTTGGCGACTGATTAGAATTATTGGCAAGACTAGGTGCGAGGTCTGAGAATCCTTCTTTTCGCTTGACAAACGGACCTCTATGATTGTCGGGCGTGGAAGTTTCCCGTCTCCGGATCTGCTTCAACCTTGTCAGCGACACCAACTACCTTCTTGGGTGGTTTCACTGGACATTCTAGGCGGAAGTGGCCGGCATTCCCGCAATACAAACACAATTATTGTTGTCTCCTTTTGTCGCTTTCGGTCTTGGATAATGGTCCTGGAACTCCTCCAATTTGCATAGGTTCGAACATGTCGGTTAGTTGTGAAACGGTTTCCTTAGGGCGCACATACACCCGATTTTCCATTTTAACTCGATCAGCTTTTCGATCCTGCAGTCTGTGGTCTTGGTGTACCACCAGGTTAATATATTCCGCACAGTCTTTCGGAGGATTTACAACTTGAGCCAAAACATCTTTTAGTTCACCTCTCAATCCACGATAGAATAATGTTGTTCTTTTGTTTTTGGGCCAACCAGTTTCAACTACCAATCTATTGAAGGTTGCGATATATGTTAACAGATCTTGGCTCCCTTGACGCAAAGATAGAAGTTCATTGTCTAATGCTTGACCGTGGGTGTGTCGAGCAAACAGCTTCTCCATTTCCTGCTGAAACCTCTGGAAGTCCCTCACAAGCAGGCATCCTGAGTAACAAGTGGTACCGACCAGTCCACAGCGCTGCCACTCAGATAGGAAAGCACAAAAGCAACCCTCGATTGATCGTTTGGAAAAACCCCAGGTCTATTTAGGAAATGAAGATGGCACTGGTTCATGAAAACCGCATACCTTTTTGGGTCTCTAGTGAAGTGTTCAGATGGAGCCAAAGGAACGGCCCCCGGGAGAACCACCTGTACAGGATTACTTGACGGAGCTGGAGCTGATGGCCCGATTCCTGGTAATGGTGTCTGACCAGCCTGCGACTGAAGTAATTGTTATTAATTTAGAGCATTTGTTTTCCACCTCGGCCCTGAGTTGTCCCAAAAGCTGGGCTAATTGTTCAGTCTCAGATGTTTGTATGACGCCCAGGTAGAGAATTTTATGGAAGCTTTGCGTTCTGTTACGCTCACATGGTCCCCACGGGGGCGTTGCACGGAGCTGAGTGGCGAACATCTGCGTGTATCTCTTCCTGTCCCACTGCTTCGCTCACGCTTGGGCCCTATCCTAAAATGATGAACGGGGAAGTTAGCTTGCTGCGCAGGATGGGCAAGACTCCCTCAAACCTCCAACCGCTTCCCTCTGTGCTTATGTATCACCTTAGATATCTTAACGTTGGGCTTTCCATCCTGCGTCTGAATTCAGGGGTGCTTTAATGTTCTTAGGCACTTTTAGTGGATCTAGTTCCTTCACTGATCCTATGGCCTGTAAGTGGAATCCAGACCAGCTATGACTCCGTAAGTAAATCTTGGTACCAATTGGTTCTTGATAACTGTTTTTGCTTAAAGTGTTTCTTCTTGTTGCCAAAGTTTATACTATTGTCCTTATTTTTTGCAGGAGCGGTCTTGGTGATGCCTGGTCAAGCACTCCTAAATGCGGCGCTGAGCAACATTCATGCAGGTAGGTGTTAGCACGAGAACGTGGCGTTGAAATATATTTTTAATAGGTATTTTTCAATTGCACGGCTAACCTGGTGTCTCTTTTCCCTTCCTCTGCAGGTGCGCTGATGTTCCGGAGCAGCGACCATGTGCACCGCTCCGATGGAATCCTGAGATGACTGATGCCTCTGGGTAAGTTTTTCGTTCTCCCTTCTTGTCTCCTTTCTGCAGATGCGATGATGCTCTGGAGCAGCAGCCGAGTGGACTGCTTCGATGGAATCCCGAGATGACTGATGCCTCCGGGTACGTTTTTCGTTCTCCCTCCTTTCTGCAGGCGCTGTGGTTCTCAGGAGCGGTGGGATGGGAAGCAGGTCGGATGGAATTGGAAGACTGCTTCTCTCAGGTAAGAGCTCTATTAATGCCCTTCTTCTTATATTTTTCCTTTTTCCAACAGGTGCTGATGGTCTGTGGTTCCCGATGAAGACAAGAGGGTGTGGCTGAGGCGCAGGTACACAGGAGCAGAGCTGGCATGGTGAGCCTTACGCTGCAGGAGTGCAGAATAACGCAAAGCATGTTCTGTTCCTTGGGTGTGGTTTATATAGCCCAGGTAAAGTAGTCCCAGGTAAAGTAGTTCCAAGCCCAGCCACACCCTGGAAGCTAGACTGCACAGCTCAGTTCTTCAGGACTGGGATATTTGTGCCTCCATGTTCACTGGAACCTCATTCCATGTGGTCAAATAGTATGAGCCTTGTGCCAAGGGCACCAGGACTGGCTCCAGGAATGCCTCTGAAAACGTTTTGTGGCCTTTAAAGCTCTAATGGAAGCCTGCAACTTGGGAAGGCTGGTTTGGCCCTGAAGACCGGGGGCATGCATGATGACATGAGCATCCTATGCCCACCCGTTAATAAGTCTTTGCTCATCTGCTTTCTTTCTTTCTCTCCCTATCATTCTCTTTTTAAGCTAAAGAGGTTTTCAGCAGCCTTGTTAATAGCAACCTCCTCGCGCACCCGCGCCGCGCACCTGCCAAGTACATCCTAAGTACTGTTGGCTGTGGCTGGACTGACCGCGCTACTCTCCGGACTTCCCCTGCAGCGCCGCCTTTGCTTTCCGCAGGTCTACTCCCTGCCTTTGGACGCCGGGTGTACTCGGAGCTTTGCAAACGCCTGGAGGACGTCCTTTTGGGACACACACAGTTTGCCTGGCCCTCGTTTGCGGAAAGGAGGTGACTGTTTGCTACGCCCTAAATTGTCCCTGCCCATTGAACTGAACTGCCCATTGAACTGCCTATAACTGATCTCCTCTCTGGGCAAGGGCCTTTCTTTGTTATGTTAGCCCCTGTCTTCACATTGTTTAAATTGTATTTCCCGCCTTGCATTGCTTCGGAGGTGTGGTTAACGTTTATTTTGTTTTGTGTTTTGCTTTCATAGGCCCCGCCCCCTTTTGTCGAGTGACGCCCAGGAAGCCTTGTTAATAGCAACCTCCTCGCGCACCCGCCAAGTACATCCTAAGTACTGTTGGCTGTTCGCGGTTCGCGGTAGCGCGGAGGAGGACTGTAGGCTCCTAGCAGCGTCTGGAATGATCTAGAGGCACAAGTGGTTTGTCACTTATCGTTCATAGTTCACTTCAACTCATTTTGATATTTTCGATATATTTTTTGGGTACTGTGCCCCATCTACTTCAGGAGTCGGGGACGCCCCCTGTCTGGGAGGGCTTATTGTGTGGTGCTCCGTATAGGGTGCCACAAACACTGTGTCCATAATTTAAACAAAAGGGAAACACTATTGTCAATTTTCTAAGATGCTATTTTCATGTGCTTAGAGGCCATGCATACCTCTCTGCAATTCTTTAGGTAAACCCATAGTGGCTTCAGCTTGAACGGTGGTGTTGTGCCTCGATACCGCTTGGTTTACTGTTACCTGTCCGCATTCCTTATCTTGGCTAAAAAGGGGCGAGCCTTACGGCTTGGTTTTGGGGTGTGTATTGATCCTGAATATGAGTCCGATTTTAAGAAGTGGCTGTAAAACCGGCTCTCCCTTGCAGGACCTCGCCCCAGAGGCCACTACCAACACGCTATCGCCTCCCTCTCTTCTGTGCTCGGCAGCCACTGCCCCCTTTCCAGCTACGACTAGCCTCCCTACAGAGAGAGGGGTGGGACGGGGTCGGGTGGGACACATGGACCCTGCCACTCCAGCTGCTCTATCTTTGGCCAACTCCCCTCCACTGCATGGTCCGTCTTTGGCAGTGGCGATGGCAACCTTTTCAGTCCAAGACGCCAACGACTACGTTGGTGATGAGGGTGAGCTGTTCAACCATGGGCTTGTTGTTGACTGCCCCTCTCCACAGGGCCTTCGTTGCCCTCCTTGTCTCACAGACACGTCTATCCTGGCACCCACGATTGTCAGTGAACTAAGTAAAAGAGTGCGGCTCTCCTTGGGCCCCTCGTCTCCTGCGTCATCCGCTTTTCCACTTCGTGAACAAGTACACTTTTACATCCCCCCACTATCTAATAGCGAACTAAATGGTGACCATGGGACGGCTCCATTGACTTCTCAACACAAGGCCTTGGAAGGGGGTGTTGCCAATCCTTATGACAATATATCGTTTGGCACTGAGACGGCAGCAGAGTCTTTGTTCATAGGAGGTGCGGTTCCCCTTTCCCTGGTGAATGAAGAGGCTGCCGTCACTCCTCCAAAGGGTGAGGTTAGATCGGCTTCTACTCCAGAGGATTATTGCTCACATTCGCAGCTAAATGAACCCTTCAATTTTCCTGTTATTTCACGCATCCTCAATTTATTGGATAAGGGACACGAGCTGACACATTGTACTCTGAGGGAGATGCAATCTTCATTCTCTCTTATGAAAGACAAGATGGCCAGACTTGAGGGCTTTATTCTAGCTGAAGAGCATTCTAGATCCTTCTATCTGGCCCATTTTGAAAAATTGTTGGAGAGTGTCTCCCTCAGAGCCTCCCCACCCTCTACCGCTATTATGACTTACACTCAGGGCTCTCAGACCGAGCCGGGAATGGGCTCTAGAGCTGTCCCACAGATGTCCTACTCTCAGGCAGTGTCAGGGGCTAATCCATTGACGACGTCACATGCTACCTTGGAGGCCATCGATTTGGTGGAGGTTCTCAAACTTCAACACGAACGTCTATTACAGGTGGAACAGCTTCTTTACAAGCTAGCTGACACTAAACAGCTTTTGGATTCAGTGGCCCCCTCGAGAGAGGGTTCTAATGTTACGCAAGGTCTTGCTACTTCCTCGGATAGTCCCTCCGCCCTGACTGACATCATTGAGGCTCCGTCCAGTCCCGCACTGTTGGCAGTAGACTTGGGCTCGGACCTGGAGGAAGGACCCGTGGTGCATGATGGAAGACACTTTGTCTCACGTAAAGCGAGAAAGTCCTTCCTACGAGCACAAAAACGTTTAAATCTCACCAAGGCAGGCCTAAAGAAAGCTACCACTCATATACCACCTTCGGTTCATGCTACGACGATCCCCGACCCTATAGTAACCTTGGATACGGGGTCCAACCACGATGATTTTGGCATAACTCTCTGTGACCTTGACGAAGAAAGTAGAACACATCTTCAGATTCCAGCTTTGAAATCTGGGAACACACACATCGCCCCTCGTGGCCTCCATGGCACTTCCACGGTCAAGCTCCAATCACAGTTACATTCCTTTTTTCCTAGCATCCAACACAGAAAGGTGACCACGACAATGTCAGCCGAGGCCTCAATTACACCGGTTCTGAGTCCAAGTTGTGTGCCCCCTCAGTTGGATCCCATCTTGGCTGGGTCGGATGTTGTTTCCATTCCCTTAGCCCCCCAAGGTGCGGTAAGAGCAGATCTTGGTCGTTCTCCGCCTCCTTTAGAAGTACCCGGGGTCTCTGTGTCTCCTAATGTGGAGGGTATGCATTTCCAGCCTTCAGTGGCAGGATCATCTCTACCAGCCGTCTTGTCCTTTTCGCACACACCAAAGGACATGAAATTAATCCTTGGCTGGACGAGTAACCCAGATATAAATGGTCCCGCTCGCATAAACAGGTCATTTTTGATGAATTCATTCTTCCAAATTCCAGCCCTTAGGAACCTCTCATCTAAAGATCTAGACTGGGTTAAACTGGCAACCCACAACAATCATAGAGCCCTGTGCAGAGTCCAATCGCAGATTATTACTAAAATGCTGCTGGACTTTGCTGAGGACTTCCATTCGATTGGTCTGACACCATGCCTATTTCCGGACATGGACAGTGCATGGGCCTATCTTGATTGGGTAGCTCCCCCCTTGCCAGAATGTCCGCTGGGACAGGCCATAGATTCATCTGACTCCCAGGTTACGCAATTAGCCCTCCAACTAGCATCGCTAACCCAAGCATTGAGTGGGCTAGCTTGGCTGGAACCCTTGATAAAAACAGCTGCAGCCATCAAAGGGCCCTCTTTAGGCTCATAACAGTCAAGCCTGTCTATTGCATCTTGGAATTGTTGTGGCCTCACCAACTTGGTCGCATGGCACAAGCGGGCTGCCCCTGCTTCGAAACCTGACATCTTATTTTTGCAGGAGACGATGAGCCTATCGGAGCTCGTTCTCGATGGATACTCCAGTTTCTCGGTTCCAGCCAGTCGCACTCTTATAGGCCGCCCTTCTGGCGGCACTGCTATCCTTATTAAAAATGGTCTAAAAGCAGTGGCCTCTATCCTTGACATTTCGAAATCTTGCATTCTAGTGGAGCTGTTGTTTGAATCCATTGAGGTTGTCCCTTTGCTCCTAATGTCGCTGTATTGGAATCCCAAGTCCGTTTCCTTTTCCCTGCTCGTGGATGACCTTGACAGGATATTGGGTCATGCTTCAGTTTCGTGCCTCAACCACGAAATTGTGATTGGAGGCGATTTAAACTCATACCTTCAATACTTTCATTCACCAGGATCTCTTTCTTCCCTTTCTTCCTACGCCCAACAGGCTGCTTATAGAGGGGACCACTTACTAAGATTCTTTGAAAATTGGGGTATCTACCCAATTTGTTTTGCACCTAATTCCTCTCATATCTCATGGTCACGAGGCAACCTTTCATCCCTTATTGACTACATCCTAGCGTCTAAAGTATGTTCCGGGTTGCTTGACCCAGTCTTAATTATAGACTTGGGTCTGAGCGACCACCACATGCTGTGTTCCACACTCTATATGAAATGCGAGGTCTTTAGCGCTTCACCCTCGGTCTCTCTAGCGGTTCCTGACAGAAATACCATCTCTGTCAACTGGAATCCGGCCGTGTGTAGGAAATTGGTGTTTCTGGTGAACAGAGATCTTATATCAAACCAGGATGAATTTATGTCGCAGGGGCATATTAAAAAAATCAACGATAGAAACATCAACATGATTCAGCTTCACTTACTTTCCCTAGCGAAGGACGCTTTGGTTAAAGGCAGCCTATCGGATGTCAACCCGCTCCTGAATCAGATAGCAACATTAAAAAAGGAAAAAAATCGGGAACTGGCGACTTTAAGAAAAAAGACCCTCAGCCCTCTCTCCTATCATCGTGAAAAAAACCACATCATTGGGTGCTTTAAACACCACATAAAGTCTCTTTCTCAGGCTGCCTCTACTCTCGCGAATCAACATATGATCAGTTTGCTTTGTAAAAAAAAAACTCGAGAGATATGGGCAATCCTGAGAAACCCCTCAGGTAAGGTGGATTCGCGAGCTGTGGCGATTATTTCGGGCTTGGAATGGGAGAACTATTTCTCTCTAAAATATGCTTTGCCTACTGCTTATGCCTCCACTGAGAGTTTAGATATGTGTTTGCCCATGCCGCGAGTTTGTCCTTGGGTCAAAAAAGACATCATATGGGCGATCTCCCAATTGAAGTTTTCCAAAGCAGCCGGTCCCGATGGGATTCCTCCTTGCGTTATAAAAGATGACCCCCATTTTTGGGCTAGTTACCTGCTGCCCTGTTACCAGCGGATCTACTTAACTGGTAAGATCCCGGAATCATGGTTGACTGCCATAATCATTCCTATACATAAAAAGGGTGTGTTAAATAACCCCTTAAACTTCAGGCCCATTGCCCTTATAGACACCGCAGCGAAAATTTTTGCACGTCTGCTTCTATTGGACTTGGAACGCTGCATACATGAGCTAAAAATTCTTTCCAGAGCACAGGTCGGTTTCCGCAAAGCAATGGGCACCCAACTAAATGCTACGATTTTAGCCCATCTGCTCCGGAATGCACACACCGAATCAAATGGAACCATATATATGGCAGCCCTAGACCTTTCGGCTGCCTTTGATAACGTACTCCGTACCCGGCTCTGGCAGAAGATGTTGGCATATGGTATTCCTTCTCCACTAGTCGCATTAATCGCAGCACTACACCAGAAGACTTCTTACCGAGTCCGCATTAATGCGGAAGGGCTACTGTCTGACAACATACCCACGTACATCGGTGTTAAACAGGGCTGCAATTTGGCAGCAGTCCTGTTTAATCTCTACCTTGCCGATATTGATGAGATCTGGCTAGGATCCAACTCCTTCCCGGTTATACTGGGTTCTATGCGGTTGCATTGGCTAGCTTTTGCCGATGACATCATATTATTTGACAGAGTGCCATTTGGACTCCAAAACAAACTAAATCTGTTTGGAGAATATTGCAAGCTCAACAACATGACCATTAATTCACTTAAATCGCACATATTGGTTTTCACTGCTAAAAAAAAACTTCCGAGATACAACTTTAAAATAAATGCTCAGGTGATTTTGAGAAAAGAGGAGATAAGGTATTTGGGCTATCATCTCTCGAATGGAATGTCAGTTAATATGTGGCACTCAGTATTGATTGCAAAGTTTAATCCCCTCTTGGCTCAAATGAGAATCATCTTTACCAAATATTGCCGTTATTCTCTTCTGCCTTTGATACAATATTACACCATGAAGATAGAGCCCATCCTCCTCTATGCAGTAGACATTTGTCTTTTGAATTTGGGGCCCCTCCTAAATATCTTACAGGGCAAACTTTGGAAGACCACTTTGGGGCTTCCCAGATACCTACCGAACACCATAATTATCCATGAACTGGGTCTATATCCATTAGAAGACAGACTTACTTGGCGGATGGTATCTGCTTTCTCCAAGATGATCTCCCCCCCCCCAAACTCACTCTATGAGGACTTCCAGGAAATGGTAGCCGGAAAGTGTCCCAGCTCGATCACCAGCGTGAAAGTTAAAATACAAGCGGTCCTAACTTCCTTGAATATGACGCAGGATGAGTTGGTAAATAACCCCGCCAAAGTCAAAAGGCGTTTTTTCAAAAATTCATGGGCTCAAAACTGTGATCGGATAGGACGCTACTCTTCCTTTTCTTCATATGCCCCCTTTAGACATGCAGTCGCACCTCGGCTGCCTTATATTCTATCTTTTCCAGACAGAGGAGCAAGAAGGCATTATATGCGCTTCCGCATGGATCTTATCCAGACGGGTGCCCGCATCAGAAATTGGAACGGTTATAGGTCTCTGGCAAAATGGGAGGGATGTAGATTTTGTTTAACTACAACTGAGCCCGAAACTCTGATTCACCTCTTTATGCACTGTAACTTCTTTTCCAGGCAGAGACAACGTTGTTTGGCCCCATACCTTACGTCGTTCTCGCTGTTTGAACGCCATCTAGTATGGTTGCGATGTATGCAGGGAAATTCCAACTCCATCATACTAGCAACCGTTAGACTTGTTGCAATAATCGAAGAACATCTGTTGTCACTCAATAGGACCTCCTGGAGAGGGTAAACTCTTAAATCTCTGAGACTTTGCATATTCAACGACTAGTGGTCTTTGCCGGTTGTATGTGATAAGACCCATGTTGGAGGAGGCTTGCGAAGCCCCACTAGCACTATCATATTGGGTAGGTTAGGTTAGCTTGGGTTAGAGATTTGGCATCATCGACCTTAGCTGTGTTTTTGTGATTCATTCTGTGATTCATGTTACTGTGATAATGTGATTTTGTGACTCTGTGAATCGGCGAGGCTATGCCTATGTGATCTTGCCACTTTGTGAGTCGGTGACTTTAAGGATCCTCGCTGACGTATCAGGAAACGTTTTTAATGTGCCAATGATTTTAGTATTGTTTGGTTGTGCAATCATTCGTGTTAGTGTATTGTTTTATGAGATTTTATATATGTTATCTATAATTTGTAAAGGTGTAAATTCAATTTTGCTACCAAAAACAAATAAATAAACAAAAAAAAAAAAAAAAAAAAAAAAAGAGGTTTTCAGCTAGGTAGGCAGGCGTGTGAGTGGCTGTTCACATTTATGTAATGCAGGCAGTCTCAACGAGTATTCTGGCATGGATGGGAATCCAGAGCATCTTCCTTAGGATGGGAGAAATGTGGTTGAATTTTTTGTATCCTATTCTGAGTCGTGCCTTGTGCATTATTCTATGAATTCTGCCAATCTGCACAATAGGAGTGTGTGCTTCACCGGTGACCCATCAGCACGTCTGAAACCCCTCCTCATCCAAATTGACAGGTCAGAATGCACTGTGGATATCACGTAGGCTGAATCCGAATAAATCGCCACTTCCTTCTTCCTGCTGCGTTCCAATGCCAATATTAAGGCCACTAGTTCTGCTGCTTGTGCTGAATAATGTGATGGCAGGCCTGCGCTCATCACTACCTCACTTGTCCCATCCTCTTTCATTATCATGACTACTGTCCCAGTATGTCTTTCCCCGGTGGTCTAGTCAATTGTCAAAGACCCGTCAATATAAAGCACATCTCCCCCCTCAAGTACATCATCCTGTACTTTGCAAGTGTCACTGAATTCTACTAGATTCACTGTGCAGTCATGTGCATAGTCACCCTCCTGTAAAGCGTTGGCGAGAAAGGTTGCTGGGTTGACAAGCATGCACCTCACTATCTTGAGAGCTGGGTTAGATAGTAACACCTTATACCCCGAGGCACTCTGTATTGTCAGTGTGCTATTCTGTCTTTCCAGTATTGCAAAGAGAGCATGCTCCATGTACAGAGTGGTGCTGCATCCCATGGTAATACTCGCTGATTTGTCTACTGCGAATGCGGCTGCAGCCAATTCTTGTTCACATGGATAGTGTCCTCTCATTACTGGGTCTAATTTCCCACTGTAATAAGCTAGTGACTTGTGTCCCAAGCTGGTCTTCTGTGTCAGTACTGCAGTCATCACTACTCCGTCGGAGTGTGAGAACAGAGAGTATTCCTTTTGATAGTCTGAGATCCCTAACACTGGGGCTTTGCATATTGGTTCCTTCAGCTCGTTGAATGCCTCAGTCATTTTGGTTGTCCATTGTATTGTCTTCTCCCCTCTCTGTGCTTCATCCAGTGCACTTAATAAGGGCCTAGTGTAAGTGCTGTAATTGAATACCCATGCCCTGCAGTTATTACATAGCCCCAAGAACTGCTGTATCTCTCTGACTGTTGTGGGTTTTGCTGTCCTGCGTATTGCCTCTGCCCTCTCTGGTGTCACTCGTCAGCCATTTTGGGAGATCATCTGCCCAATGTATAACACTTCTGTCTGGCAATATTGTAGTTTGGCCTTGTCCACCTTGTTTCCCTTTTTGCTAGTACTGTCAGCATATGTAATGAGTAATTTCTATACTTTTCTTTTGTCTTGCTGCAAATCAAGTGTCATCTACGCACTGTATAACCATGCTTTCCGTCTGTGCGTTACCTAAGTCCAGTTGGAGGACCCTATTGAATATGGAAGGTGATTCGTAGTACCCTTGATGACTTCTTGTATGATTCCACTTTTTATTTCTGTATAGAAATTAAGTTACGTCTTGTGAGTCTGGGTGTAATGGTATTGAGAAAAATCCATTCTTCGAATCTATGACCGTGAAGTAGGCAGCTTCCGTGGGGATGCTGCACAGAATTGTCACCAGGCTTGGAACTAAAGGATATTCTGCTTCTACAATATGGTTAAGAAGGCAGAAGTCCTGTATAAAATGCCATGACCCCCCTGTCGCCGTTTTCATGGGGTACACAGTCGTGTTGGATGGTGATTCTGATGGCACTAGGATGCCTTGCTTCACTAGTGCTGCAATTGGCATGGTCTCACAGATACCTTTGCCTCTCTTGAAAGTGGGTATTGTTTAACTTGTGGCAGGATGGCTCTTGGGTGTAGTTTTATCTTCTCTGCTCCTATCCCCTTCAGAAGCCCCTCATCATAGGGACTTGTGGTCTATAAGATGCAGGGGACTTTTGCCAAATCATCTTCGAGAAAGGTCGGCAGTGCTTTCAGCACCATCGCCATTCTCTGTGGTACTTCTCTGTAATGTATTCTCGCCCAATATATGATACTCATTTCAAACACAATCTCGTGATCTGATATGTTGTCTTTGAATTGCTCTTCTTCTGTGACTGTGGTCAACCTGTACCCTTCAGCTATGGTGATCACTGCTCACCATGGTCGCCCTGTGTCATCTGTCCCATGCACTGCTATCCAGTCGTCCCCCACAATTATTGCCTCTAATTCTAGTGGCACTATCGTCCCTTCTTTCTCATCTAATGGTATCTCTGGGCTGAATACGTCCTCATTTGGAGGGCGTCACATTTTCCTCTGAATCCCTGGAAGCCAGGCTATTATAATTTCAGTCCCATATTGGAACAGCGCCTCGTCCATTGGCACCCCCCTCTGTACCCTTCATCCACAATAAGCTTGAATGATTTCCCTCACATTTAGAAGGTGTATCCCCGGTATGGAGCACACTATCCCCTCATCGGTGAATGAAATGGTCATGTTAAGTCTGCTCATGATGTTTCTTCCCAGTATATTTACAAGTGTCTTTTGAGAACAGAGTAGGGGCCAAGATAGATCGCGCTCCCCTATAGAAAGTGCAAGATCGTCTGTAAAAGGAACCACTTCCGTCACCCCAGATAATCCTTGAGCATTCATGGCATTGCCTGACATACTATATTTCCCTTCCCTGATGCAGGAATTGGTCACCCCTGTGTCTACAAGAAAGGAAAAAGTCTTGTCACCCATTATCACCCCTATACGTGATTCCTCTACAGGGTTGGGTGTAATCGATAGGATGGAACACATCAAGTCCCAAGTCTGTTTGTGGGCTGTCCTATTGAGGGCTGTCCTGTTGCCCCCAGGACATCCTGTTCCACAGCAATGGGGTTCCCCCCACTACAGTGACCCCCCTGTTTCCTAATGGGAGTCATTGTCATGGCTCACTTGCCCGCACTTTTCCCACTGACATCCTTGTCATCTTCTGGTCCTCTACCTCCTCCTACCTTGATCTCACAGGCACTCCTGCTGCTTATAGGGGGGACTTCTGTTCCCTGTAAACCCCCCGTAAGTCTCTCAAAAATGGCAACTGGCTCCATTTTGCCACACTTAACACTCACTCTGCTGTCAAACACTCCTCTGACATCTACCACCTCCTTGAATTCATGGATCTCGATGTTCTTGCCCTCACTGAGACACGGTTTAAGGACAGCACTGTCATGAGTATTGACACACTTCTCCCTGAAGGCTACAAGATCCTTTTCTGAGCCCAGGCCCAACAGACCAGGAGATGGAGTAGCCCTCATCTTTCCTGAGTGGATCCCTGTTTCTGTTATCCCCACTCAGGCCCACTCAGGCCTACTCCTCCTTTGAATGCTTGGTCTGCAGGCTCTCTCTTTCTCTCTTTCCTGTCTCCTATCTTACTATGGCCACCATCTGTCAGCCGCTGGGGCAGGCTACCCTCTTCCTCCTCTTCCCAGCTCCTCCTGCTGGGGATTTCAACATACACCTTGACTCTCCCGACTCTTCAGGAACTTTCTGTAACCTATGTGACTCTCTTTCTCTCTCCATTCTTCCCTCTGGTCCAACACACACCAATAGCCATAGCTTGGATACTCTCATCTCTACAGACATCCCTCTCTCTATCCCTCTCACTACCTCACTCTCTTGGACTGATCATTCTCTTCTCTCTTCACACCCGAAGCCCTCTTCTCCTTTAACACTGGCACACCCTGCACCGCTGTTAGGAAAGATTTCGTAATTGTAGGGAATTTTCCTTCCATGTGGCAACCCCTAAACTTTTTGCTATTGTTTTTAACCTTGTTCTTGACTTTGCCAGAGAAGTACAGCCTTCTGCCGCACTTCTCTGGGCTTTCGCTCCTTTCTTACGGGGAAACTGACATGCCCTTAAGACAGTCAGTACCGGGGAACGCTGTTTCCCGTAGTTTCCTTTATCATGTTGCGGCTTTTGTGCAACATGACACAAGAGGGCACTGTAAGCTAAGTTACAGCTCTCTTGGGTCTCTAGCCTTCTACAGACCCTAGATACTCTTTTAGGATGGTATTTGATCGGTGCAGGTCATTCAGGGACTGGAATGGTGGCAGCGATCGTTTTGTTTATTTTGAGCTCCTTTTGGCGTTCTGAGCACG
Source organism: Ambystoma mexicanum (assembly GCF_040938575.1). NCBI lineage: Eukaryota > Metazoa > Chordata > Amphibia > Caudata > Ambystomatidae > Ambystoma > Ambystoma mexicanum. Next base: position 577,044,856 of record NC_090936.1, read on the forward strand.
TTTTTGCCCTGAACCCAAAATGGTGGCCTGGCTCTCCAAAATGGCCAGACCACGAGGCTCCTTTGTCCTGTCCACTGACCGTCTTGCTCCCTTCACCTTCCCCAGGTCGGGCGACCCGGGGCCTTCCTTATTTGGGCATGTACTTTCCCGCGAAACGCAGATGCTTTCGCGGGCTCCTACATGTCGTTTGTGTGCCTCCAGGGTGTGGGCTGGGATGTCTGGTCCCAATACACATCCTGGGTGCCAGAGAGTCTAGGGTGGTGTGAATGCCTGGGACCACCGTGGTCCATGATTGGTCCACGTATGGTGTGTGTGTTGATGAGCGGATCTCCCATTGGCTCCCCTCCGTTTTGGCGCGAAGGGAACCGTGGATAAGAGGGAGCTGGAAACACCACTACCATGTCGATCTCCTGAGTTCTCACGAACGAAGGAATACAGGAGCCAAGTATCCTGCAACCAAGAGGCTGGACCGAGGAATCGCTGGTGACCCGCTGAAGGAATCCTCCTTTGCACTGCTGTCGTCCTGTGAAGCCCTTTCCTCCTTGGTTCGAACCAGAAGGCCTGTACTGGTGCTTCGACCTTTGGAATAGCAGGAACAGCTATTCCCGGCGACTTCATCATCTCCTGCCAAGTAAGCCTTCGGAAGTGTCTCTGGGCCATCCAGTTGACTGACCAGCTTACAAGGGAGTCCTGCTCTGTAACCGCCGCCAGGTTGTGTTGTATTTCGAGTCCTGGTCACTCTCCCACGCTTCGTACGCTTGGCGTTCCCAAGTCTGAAGGGAAGAGTGTACATTTGGCTTGAATACACACGGCCGCTCCGTTGTCCTGCTGCGGCAACAAACTGTGCTGGTTTCGTCGATTGGGACGTCTTTTTGCTCTACACGACTACGAGGCGTTCCCTGCTCTTCTGAACCTGCCAGCTGCTGAAACTAACGTGGAGAAGCCTGGGTCTGCTTGCTTCGGGGACCGGTGAGTAGTTTAGCTAGGATCTGGTCGCCCTCCTGCAGTATCCCATTGCTTTTCCCTGCTGTGTAAAAACAGCACCCTTTTGACCGTACTCGCGCTCTGCTTCTGCCCGCTGTGGAGGCTGCGCTTGAGTTGCGGAACCTGTTCTCCTTCTGCTGTGCACTAACCCGAACTGCCTGACTTCCTCCGAAGAGCTTCCCCTTTTGCCCGTTGGCACCGGCGTGGCAGGTACTTTGAGCACAAGGCTCCACTCTTCGCAGGGCTCAGACTTCCATCTAGTTAGGTGCCTCTGAAGGCGAACTGAGTCTAAAGCGTTATCGCACTGCCTGTTTTCCTTTCCTTTCAGGTGGACTACATATTTCGTGCTTTAAACGCTTGCGACTGTGTATTTGTATATATATTGTGTTGATATGGTATGTGTTGGTTTAATATTGTGATATTGTGATTTTCTCGCTACGGTCATTATTTTAAAGGCCTTAAAATAAATGTGTATCTATTTTTGATATAACAACTGTTTGGAGTAGTTTGTCAGCGCTCTTGCTTTGTGTGCTCACTGCGGACTTTCAGTCACCCTCACCCCTCTTGAGACCTAGTCTTGACCGCCGCGATCGCTACCTTGATTGGTCTGGCTTGTCCAGAGGTTACCCTGTTCCAAGTAATTAGGTTGGCCTTCTGAACTTCTGCGCCACCAGGACAGAGTTCAGAAATCCGTCTTAACAAATTGGTGTACAGCAGTGGGATACGACTGAAGGTATCCAGTGTTGCGCTCGAACTAAGGCATTTCAGGTTATTCCAAACAGTACACGTAGTGAATTGTTGTAATATAACTTTAAAAAGGCCATAGTCCTATCAAACAGTATGGAAGCAAATACTTTGTTAACTTTAAATGCTTCCAAATCAGAAACGCTGAAAAAGATGTGTGCGGAGAGAGGTGTTTCCTCTCAAGGCACAAAATTGGAAATGATCCAGAGAATCGTGGCGTGGCAAGAAGCTCAGCTTGACGCTATAACTTCCGAGGACAGTGCAGAAGGTGGTGGGGCTGCTCTCACTGGTAGAACCGACGGTTCTGCCGCTGCACTGATCCATCGCGACCACGAGGACAGGGAGGATGTAATGTCTAATGTTTCCTCTGCCAGTGCTGATGGGGAGGCTATGCTTGAATTCAAGAAGCAAGAGCTGCGGTTTAGGCAGCAGGAGCTTGAATTCAGCATAGCCAAACTAAAAATCGAACAGGCAGAAAAACAGAAAGACAGGGATCACCAGTTGGAACTGGCCAAGCTTCAGGTTGCAAATGGATCCAAGGGTCCTAGACATGGGTCTGGGGCTTCCTCTCATCCACGGTTTCCGAAAGATCTGCTCAGTGTGTATGAAGAAAGGAATGACATTATGGACTGGCTGAATGCGTTTGAGTATGCATGCGAGGTTCAAGAAGTTGACAATGCTGATAAAATTGCGTGGTTGCTCAGTAGACTGCCCCATTCTGGCTGCAGTGCCATTATGGAAATGTCGAAGGCTGAGCGGGTTGATTTCGCAATGTTAAAGCAAACTCTCATTTTAAAGTTTGGGAAGACTCCGGCCCAATATTTAAAGCGTTTTCGAGAGTATAAGAAAAAGGAAGGTGGTACTTGGGTATCTTATGTCGCTGAATCTTTGAAAAACTTAACTGGCTGGGTTGACGGTTATAAGGTTTCTACCTTCGAAGGCATGATAAATCTTGTCGTGCTGGAACATATTTTTGCTTCTTCTTCCCCGGAGCTTAAGCAGCATTTGGCCGATTCGAAGGAGATAGATCCTAAGAAGCTGGCCATTGCAGCAGACTTATGGGTGTCACATCGAGTGTCCCATAAGGACAAAACTCATCCTGGTAAGCAGGAGGAAGGGAAAAAGTCCAAAGATATGGAGGGTGGGGAATCTGCTAAATCTTCTTCCCATAAGGGCCACAAAAAGAAAAACAAGGGTAAGACACAAGAGAACTCACAGGGTAGTGGAGGTCAGCCTCCGAAACAGAACTCTGGTTACAATAAGCCTCCCTACGTAAACAGACCCACTGGGGCTTGTTTTTCTTGTGGAGCAACTGACCATGTGAAGGGGGATCCCCGGTGTAAGGTTAGACCTTTGGGGGTCCACTCCGCTAATCTGGCCTTCTCCTCCTACGAGGAAGAAGAGATTACAGGAGCATCCTTCTCCTCAGACTCATTTCCCAGCGGAATAGAGGCTGAGGTAGTTTTAGTGTCCCTGGGTTCCTGGGAGCCTAAAGTCGCAGAGGCTTATGCTAGGATTCCGGATAATACCAAGCACTACTTTAAAGACAGTGTGCTGATCAATGGAGTGGATACTCCAGCTCTTAGGGATAGTGGGTGCAGTCGAACTGTAGTGGATTCTACCTTGGTAGACTCAGAGGAAGTTGCCAGAGCTACTCTGATGCCCACTAAGTTGGCTGACGGCCCCCTCCGTATGTTTCCCGTGATCCCTGTAAATCTTACTTTAAATGGTACAGCAGTCAGGATTCCAGTGAGCATTCAGAGAAACGTCCCGGGAAAGGTCTTGTTGGGCAATGATCTCGGAGCTTTAGGGCTCGTAGGAGACACTGCCGAAAGACCCTACACACGGTCTCAAGCACGGGCAGCATTGGCCAAGTCCAATACGCCGCCCCAGCCGAAGGGGAAACCCAAGGCGAAAGGAGTCTACAAGTCAAGACGAGGGAAAGAGAATATTCCCCCGAGCTCGCCTACCACTGCGGTGGAGGAAGTTGGTCAATCGCCCGGGCCTGACGAGGAGGTGGCGATGCCTGAAGTATTCGACCCCAACGATCATCCTGAACTAAAAGACTTGTTAGTTGAAGGAGGTCCTGATAGGGACGAATTCAGTAAAGGCCAACGTGAGTGCCCATCTCTGGAAGGCCTAAGGAGACAGGCCTGCTCCCAGCTTGAGGGTGAACCTCCTGGGAAGCATAGGATTTATTGGGAAGGTGGACTCCTGTATAGTGAGCCAACAGAGTCTACAGAAGGAGACCATAGGAGGTTGGTGGTTCCCCTTGCTGTTAGGCCCTTCCTCCTGCAGTTGGCGCATGAAGTTCCCCTTGCTGGTCACCTTGGTATGAAGAGGACCAAGCAAAGGTTATCCATGCACTTCTACTGGCCCAAGATGGGGGTGCAAGTAGAAAGTCACTGCAGGAGTTGTGCCTCCTGCCAGTTGTCTGGTAAGGTTGGCGCGACAATCCAAGCTCCGTTGGTACCGCTCCCAGTTGTGGGGGTACCATTTGAAAGGGTAGGGATCGACATCGTTGGTCCCCTTGACCCGCAAACATCCTCGGGCAATAGGTTTATCCTGGTGCTGGTCGACCATGCAACCAGGTATCCTGAGGCCATCCCATTGAAAACTGTAACTGCCAAGTCAGTTGCAAAAGCTTTACTCGGCATATTTACTAGGGTTGGCTTCCCTAAAGAAGTTGTGTCAGATCGTGGCAGCAACTTTATGTCGAAGTATATGCAGGCTATGTGGAAAGAATGTGGGGTCACCTACAAGTTCTCTTCTGCATACCACCCCCAGACCAATGGTCTGGTGGAACGCTTCAACAGAACGTTAAAGAGCATGATTGGGGCTCTGGAGGAGCCCCAGAGAAGAAAATGGGATCTTCTTTTACCATGCTTGCTGTTTGCCTACCGAGAGGTACCACAGGAGGGTGTTGGCTTCAGCCCTTTCGAACTTCTCTTCGGTCATCCCGTACGGGGACCCTTAGCCATTGTCAAGGAGGGATGGGAGATGCCCACTCCCCCTGTTACTACCAATGTAGTTGACTATGTGCTAGGGCTCAGAAAACGGATGGTACTTCTGATGGGCTTGGCTAGTGATAAATTGAAGGCAGGGCAAGCGCTGGTGAAACATTGGTACGACCAGAAAGCTTCCCTCATCAACTTTACACCTGGTCAGCAAGTCCTGATCATGAATCCAATAAGGCCTCGAGCTTTACAGGACAAATGGTCAGGCCCTTACACAGTGGTGGAGCCCCTGGGTGAGGTGAACTATTTAGTGGACCTTGGAAGGCCTGGACAGGCTCCAAAAGTGTTCCACGTGAATAGGCTGAAGGCTTTCGTCCCAAGAGTCTAAATTGCAGCACTGCTACTGACTTCAGATGTTGAGGAAGAGGAGTCAGAACCTCTCCCCGACCTGTTCCAGAGCGGTCCTTCAGATAGCTCCATTGAGGGTGTCCGAGTGGCCCCTCACCTGACTTCTGATCAGCAGGCTGAGGTGAAAAGTTTGCTTAGGCAGTTTTCCCCCCTGTTTTCACAGTCGCCTGGTTTGACACCTTGGTGCAAACATAACATTGACACAGGAGACAGTGTACCTACCAAAAGTAGGGGATACAGGATGTCGGATAAAGTACGGTCTTATATTAAGACCGAGGTCAACAAGATGTTAGACCTTGGGGTGATTGAACCCTCTAGTAGTCCTTGGTCCAGTCCTGTGGTCTTGGTTCCAAAGGCAGGCACTTCTGAATTGAGGTTCTGCGTGGATTACAGGGCTCTGAATGCTGTCACCAAGACAGATGCACACCCCTTGCCTCGAACAGATGAGCTGGTAGATACTTTGGGTGCCTCCAAGTACCTCAGCACGTTTGACCTTACTGCTGGCTATTGGCAAATAGCTTTAGCAGAACATGCCAGGGAGAAGACAGCATTTTCTACTCCAGACGGCCTTTACCAATTCCGGGTAATGCCGTTCGGGTTGAAGAATGCACCTGCCACTTTCCAGAGGCTTGTGAATCATGTGTTGAATGGGTTGGACGAATTCTGTCTTGCATATCTGGACGATATAGCAGTTTTCAGTGCCACCTGGGAAGACCATGTGAAACACCTCAGGATTGTGCTCCAGGCTCTTCAGAAAGCCCACTTGACCATAAAGGCTAGTAAATGCCAGATTGGACAAGGCTCAGTGGTTTACCTTGGACATGAAGTAGGTGGAGGGAGGATACAGCCTCTACCCAGTAAAGTACAAGCAGTACAAGACTGGCCTACCCCCACTACGCAAACCCAAGTGAGAGCCTTTTTAGGACTCACGGGGTATTATCGCAATTTTGTGGCAGACTATGGCACCATAGCTGCTCCTCTGACTGCCCTCACAACTCCGAAGAAACCCAAGAAGGTAACTTGGACCGACGAGTGTGAGAAGGCCTTCAATGGCTTAAAAGACTCCTTGTGCCAGGCCCCTGTGCTCAGGGCCCCTGATTATCAAAGACCTTTTATCGTGCAGACGGATGCCTCTGACACTGGGATAGGAGCTGTACTATCACAAGTAGATGAGAAGGGTAAGGAACACCCTATCGGTTTTATTAGTCGCCAGCTTAAGGACAGAGAGCTCAGATGGTCCACGGTAGAGAAAGAATGTTTCTCTGTTGTGTGGGCCCTAAGGAAGCTGAGGCCCTACCTCTATGGGACCCACTTCACTGTGCAGACTGACCATAAGCCGTTAAAGTGGCTAATGAACATGAAGGGGGAGAATCCAAAGTTACTTAGGTGGTCCATAAGTCTACAAGGCTTCGACTTCACTATTGAGCATAGGCCAGGTGTCCAACATAGCAATGCTGATGGGTTGTCCAGAATGTTTAACCGACCTGAACAAGAGACTCATCCAGGGGTGGATTAGTTCCCCCTGTCCATAGTCTGGGTGGGGCGAGTGTTAGGAAAGATTTCGTAATTGTAGGGAATTTTCCTTCCATGTGGCAACCCCTAAACTTTTTGCTATTGTTTTTAACCTTGTTCTTGACTTTGCCAGAGAAGTACAGCCTTCTGCCGCACTTCTCTGGGCTTTCGCTCCTTTCTTACGGGGAAACTGACATGCCCTTAAGACAGTCAGTACCGGGGAACGCTGTTTCCCGTAGTTTCCTTTATCATGTTGCGGCTTTTGTGCAACATGACACAAGAGGGCACTGTAAGCTAAGTTACAGCTCTCTTGGGTCTTTAGCCTTCTACAGACCCTAGATACTCTTTTAGGATGGTATTTGATCGGTGCAGGTCATTCAGGGACTGGAATGGTGGCAGCGATCGTTTTGTTTATTTTGAGCTCCTTTTGGCGTTCTGAGCACGTTTTTGCCCTGAACCCAAAATGGTGGCCTGGCTCTCCAAAATGGCCAGACCACGAGGCTCCTTTGTCCTGTCCACTGACCGTCTTGCTCCCTTCACCTTCCCCAGGTCGGGCGACCCGGGGCCTTCCTTATTTGGGCATGTACTTTCCCGCGAAACGCAGATGCTTTCGCGGGCTCCTACATGTCGTTTGTGTGCCTCCAGGGTGTGGGCTGGGATGTCTGGTCCCAATACACATCCTGGGTGCCAGAGAGTCTGGGGTGGTGTGAATGCCTGGGACCACCGTGGTCCGTGATTGGTCCACGTATGGTGTGTGTGTTGATGAGCGGATCTCCCATTGGCTCCCCTCCGTTTTGGCGCGAAGGGAACCGTGGATAAGAGGGAGCTGGAAACACCACTACCATGTCGATCTCCTGAGTTCTCACGAACGAAGGAATACAGGAGCCAAGTATCCTGCAACCAAGAGGCTGGACCGAGGAATCGCTGGTGACCCGCTGAAGGAATCCTCCTTTGCACTGCTGTCGTCCTGTGAAGCCCTTTCCTCCTTGGATCGAACCAGAAGGCCTGTACTGGTGCTTCGACCTTTGGAATAGCAGGAACAGCTATTCCCGGCGACTTCATCATCTCCTGCCAAGTAAGCCTTCGGAAGTGTCTCTGGGCCATCCAGTTGACTGACCAGCTTACAAGGGAGTCCTGCTCTGTAACCGCCGCCAGGTTGTGTTGTATTTCGAGTCCTGGTCACTCTCCCACGCTTCGTACGCTTGGCGTTCCCAAGTCTGAAGGGAAGAGTGTACATTTGGCTTGAATACACACGGCCGCTCCGTTGTCCTGCTGCGGCAACAAACTGTGCTGGTTTCGTCGATTGGGACGTCTTTTTGCTCTACACGACTACGAGGCGTTCCCTGCTCTTCTGAACCTGCCAGCTGCTGAAACTAACGTGGAGAAGCCTGGGTCTGCTTGCTTCGGGGACCGGTGAGTAGTTTAGCTAGGATCTGGTCGCCCTCCTGCAGTATCCCATTGCTTTTCCCTGCTGTGTAAAAACAGCACCCTTTTGACCGTACTCGCGCTCTGCTTCTGCCCGCTGTGGAGGCTGCGCTTGAGTTGCGGAACCTGTTCTCCTTCTGCTGTGCACTAACCCGAACTGCCTGACTTCCTCCGAAGAGCTTCCCCTTTTGCCCGTTGGCACCGGCGTGGCAGGTACTTTGAGCACAAGGCTCCACTCTTCGCAGGGCTCGGACTTCCATCTAGTTAGGTGCCTCTGAAGGCGAACTGAGTCTAAAGCGTTATCGCACTGCCTGTTTTCCTTTCCTTTCAGGTGGACTACATATTTCGTGCTTTAAACGCTTGCGACTGTGTATTTGTATATATATTGTGTTGATATGGTATGTGTTGGTTTAATATTGTGATATTGTGATTTTCTCGCTACGGTCATTATTTTAAAGGCCTTAAAATAAATGTGTATCTATTTTTGATATAACAACTGTTTGGAGTAGTTTGTCAGCGCTCTTGCTTTGTGTGCTCACTGCGGACTTTCAGTCACCCTCACCCCTCTTGAGACCTAGTCTTGACCGCCGCGATCGCTACCTTGATTGGTCTGGCTTGTCCAGAGGTTACCCTGTTCCAAGTAATTAGATTGGCCTTCTGAACTTCTGCGCCACCAGGACAGAGTTCAGAAATCCGTCTTAACAACCGCCGACCGCCTTCAAGGTCTTCTGACCCATTCTGAAAAGAGTGTCTGTGGCTGCCTTTGCCTCCACCTATTCCCCTCCTTTGACTCCTGCTGCTGACTCCTACCCTGATACAGCCCTCACTAACCTTCACCTTTCCATCTCCACCACTCTCGACATTCTTGCCCCTGTCATGAGGGTCCGACTGAAGCCTTCCGAAAAAGTGCCACTCTTGGTATGACTTTGACTTGGCTGCCCTTAAATGCAAGTGCAGAGCAGCAAAATGGAATGGAGATCCTCAGATCCACCCTCTGACAAACTGGCCTGCAGCCTTCTTCAAAGGCAATACTGACTTCTCATAAGATCTAACAAGAGAGTCCATATTCAAGCCTGCATCTCAGTGGCATCTAACAACACGGCTGAGCTTTTCAAAGTCTGCAAGGAACTGGCCAGCCCTACTGCAGTATTATCCTCTACTGCACCCACCAAGGCCCTTTGCTCGGCCCTGGCTGCCCACTTCACCGCCAAAACACAGGACATTCTGGTCACTCTCACCTGTGCACCCACTCTTACTACAACATCTCTAAGGCTCCCCTGACAACCCTCCCCCTCTTCTCTCCTCCCTCTTCCAGGTCACACCTGAGGAGATCTCTATACAAGTAAGATATATAAAAGTCTCTTCCAAACAGGTGGCCCCCTGCCCTTCCAAAACCATCAAGGACCACATTGACACTCTCACTGTAGACCTGGCAGACCTCTGCAACCTCTCCTTCACCACCAGCATTTTCCCCACTTCTCTCAGGCACTCTCTTGTGCACCCTTTGCTCAAAAAACCTTCCGCCGACACTTCCATTCCAGAAAACTACCAACCAATCTCTATCACTCACTTCCTGGGAAAACTCTTTGAGAATTTGGCTATCTCCCAGCTTACCCTCCACACAAAATCTGTTGGTTGTCTCCATGACCACCAGTCTGGCTTCAGAGCATCCAGAGGCTCGGAAACTGCTCTTCTGAACACCCGTGAAAACCTGCTCTCAAATCTTGACTCTAATGCTCCCTCTGTCCTCATTCTTCTCGACCTCTCCTCTGCTTTCGACACAGTAAACCACTCCTGATATCTCGTCTCCATGACACCCTGGGGATCACAGATGAAGCCCTGGCATGACTTGCCTCCTTTCTCTTTGACCGTCCTTCCAAGGTGGAACTGGGGTCTTTTCTCTCAGCTATCATTCTCTCTACTTGTGGTGTCCCCCAGGGGTCTAACCTTTCCCCCTGGTTCTTCAATATCTACATGTCCCCTCTGCCCCGCATGATCTCTGCCTTCACCTCCAACTTTCAGTGTTATGCGGATGACACACAGCTCTCTTTCAAGCTACCCTCAGCCTCCTCCTCCTCACTCATCCCTGACTGTCTGTTCTCAATTCAGTCCTGGTGTGCTGTGAGGGATATCTGCCTCAATTCCAGCAAGACAGAGATTGTCCTCATTGGGACCCCTGCTCCCGCTCTCCCACTGTCACTATGGCTGGCATCCCTTGGCCCTGCTCCCTCACCCACTAGTGAAGCAAAAAACCTAGAGGTCATCTTCGATTCCACTCTCTCCTTCTCCTATCACATCTCGGACATCTCTAAAAAATCTCACTACCAGCTGCACCTCCTCAGAGTATACAACTTTTTCTCACCTTCCTAAAAGAGGCTTACCGTCTCCAGAGTCCTTTTTTTTCTAGACTGGACTATTGCAACAGTCTCTTTCTCAATCTTCCTACTTCCACACTCCGACCTCTACAACTCATTCAGAACAGAAACACAAGACTTATCCTTGGCCTCAAGCCCAGGGACCGCATCTCTCTGGCACTGAAATCCCTCCACTGGCTCCCCGTGGCTGCAAGGATCAAGTTGAAGACCCTCTGCATAGTCCACAAGGCTTTCTGGGGCCGGGGCCTGCACTATCTACAACTCTCTCTCCCTAAATTCTTTCCTTCTCGATCCCTCCACTCTTCTGCCTCCAACTCTCTGCAGGTGAGCCGATTTTCAAAACAGAGATTTGGGGGTAGATCTCTTTCCTCTGCAGGCACTTCCCTCTGCAACAGCCTCCCTGCCTCTCTCTGTCTTGTGTCTTATCACCTTAATTTCTGGAAACTCCTCAAGACCGTCCTCTTCTCTTCCTCCTTCTCTCTCCCTCTCCCTTGTTAACTCCCTCTCTTCTTGCCTACTACCCTCCTCCCTTCTCCCTAACTCAGCTCCATTTGCTGACTAGTCGCCAGCTGCACCTCCAGAACTACACAGGTCTCAGGCTCCCCCATCAGAACTCGCACTTGCCCCAGTCCCCTGCACTCCACCCACCACTTCTGCACTTCTTTACTCATTCCTTGAGAATGGTAACCTCTCGGCACTTAACACAGGGCCTTGGACTGGGCGCACTTGTTACCCCCCCTTCATTCCATGTCTGGCAATTACGTTACCTAGAATGTACTGAGCCTGGTCTGCCAGGCTTAGTAAGATAGTTTTTTGTTTCTGTATGTCCTTCCCCTCCCCCCTCCTAGCGCCTTACCATCTATCATGCACTTGCACTACTTGAAACGTCATTGGCCTAGTACGGTAGCTTACAGACTGTATGTTCTTCTTCCTCTCCTCCCCCTTCGCTCCTTTCTTTTTGTCTTACACCTGCACTTGTAGTGAGGCCATCAGGCCAAGTTCATTAGCCATTTTTGCAAGATCATTTGGAAATGACTCTTTATTCCCCTGATTCCGTCCTGCCTTGAGGTGCTTTGAAGCACTTCACATGTGTATAAGCACTCTATAAATAAACAATTACAATTATAATTACAATGGAGTCTGTGTGTGCCGTTGTCCCGTCGTTTGGTTGTGCACTTTTCTGCATCTGCAGTATTTTCTGAGCCATGTAAGGGTGTTGTGTGTTATCCTCCATCTGTGGCATCTGTGGTGCCTGTGAATACTGCTGTATAGGTGCTTGCATTTGTAGTGCCTGTGTCATGGGCTGGTGTGTCTGTGGGTATGCGTTCAGTGTCTGTCCTTGTTGTGACGTCTGGTCACGCGTGTAATACTTGTTCTGTTCCCCTGAGAAGGTGGCTGGTATTGCATTCCCCCATTCTGTTGCATCCCTCCCCTGCACACCCTCGAGATATGCCCTATCTGTCCACGCAACCAACATTGGGGTGGCTCTCTCATCTGAGTCTGGAACCCCTCTGAAAACCCCTCTGGGCCCTGTTGCATTTGCTGCCCATATCCTTCAAACCCTCCTGGAATCCCCTGTGATTCTGCTGCATCTGGTGCCTGTACATGTGTCCTCTACGTAGCCCCCCTCTTCCTCGAAACACATGCTGCACATTAGCCCACCCCATGAATCGTCCTCCCGCGGGTGGTGGTGCATCCTGCATCTATTGTCACTCTTTTCCTCCAGTGCTCGTCAATACTGGCCTTCCAGGGCCTATTTATATAGCTTCTTCTGTACTAGCTTTGCCTCCTCCTGCTTTCTTTCCTAGCACTTTTTTGTCGTGTTCTCTTGCATTAACCTACAGTAGTGTACTACCATGAGCTGTATTTCTGACCAAGGCTTTGCCTCCATCCCCACCAATTTCTTCAGTTACCTTTGCACCTGCTCTGGCAACCCATGGCATACTATGTGGTAGAATGATGTGATTGTTTTGTCCCATGGTTCTCGCGTTTCATGGAGCCAATGCTCTTGAATCATCTGAATGTAGTGTAAGGCGTCTTTGGCTTCCCCCATTTTGCGTGCCATAATCACACTAATGTCTCAAGTGTCTGGGTACTATATCCGTAGAGCTAGCCATACGGCCACTCAGCAGTTAGCAAATGGCACACCATTTTGCGCTGTGTCCTGAGTGGTTACTCGTGGGTACCCCACCCTTCTCCATACATCATCAGTGGCTTCCCCGAGGATTGCCACGAGTAGCCCCTTTACGTCCCCCACTGCTAATTTCTGTCCCGCTGTCATCCTTTCCATTTCATATATCCATTTCCCCACACCCGCGGTTAACGAGGGTAGCCTACACCTCAAGTTTTCCTTGCCTATGTGTTTCCATGGTATGTATTGAGGTCGCCCCCCTCCCTTTTCCACTAAAGGCAACTATGTGAACTGATCTCCCCATTTGCCCCATGTGCCAGCCTTATCTGCCTATCAGGTCTCTCAGCATCTTTAATGTCGGTACATGCCTTTGCCGGCTCCCCCTTCCTTCGCACTGGAAGATCTCTAAGCCTCTGCACGTATGGTGTCAGTTCGTCTATACTACGTGATGTGTCTCTGGACTGTTTTGATCGATCATCCTTGTTACCCCTAAATCCCCCTGTGTCTTTTCCTGCTTCCCATGTCACGCCTCTCTCTGGCCTTTTCCCTCATCCTCACTTCCCTCTGCATCCCCTTCTTAGTTGGTGTCCCACTTTGTCGTCTCCCATCCCCCTTTCCCACTTGGTTCTTATGTCTCTTATTGCGTGCTCCTCCTCCTCATGTTTGCGCTCTCTTGCGAGTCGCTCTATTTTCCACTTTCTCCGTTCCCTTCTCAACTTCCCTTCGCCTCTCTATTTCTTCGAGCTCCCTCCTTCTCCTCACTTCGCACTGCTCCCGTTCTTTCTACTCCTCCCTTGGTTTGTCCCTACACACTCTCTCGCATCCCTCCTCTTCTTCCTTCTCCTTTCTTTCTACTTCTTCCATTATCTTCTCTCAGTCTCACGCTTCGCTACTCCTCTTATGACACTCTATTTCTTTAGTCACCCCTGCTGATTCTCCCATTGCCTTCCCATCCAATTTCAGAAGTATCAGCTCTCCTACCCAATTGTTCTATGCTACGCCCTCTAACCCTTCCTTGGTTCTTGTCTGGGGCTTGCCGCGCGCTCTCTTCCCACCGTCTGTCTCTCTGACCCCCTTCTGCCCCTCCTCCTTGGTATATGATGTAGAATGAAATATTGTATTTGTGTACCCCTGCGCTGCCTTTAGCTCCCGTATAGGGTATAACTCCTGCGCTTTTGCTGCAGCTCCTTCTTTCTCATTCTCAGGAGAAGGTGGGGAAGAGGAGCTGAGTGTGATGCCCCCGTGTCTCCTGCTGGCTCAGCATCCATTGTCACCTCGCTACTTCCCCCTCATCCTCCTGGAACATTCTCCAGAGCTCAAATTTCGCCATACGGTTGGCCAACATCTTCCCCTTATGGGTGTCTTATATGTGTGTTTGTAATGGTTGCTGCACATTTTTAGAGAAACTTCTACTTTGTGGCCATGGCTTGGTCAATTTTCCCTCTGTTCTTTTTGTCCATTCCGCACTACATTTACAAATCTTCTCCTTACATCATGGAAGGACCTTACATAAGTGATGTATCCCCCTGCACTTCCCCTGATACATTGCTTTTATACTTACTTGAGCTCAAGTTGAGGCTTTCAACACTCCGTTATTACACATGCACAATTAATATTTTCAGCTCAGATTTATGACTATCACAAATATCAGTTCTCAACAATTCTTATCAAGCCTCTCTGGCCCCGAAACACCCTGTCAGGTGTGCTCCGCGTCCCACCCTTCTGCCACTCTCCGCCTCCTCAGGCACCCACCAATCTCACGCATGCGCCTTCCACACACCACCACCAAACAACTCCTCTGTCAATTCTAAGTCTCTCAACACCACTTCTACAACTCCTTGTGCTCTCCGAGTCCTATGCACAGACCTGATGGGTGACATCACCAATTCACTAAACAAGGGAGTGCTATAAATCACTTACAATGCTCACAATGCTACTGTCACCATTACACAAGCATTTACACAACACCAATATGAACCTGCAGCTGTCTTCCTGCCTCCTAACAGGGGATACAAATATTTGTTGTGTTCAATCTGTACCTACAGTATCGCCTTCCAGACAAAATGCCTCCTCGAGACTTAACAAGACAAACACCTTCCGCAATCTAGGCTAGCTCCCTTTGCAAGGCCTTTACACAGGGATACCATCATCCATGTCCCAAGCTAAAATGCCCATTTCACAGGGAATCCAATATTCACATAACTTCTGTCATCCGTGCCCTTAAGTCAATAGTCTAGGTTATTCATCAGAACCTTTTCCCTCAAGACCGAATGAGCCCTAACCACAGAAATGACATCTACCTCCGCTCCTTTCCCTATTATGCTTTACAATACTCAACACTGCTAGACAATACTCAACAATACTCTAAAGATACTAAGCAATACTCATTTCCAGCCCACACCCACTATTACCTTCCCAGTCCCCTTAGTTGCCATGTGGTTGAGTCAGTACTTACACTCTGTGATCCACTGACGCTGTTCGGCTACCGCCTCCCCCAAAGCTGCCACGCCACCCTTCTGGTCTGCTGGACTCCTCACGTACCACGGGCAGGATATTTCCAAGCTGGCTCCTGACGGCCTTTGTACGAGGGTGCAAACCCCATCAGACTTGGTTTCCACAAGGCGCCCCGTAGCCCTCCAGGTGCTGTGGCCGAAGAGGCGGCTTATGCCGAATGGGTGTAGTAAACCATCCTCTGCTACCAATTTGTTGGTGAGGTCTGGTATGCCAGAGGTCTGGGGGTTACTACAAGCTTACCCGTTCAGCTCCCAGGGCCCAAAAACCTTTCCCCCCAGAACAAATGGAGGACTCAGCCAAGGGCAAGTTAGACTGTTGTTTATTCCAAAAATTGACAGGGATCATAAAGGACATTAAAAAATCTCCAGAGTCACCGCTGCCAAACCTGTGTGAAGCCTTTGTGTTGCAGAGTGTCATCACAACATGGGCCCCTCCCTGAAAAACCTATCCCACTTTCTGGTTGGATGATCAGAGTGGTATACTGTTCAGATTGCCCATATGGAACTTAATTAATTGGCCCTCTCTTGTCCGGTGGCTGGCCTGCCCCTTCCACACAAAACTATCTATTACATTGTTGCAGGGTCAAAGGATTACCATTAGCCCTTGCCCCCTACCGTCCACTTGTGGATTTGGTCCCCTGATTGGCTGGAACTGGTCTCCCCAGGCCTGGGACCTAGCTCTGTTCTCAGGACTCTGTGCACCTCTCTAAGGTGATGATGACTATGTGTTCCCAATGTATCTGTTAGCAGTATCACTTTTGCCTGTGAGAGTGCTCTCCACGTTGCAACTTTGTTAACTTGTTCATGTTTCACTTCATGTCTGTGGTGCTGAGAACTGTTCGTCTTCCCACCGCGGGTGAATAACTATTGCTAGCACGGACGCATCACGTGGTTGAGGATAATGAAATAGAGCTTTTTTGGTCTGCAATTTAAGAGGATTTATTCTGTTTTTCTGCAGATGACCCCTCGTCATTTTAGGTTTGGAATGTGCTGCTTGACTCTGACCTTGGCTGTGAGCCCTGGCATTCCTGTTCTGTGCAACCTGGTTCAGCTTTCCCTCGTCTCTCGTCCTGTGGCTTGTGGCCTTATGTGATCCTCGTTATACTTATACTATGATTTCTACACACCTATATTGTGCTATGTTTCCTATAGGTTATTCGGATTTGGTCCTGCCAGGCTCCTTATGTGGTCCTCTGGTTCCATAGGGTTAGTTGCCATAAGCATCTGCAAGCTTGCTCTGCATCTCTTCGTTGCCTTGCGTTCAGCGTTTCTGCACTTGGCTAATGAGAAAAATAATAAAAGCTTTTGACAGTATGTATATGTATCTGTCCTCTATCTACATAACTATGTAAGCATGTTCTTCGTGTATACGAGTGTGTTTGTGTAACATTGTGCATGGTTGCCAGTGTGCTTCATGACTAATGCGGCTATGTCATGGTGTCACTAATCATGTCAGCGCAGTGGTTTCTCAGCATTAGTCAGCGTCATCCATCGAGGCATTTGGGTCTATGACCAATGTTGAAGCACTAGTATTCATAAAGACATTGGGTCACATTATAACTTTGCTGGTCCGAAAACAATGGTGCCAGTAAGGTTACCGGCACCATTGTTACTGAACCAGCAAAGTACAAGTTTGCCTGCCGGAGCCACTCTGCCCGACAGGTCTGACCCTGCCAGGCACAGCGGCCACGGTAGGGAGACTGTCACGGAAGCACCGGCACCGTTGCTAATGGAGCCGGTGTTTCCGTGGTCCCATTTCCCATAGAGTCCAAAAGAACTCTATGGGAATGAGAACTAACAATTTGCCGGCGCCTGACTTCCCTGACCACCGGGATTATAATCCCCCAGTGTTACCGGGAAGTCAGGCACCGGTTAATTATTCGAAGTTTGGCGGCAACCCACCGTTAGCACCAGCAGGGTTACCTACAGACTCGAAATGAGGCCCATTGACTGGATAAGGTTTGAATGGCTGTCTGAGAGAATATCTCTCTGTATACGTGTCAGTCACTGGTCCTCCTGGGGCCTGGCTGAATAGTGAGTGACTTCGTGCGTTTCTGACTCTTCGGCCCATCATGTTCATGGGGCGAGGAGGGGCATTCCAGGGACCCTTTCTTTATTATGCTTCAAGGTTCTGACCACCTGCCAGGAAATCTGTGCAGATGGCATAGCTCAGGCCACCTGGCAGTAGTGGTGTGCATGCTCTGTGGCTCCAGCAGCCTTACAGGAGTTATGTGTGTGCTCTGCACCTCTGTCCATCTAGTGATAACACTCCAGCAGAAATGCACAGGGGACTCCAAAACCAATGATTGATGAGTATCTCCACATGAGGCCCATAGAGCAATATATATTATGGTAAACCAGAATTCGGTGGTTTTAAAGGCGAATCCCTCATTTAAAGAATATATAATTAGATCACATTCACAAATTCCTTTTATGCCTATGTACTTTTTTAGTGATGCTTGAATCAGTGAGAAGAAAACTCTAACCAAAGTTTAGATGGTTGAATGTCATCTGAACCTTGGTGATTCAGCTGAACATGTTCAAAGGTTCGAGAAGGCCAGAGACCTGTGAAGGCATGCCGCATGCTTCCTACTGCCCCCAACTACTGTGGTAGACATTTTGCAAAGGTACGTAACGTTTCCTATTTTTAGCACACCTGCCAGTTCTGGAAATGGAATGAAATGTATTTTATTTGCGACACAGTTGCTCACTTGCACTGGAAATAGAAAGAAGGTTTCTTATCTCCAAACGTAAGTGGTCCCACTCATACTAGAAGCAGAAAAAGACTTTTCCTTTTCGAACTCAGGAAGGCACGCACAGACACACCTTAAAAATATGTTTTTCTATTTGTAGCGTGGTCAGTACTGTGTGTGTTAGAGATAGAATAACAATGTTCTTATTGTGGTATGGTGCGGGGTGTGCAACAGGGCAGAGACCTGGCCCTGTCACTAGGAGATGGGGAGCCCTCTCAGCCTGGTGTAGGAGGCCTACCAGGGTTTTCACAAGAGCCAGTCCTACCTCAGAGGTAGGGTGTGGTATTTGGGAGGGCCCCAGTCCCATTAGCTTCTACCCCTGCCTGTATGTTTGAATTCAGTACCACTTGCCCCATGCCTGTACTGCACAATGCAAGTAAGTTTCTTTCTTGTCGCGTAGGACTCCAGGATCCAGCACGCACAACCAAACCCACAAGGACAATATTCTTACCTGCGCGGAGTGGTTCACCTGTCAAACCGACATCTCACCTACGCTGGGAAACCCTCTCACGAACTGGTACGACTTTGTGAAACTCAATTTATTAGATATGTGACAGGGTCAGACATCTGACCCAGTTAAGAGGGAATGGGGACTCCTCTTAGCCTGGGGTGGGATGCCTTCTAGGGTTTGGGCTAGAACCAGTCCTGCCCAGAGACAGAGTGTGGGAGTTTAGAGGGCCCCAGTTCCTGTTCCTTCTACTTGTGCCTGCATATATGAAATGATCACCACTTCCTTTTTCCCCATACCTGTACTGCACAATGCAGGCCAGTTTCTTTCTTGTCCTGTAGGACTCCAACATCCAACACAGAAACCAGAAACTCGACATGACATGGGTCAGTGGGAGGGAGGCAGCTCCATCTGCAGCAATGGTGTGCAGCCCTTACCACAACATAACAGTGACCCCAACACACAGCACCCATCCCTCAAAGACAATGATCCCTCCTGCGCTGGGGACGCAGATCGGTCCTCATGGTACACTGCCATCTCGCATCTTCTGGGAAACCCTCACACGAGCTGGAACACTGATCTTGACTATCAACGCTACTAGCCGCAATGGTCTCACGCTGATGGAGCTGCCTAATACAAGGAAGGGGTGGAGCTTAAGACCTCTTTTGTGCTTTCGCCTACCTGTAGCACCTCCTCTTGGAAAGGAAAGCCAGCGGTGGCACAGTGAACCAGTTGAGGGAGGGTGAAGTGGAGCATAAAAGGAGGGACAGGAAACACTAAGGAATGGGTCAATGGAGGAAAAGAAGGACCAATAGACTGAGTGGAGGAAGGACGGTGTATGAGATCATGGCAGAGGATTACTGAAGGAGTGCACAAGTAAGGAATTGGTGGTGAGAGAAAGTGGTACTTTGGTTTGAGTGTGAATTACTAGGGGGAGAGTAGAGAGTGAATGCGAAAGTGACTGGGAGAGGGTAAGAAGGGTGACTGGGAGAAGGTGTGTGTGAAGGGGAGAGGAGTATTAGTGTGGAGAGGGTTAGAGCAGTAGCAGTGTGGGGAGGAGAGAGTAGTGGAGGGTAAGATCAGGGGGTAGAGGTAGATAGTAGGGTCAGAGGAACCCCAATGGGTGAGAATTGGGAGAGTGAGGGGAAAGAGGCAGTTTAGGGGGAGGGTGGAGTAGCAGGGAGAGGAGGAAAGGGGGAGACATAGTTAGCCATAGGGAGAGAAATACCAGGGCATGAAAGAAAAGGACTAAATGGGGCATGCATATCTGAAAGGCACCAAGACTTACATTGCGCTGCATTAGGTAATTTTGATCGGGGACAACCTAGATTGTTTCCGAGAATGAGTTAGAGAGTGAATCTGTTTGCCTTTAGGCCATCACGACAGCCATACAGCTTCATACACAGCAGAGGCTACACATCTCTAAATCCATGCCAGGGGTGGAGGGACGCCCAGGCTAGGGAGAAAACATGCTGCACTAAATGAGAAATAGTGGTACACCCCATAGTGAGGGCCCTTTACCATTCCCTCGAGAGCTAGTGTGTTCTTGAGGCTCTCTGTGATGTCTGACACACAACAATTCTATGAAGGGTGAATATAAGTAGGTGGGGTTTGTGGGGACATGGGGTTACAAGACACTGTGCGTCCTTTGTGGGGTCAGGGAAGAGGAATTTCTGAAAAATCATTCACTCTCCAACAGACACACAAATATTTGCGGATCACTGAATTGTTAAAGGGTGGGACCCAAAAATAATAGCCAGTCACGTGTGGGGGCAGTTCAAGCAGCACTAGCACTAGTTTGCATAACTCCACACAGTGAAGGGCCTCAACATGGAAATTGTTGCCCCCGATTGACTCTGTCCTTTTGGCAGTCTCCTCCATATTTTGTGCAAAAGTATTAAGTTTCAGGTGAGAACCAAGAGGAGTTCTCTTTTCCCATCTACTGAGTACTGGAACCGAACAGTTAGTACCTATAAAAAGCACGTTTCACTCTCCTCGGAAGTGTGGGTGTGTGTGGGACCTGCCATCACAGGTTGGAATCCCGAACAGGCCAACTCAGTCCTTTATTCTTTGGAGGTCAATGCATTGAGTACCATAGAGTTGGGCAGGATTCAAGTCTTACATAGAAGCTTTAGGAATCTGGCATAAAGTGCTGTATACAAATATACAAATATGATATTATTAGAAGCCATGTTAGTGCCTTGAAGCGTGGTACTGGTCGGAGAGCTCAGAGGGTTAAATGCTCTCTGCTGGTATTTGTGTTCGGTCTGTAGGCCGCATGCTCAAATCTGGGCAGTTCAAGCTCATTCTTCCATTATTCTGTTCTGAGGTTGATAAATTAGGTGCTACTAAATTGAGCAGCAGACGCCAGAACAATAAAAAAGTGGTATGAAAAGTGAGTTGTTTGTATTACGACATATCTATTGCATTGTAGGAAAGTAAACATACAAATATCCTGTGGGCCTCACTTTATAGCATCTTTAAGATTTCTTCTGGAGTTGTATTTGCCTTTCCCTGTGGAAATCATTGGGTGATTTTGTAAGGGTCGCTGGATGCTCCCCTGGGCACAGGCACTTCTAAGAACTACTCTAGATAAAGTCCTAGGGCCTCATTACATGTTAGGTGGTAAAGGGTTAACGGCGCCCATAGAGCTGCCGGCCCCGTTAACCCTCTACCGATTCATTACGAGGTCTGTTCTTGGGACCCGCTAAGGACACCTGGTAAAACCAGGCATTCTTAGCGGCACTCGCGAGCAGACCAGGATGCTAACAACGGGCTCATCATTAACAGGCCCGTTGTTAGCATCCTCCGCATTCCCATTGAGCCCTATAGAGGCTCAAATGGGAATGGGGATGTACCGGGTCCGGGTTCCTCGAATGGGGAAATACCGGGCCCTCCAAGGTCGGAATGGCCCGGTATTTCCCCATTCAAGGAACCCGGATTTGGTACCCGGTATGGGGGTAGACATGCCGCTAAAAGCGCATGGCTACCTCCATACTTGTAATGAGGCCCATAGAGTGATTTGGGAGCAACGGACTAGTGAATCCGTCCAAACAATAGAATCCTGTCTGGGAAATGGGAGGAACTGAAGGGATGTCACGCAGGGAGATCTTTTCACCTTTGTTTGTCCAATCTGCACCTGCTGGGAGGGGAAAGAAATGGACCCACAGGAAGTGACCAGTTCCTCTCTGATGGTCAAGACATGTGGATTCAATTTAGCTGAAAAGTATAAAACGATTGCATATGCTTAGAAAAGTAGCAATGAACGGTCCCTATTAAGCATCCATCTTGTGACGTCCAGAGCATGGGGATCATGCAGGCAAGATGGATGACAACTTCCACAGGCTAACAGATTATGTTGAGGGTCGCAAGATGTTGGGTGCAAGTTCTGAAAATTTTGTTTTGGTGCAGATTTTCATCAAAATAATATGTGGCCTAATCTGAGAAGCCGATGTGAGCATCATATTTGCAGGAAGCAGGTGCAGGGTGGAGCACATTGCAGGACAGGTCCATCCTTGACCCTGTCCTGCATTATTTTTAAAAATGGAACAACAGTGGTATGAACCATTGCTGAATATTAAATGGCGGCCTTCTCACACTTTATTCAGTTCTTGTGGTTTACTGTTTAGACCTTCTTCATTGTGCATCAGTCATTCAATGATGTTCAATTTTAGTTCATAGCGTAATGCAGTCTTATGTAGCATAGTCTTATTCAGCTTCATGATATGAGTTTATTTGTGATGCTACATGATATGATGATATGATAGGTTATTTATACCGCGCTTAATACCCAGAGGTTTCTAAGCGTGGACCTGGGGATCGAACCTGTGTTGCTCCGTTTCGTCTTGCTTCAAGGACATGAAATCATTTAATAAGATATTATTATTCAAGATATGAGTTCATTTGTGATGCTATATACATGAAATCATTGAATATTCCGCCTTTTACTGGTTTGCTTCGTTATTACATTTCCCTTCTAGTTCAGTATTCAATGTACATTCTGTTCTGAGTTTGTTATTCAATGTGCACTTACTTTCTTTAGACTTCCTTTTTAATTCAATAATCAATGTGTTCTTACTTCCTTTACACTTCCTTTTATTTCAGTATTCAGTATAAGTGGTACTTTAATTCTTTTGCTGAATACTTTTGAAACCGTTCTTTCAGGCATGTGACCACTTCAGCAGTCTTAAGTAATTCACAAAAGGAAGGATTTGTAACATTGGGAGGCTTTCGAAAACATGCTTTTTCTTTTAACACGGTACACGACCATGCTGCTACATTATATCGGTCTCTGGCCTCATTGACAACAGCGGCTCATTTCATGAAGCTCACGGTTACAGTAACACCGGGTTTTTTCGCTCTGAAAAACTCACTGGCTCACTTGGAAGTCTTCTTCTGTATCGCGCAGGCCACCAACTTGAAGGCTTCAATCCAGGAGGATTCATTCTGCCCCTCAGACACTCTCGTGTTCTTATAGCACCATGGCAGAACAAGCACTTCCTTAATTGGATTGAAGGACAACCTCACAGTTGTGTCTTTCCCGTTCCTCGCCTCTGTGCCACGGAGCTCCTGCTCCCACTTTGCACTCGCTCCGACCCTCAGCTGATCCGGTCCTCGGTGTGCTTTTATGACTGCAGCATGGCTCCCATCTGCTCCCATTAGCACCTCTCTTCTCTCTCCTGCATACACCCCTTTTATACACCTGAGTTGTGTAAAGGGTTTGCAGGTGTGTGTCCTTTCCATTAATTTCCTGACAATGGTCAGGCTTGTTAGCAAGACACGCCTGATCTTTACAATGGTACTCTTCTGAGGCCCTCAGTACCAAAGTGGTGCATGTTAGTGTACATTGCTCCTAGTTGCCCCTTCCTGGCCCCATTACTGTTAAAAGTCATGTGTGGAAGAATGAAGGGGGCTGTCTTGTAACAACCATAAAGGTCAGGGGAG
The DNA here is from genome assembly GCF_040938575.1 of Ambystoma mexicanum. Taxonomy (NCBI): domain Eukaryota; kingdom Metazoa; phylum Chordata; class Amphibia; order Caudata; family Ambystomatidae; genus Ambystoma; species Ambystoma mexicanum. Next base: position 577,068,050 of record NC_090936.1, read on the forward strand.
TGTTAGGATTGTCATCAATGGAAAAAGGGGGATTCCATGTCTCGCCCAAGGGTTCCCCACTCCCAGGACCCTCCACCAAGGTGATCCTCGCTCACTTCTCTAGCCCCAGGGTCAGGATCCAAGAGTAATGGCCTTTCCCTGGCCACCCGTGAAGAGGATCCAAGGGGAGTAGGAGTGAGAATACCCTTGGGTTTCTCACAAGTAGTAGTTTGTGTTTGTACAACGCATTTATCCCATTAGTATGACCTCAAAGCACTTGTGGGTGAACGCCTTCAGGGACCGGAGTCCAAGTATGTAGATTGTTGGAATGAGTAGAATGCAGGTGTGCATTAGGCCGAGATAGGGAGTTAGGTGGCCTGGCTGTGCTCCACTGAGCAACCCAAGATGGTCAGGCATATGGATGGGTAATGCAGGAGATCAGGAGAATTAGTGAATGCAAGAGATTTGTTATGTGACCAGCTTGACCACATTTTTGTCATAGGTTGAAAGTACATGCTAGTGCAGGAGTTTTGTTATGTGTCCAGCTAGACCAAATTCTGTCGTAGGCTGTAGCTGCAGTCTGATGGTTGATGTGCTAACTTACAAGAAGGTAAGGCTGTACCGAAGTTTTAACCAGCTTGATGCTTTGCCTGGCATTACTTTTGAGCAATTGTTTTTAGTTGATTCAGAAAAATCTATTTAATTTCCAGTAATGTTTTAGATAAAGCCTCTTTTTGCTGTTTTTAATTGCAAACAATGCCTGAAAAACGTCCCGAAATAGAAACCAGGAAGTGAAAGATCTACAGTGTTTAAAATATGGTTTCCAGCCGTGGAGCTTTAGAAGTATTCTTAGACATGCTGGTGGTACTTATATTTTCCCGGAATGTGTCCCTCAGAACTCCCTCCACTTCCTGTGGGCAGATTGGAATTTTTACAACTGCAGTTGTCTTCAGTTTTTTTAAGGCTTAAAAAACAAAAGGTAGGAGCATTGTACCTAAACACGGAATTCCATTTTCTGTCCCAAAAGTAATTTACTCTTAACTTTTTAAGCACGGAAAGCATTTTTACATCCAAAAACAAGTGAGGCGGTAATGGTAAAACACACAGTAATGAATAATACTAGGTTTTTTACCATTCGCCCTAAATGTTATGTTTTGTTATTGGGCATTTGTATAGCGCCTTTTACCATTGCTATGATTCCATAGCGCTGTGTGTTGAATGCCCTCGGGGACCGTAGTCCAGGTCAGTGAAGAGAGTAATGTAGTAAAACGTGCTTAAGTGCACTCGGCATGTGTGCAGTTAGTGTGGATTAAGTGGTGTGTAGCTGCATTTTAGTGCTAGGTGTGGTGCAGTGGTTGTGTGAGATCAGTAGAATGTGTGGAACAAGGCCAAGTGGACTTGAGTATCTGCATTCTGGTGGCACTGGAGTTTGTGAATGAGATTATGTGTGCAGGTAGGCCGATTTCATGAGGTCTAGCTGCATTCTAAAAACTGTTAGGGTGAACATGGAGGTGTATAAGTATGTGTGCAGCTAGGCTGAACTAATCGAGGGGTATAGCTGCATTCTTTTGTTTGTTGGTGCGAGGAAAGAGTTAGCATAATGGTGTGTTTAAGTGTCTTTGTGCTTTCCAGAAGACTGTGTTTCCTGATGAGCTTCCAGTGTCTGTCGAGGGGATGCTATCTCCCTTTGGTTCAGGCTGTTAGGCATAGGTCCTCCCAGTGGCTTGTTGGGTCAATTGCTTTTGGCAAAGTCTGAGGCGCAGTGACAAGCAGATCTGTCACAACGCATGTCGTTACAGTATAGGTGCTAGAGACGCCCTTGGTTGGTAGTTCTGCTCAATAGAATCCCTGATAGGTAGTTCTGCTAAGTACATTCCCTGGTAGGTGGGATTAGAACAGAATACATGCTAGACAGTCCTCAGTATATAGTTCTGCTCAAGGATTTCCAGATGAGTAGGATTAGCAAGCATGGGTGTTTCTTGGACTGATAGCCTAGTGCATAATTGCATGCCAGTGATCAAGCTCATAAGTGCTATTAGTGCTTGGGTTGAGGGTCTTGCCAATCGGTCCACATTATTAGAGATAGACATCTCTAGGCAACAGAGCGTACAGTATTCCTGGTGGAAGAAGGCAATGATTCAACTCTGTCATGTACATAGGCTCTAATACGATTTGGGTTTCAAGTCTGGGGCAAAGGCTCGAGATAATGGGGGTAGACCTCATCTGGACATGAGTCTATTAAAGGGCCCATATTGAACGGGTTACCATGCCATTTCTTGGTTGTGATGGTAAGTTGAGTGGTCAGGGTGTTCCCTTATGTGTTATTTGGGGAATAGCCAGGTTTTGAGTGCCATCCAGAAAACCATGTAGTCTTTGCTGTGTCTAATGCGGGGAGGCTGTGAGTTCCACAAAGATGGTGCCAGGCCTGAGTATGTGGACCCTCCGATCCTGGCCAAATTGGAGGCAGGTACCACTAGGAGGAGGACACTGCTTAACCTTAGGGTGTGAGTTGGGTCGTAAGGCATAATCTTTTCTTCTAGGTATTTGGGGCCTGCTTTGTGCACCGCTCGGTGGATAATACATAGGATTTTGAAGGTGGACCTATGTCCAATTGGTAACCAGTGTAGGGTTTTTCACGTCGGAAGCGACTGTGCGGTTACACACACAGTGTTGGTTTGACATGACCATGTGACACGTGACATGCACTAGGATTCCTCTCAGCTGTGCAGCAGCGCTGGTGGCGGACCAGGGCTCTTCATTCTCCATACTACTCCAGACTACTCAGCTTGCTGTATCTGTTCTGCCAGCCAGATTGTAAATGAGGAGGAGAAGACCAATGTACGTGCATTGGGGGGCTACTTTGGACTCTATTGGACTGTACACCCACAGGGTTATGCCCCTTTAATGTTGGTAAGCTGTTGGTAAAATGAGTACGCTGAGCAGCTGACCAGACCGGAGTGTAGGAGCTCTGTTCTGCATTGTACTAACGTGCCGGCACGATCCTGATAGAGGGGTGTTTCCCCCACATTACCATTTCCATATCCTGTGCAAGAGTGATGACGGTGAGTACAATTGTTACGCCGTGGTCGCACAGATGGAACAGTTGGAGCAGGCAGGAGAAGCTCTTCCTCTACATATTCACAAGTACATTATTACTATGAACTATTGTATTTGCTTTTTTTTAAAAAACATCAGATACTTCTCATATAAGATTCTTGAAGCAAGGCCATTGTGAGACTGCATATGCATTTAGAGTGCCTTTATATAACCCATTGATCCAATGATCTGGAGCTATTCTGTGAAGTCTTTGCCCCTAGACCACTGAGTCTAGATCAGTTTAGGTGTAGCGGCTGCAGGACAGTTTTAAACGCCTTTTGAACATGCTTAAGCAGCACGGGGGACCTTAGCAAAGCCCTTTTTCCACCCATTTCGACGTGCGCTGTGTTACCTGTCTCACGTCTCAGGTCTATTGTAACAAAAACATAGTGTGGTGACTGCGGGACCAATTAAACACCATTTGAACCACTTTTTGACAGTGTGTGACACTGAAGCAACGCATTAGCGTTGAGTCAGCAACACATGGGAAGCGTGTAAAGCACGTTGCCGCCAAACTGCTAGGCCTAATGGTGAATGGAGATGGAGATGCAAGAGCACCAACAGTAGGTAATGAGATTGAGGTCTGCTGTAATGTGCATGTAAATCAGGACAGTGACACCATGGAAGTTATCCCAGAAGCGACTTCTGATAAGACCATAATTAAGACTCCAGGTATCGATTTTTATTCAGGCACCCACGTGTCTGTACCCCTAAGGTAATACAAGCTCCAATGGGGACACACAATTCATCAGGAAACACAAAATCCTCAAGAATTACTTACTTTTTTCCTATATGTGAGAATCGTGAAAACAGGTATCGCAACCCGTTGGAGCTCGAACTATCAGAGATACCAGCATGTCTGGGTTCTAAAAAGACAGACAGCATCATTGATGTAATTTCGCTGGATCACGCTAACCTGTCTAAGGCACCATCGACCAAGGGGACTGAAAGTGTCTTATGTAATTATGGTACTATTGAGGACAAATCCACCTGTTAGCAGCGGTGCTTGTGCTCCTGTGACAAGTCTGCCTTCCGTGGCTGCTGTGCCTGGCAGGGTCAGACCTGTCAGGCACAGCGGCTACGGCAGGCAGGCTTGTAGTTTGCCAGTCCGGAGAGAAGGGTGCCGATAAGCTTACCGGCACCCTGGTTTCCGGACTGGCAACATTGTAATGAGGCCCACTGTCTTTTTCTTACACATAGCTATTCATTGTGAAAGTAGTGACTGTTCTTTTTTAAATTCCATGATTTCCTAAAGGCACCTAACATTTCAGGACAATTTTATTCAACATGTTATACTATCAGAATCAGAGAAAAGGGTGCCTCCTGCTCTATTTTTTCACACCTTTCTGCTCTATTTAGCCCAAACTTATCAGCGACTTAATCGCGGAAACCCATCTGTCATTGAAGTGCTCAGTGGCACCAGAATCTGTATTGTATGGGAGCTGCTCTTTTTCATCGCACTTGCACAATACTACACCCATAGAGCTTGGGTCGGGGTCAGAAGCCCATGACTGAAATGTTCGAGGGAGAAAAGACCGAAGATTATTTTTCTGAAATAACCTTCAGTCTTTTCTCCCCTGAATATTTGCGACTTGGCCCCCAGCCCCGCCACCACCCCCCTACTTACCTTGTGGCGGCACACTTCGCTGTGTGTGGTTGACTCGCTGTGTCCCTGCGACACCTGTTCCCTTTCACTTCCATGACCGGGAACTGACGCTGCAGGATCCTTTCCTTTCTTCTCCTCTTTTTTCTTTTTTGCTTTTTGGGATCAGCTGTGGTGGACACCCTGGCAGCCCCCGCTCACAATATAGTGAACAAGGGTGTGGGGGACACCCAGCACCCCCTGCAGCTGTTAGAACCAAATGGGAGATTTGGTCAAACTTTTAGCCATTCAGAATATTCGAACGACCGAAATTCGGCCAATCTCCCATTCAGGATTTTTTTTGCTGGCTTTTTGGGGTTTCCTAGAGCTTGAACTAACATACATTAGCACCATAATCGTGCATTTTTGAGGAATTTCATGGGGGTTTTCTCCATTACACTTGGAGCAACACAAGAGTCTGAAGAGGAGTAAGTAATGGGTGTCACTATTAAAAGTCTGATCCTCGCACGAAGATTCTTTTTTGCAGATGTGCAAGCTGTGACCCCTACTAACATAACCCCAACCCGAGAAGGTATGGCTATAAGCACTGCCAAACCAACAAGGAGAAGTAGGTTCAGTGCAGACTTAGATTTAAGTCAGGTTGATTCATATCTAACCGATTTGGACCGGGTATCTAATAACATGTGGTTTAAACACATGACCATAGTAGGTAAACAAACCACTGAAGAGAGCTGTTATGTCTGCTCTCTAATACCCTACGCCATGAGTGCCTCCAGAACATTTGTGGCAACTGAAATCCGAGCAGCAAGAGCACAATGCCTTATGCACTTATCATTGTGCACCACAAGAGGAAGATTGCAAGGGAAGAGAGCTACCTTGAGATGGATGTCCAAAAAGACTTTTCCATACGAAGATAACTATGTTAAGACTCAAGAAATGATGGATGATTACTGGAAAGCAGATGAGGCCATCAGAAACATAACAGAGGGTCCACAAAAAGGAGAAACAAGGGTGGTGACTCAAAAGGAGTTGCCATGTCCCAAAAGGGGACCAGTAGAAATAGGAGGAGATCCAGGATGCTGGTAAAGACCAAAGATGTTGGTGTATGGAAAAGTGTACACAGCTGACAGATGGAAAGAAGGAGTGGTGGGGAGCAAGGCAAATGCGCTCCTGACAGTTCCAGTTGAAGTAGCACAAGAGGAAAATGGCAAATGCCTAAAAGAATAGGAAGCAAGTGCGAAATGACTTCCATGGGAAGAGAACAAGGCAGGGCCAATGCCCATAGTACCGATCAAAGAAGCAGCGTTATGCTTCCAGAATGATGGTCCAATGAAGGTTGAAGAAAACAAGCAATGTAAGCAGACAGTGAAAGTTCCAGGTATGAAAGTCGGAACAGCAGTATTGACGGACCACTATTGGTCCTGCGGATCAAACGCATACGTGAAACATCCACCCAACAGGGCGGGGGTGTGTGATCACTGGTGCATCTGAACACACCAGCACTGGTAGTACCCCAGAAATATATCAAGTAGACAGTTTCCCCAAAATGAAATCTAAGAAGAGAAAGAAGAGATCTGTTGAGCTGACCAGAGGAAGGAGGGGAAGCTATGTATCATCAACAATGGAGGACTACCTGGATGCAATACCACCAGAACATTGACTATTAAGCAGAACAGAAATATTCTTTAAATCCATCGTTCTAGCCGTGCAGGCCGGCACAAACACAAAATGGCTCCAGATCATGAGGTGGATGCTGATGCAGACAATAAATTCGACCGGCAAGCGATTCAATGCAATAAAGAAGAGCTCTGAGCAGTTAGGTTAATGGCGTTACACAATAGGTATGTGCTAGACCTACTAACAGCCATTGAAGGAGGAGTTTACACACAATCTGGTCTTCTTGCTGAACATTCATTCCAACAAATGATGCAGACAATGGCACACTCACTGAGGCAGTTGCTAGATTGTTAGAGATACATACCAAAATGGAGACAGAGAGGAAAGCTGCAGGAAATGATGAAGGTTGGCTATCATATATCTTCTCATGGGTACCAACATGGATGGCCAGCGGACTGAAGGTGTTAGAAGCAGCACTAGTGTTGATATTACTGACCTTCTATGTTATCAGAATATGCATCACACAAAGCCGAAAGACGACTGAAAATACTGTAGGGATGAAAGTACTGGTAGACGCAGACTCAGAAGATGACAAGATTATAAAAGCTTGATATACTCTGAGAGCACAGATAACAGATTGTTCTCTGTTTCCAGCTGGAGTTTTGTTCGAATATCCCTACGACACCAAAGACTATTTGGGAAAATGGATTTGGTGCAGCCCTGGAGGAGATTGCAGTATTGTGACATGGAGTTTGTATGATCATGCAAGACTCTACAGACACCTAGGAAGAGTGACAAAGATCTGGCTCCCAAAGATGATGGTGAACAAGGCTGGAGGTGAGGTCAATCAAGTCGACCAGTGGGGGGATTGAAGTGAGGGTCCCTGGAATGGCTCTGCTGACCCCTATGTGAATGTAGACTAGCAGGATGAGGAATGAACGGTGTAACTCGCTGTTTGGCCTGTCACTGACTGCACCAATTTATCAAAGATATGACAAGAGATATTCTCTCAGACAGCCATTCAAATCGTATCCAGTTGATGGTTTGGAGGAGACAGAGGTCTCAACATTTGATCACATCGGCTGACAATAAACTGACAATAGAGCCAGGTGTCAGTGACATCATTAGTGACATCACAACATAGCCGCATTAGCCATGAAGCAAATATGCATCCATGCATGAAATTACACAGATTTCCACCAAACTGACATGAAAAACATGCTTATCACTCCTGAAGGCAGAGGACTGATACATGTACATAATGCTAAGACCCTTTTCTTTGTTTCTTTGTTTCTTTCTTTGTTTCCTTCTTTCTTTCGCCAAAGCGAGAACGCAAGTTGCAGAATAAATACGGACCAAATTGCATATGCTTTATTGCAACTAACTGCAAGAAGCCATGAAAACACACAGGGAACCTATTGAGTGACTGTAGTGAATTAGGTTGGAAAGGCCAGGACACAAGTACATGGAAGGGGAGAGATGGTCCGTGCAGCACGAGGCACAGAACTGATGTTCACAGCCAAGGACAAGGGTGGGGGGAAATTCTGGTTGCCGAGGCAGCAAGCCAGCTGCAAGAATGCAAAATAAAATCCTCGTAATTGCAGACAGAAGGGCTTCACTTTGCGGTCCTCTCACATGTGACCCACCAGGAGAGGACAATGCTCATTTACTCGTGGTGGGAAGAGAAGCTGTTCCCAGACATACGGAGTGAAATGATACAAGTGTTGTCCATCAAAACTGCAACTTGCAAGCACTCTCCCAGGGTAGGTGATCTCACCAGTAGCAACAATGGGGAACACCCAGCCCTCATGTCCCTTCCCATCACCTTGAAAAGTTACACCGGGCTCTGTGACCAAAAAATGTCCCAGGCCTGTGAGGACACGCCCTAGCCAATTCCGAAGCTTGTTTTGTGAGGTGGTGTAGAATGTTGCACGGGGCAATGGTCTTCCTGCAACCTTGCAACACTATAGTTTGTAACAAAATGGGGGGAAGTCTCAGTTGAAGCCACCTGATTTCGACAGTCAGTAGAACAACTAACCCATATAGGTCATATAGGTAGTTAGTCTAAGCTGAGCAACAGGGACACCCCATAGCTTTTTTGGGGTGGACCTCACTTTTGTGACGTCATTCACAAAGAAAACCGTGTGACACAGGTTCAGGAGCTGAGATTGCTGGAGATTTGTTTTCCTGTATGATCCATGTCTGTATTGGATAATAAAAGACAGTGGGCCTCATTACACGGTAGGCGGTGGACCAAGGTGCTGTTAGCACCTTGGACCATGCCGGTAAAATACCGGTACCGCCTTGGAGGAAAGGGGAATTACCGTCCTATTCCAAGGTTGGCGGGGCGGTAATTCCCCCTTCCCCCATTGCCCTTCCCCATTCCCATTTTTGCCCCATAGGGCATAATGGGAATGAAGAAGGTGCTAATTACGGTACTGCAAATTGCGGTACCGTTATTAGAACCCTGGTCCCTTTGCGGGTTGGTTTTTAACGCCTGCTGAAAAGCAGGCGTTAAAATACCAACCCGCAAAGGGACCTCGTAATCAGGCAGTAAGGGTTAACGGTCACCGGTACCCTTACCGGTGACCGTTAACCCTTACTGCCTACCGTGTAATGAGGCCCAGTATACTTTGCCCCATGGCTGAATCTTCCGTTTTTGCATTGGGGAGTCTTTGATGGACCCAAGATTGTCTGCTAACATGGGACATTGTTATTGCAAATCCCAAATTCCTCTGGTACACAAGATTATGTATAGCTATTAAGCATTTGCCAGGCACCACCATTATGTACCCAGACACTCACACCATTTTCCAGCTGTTGCTATGTAATAGGCAGTTAGTACCATTATGGCAGTGTCTGGCAAATGCCTATCCCATTCCTTCTCAAAAGTCACAACTGTTGGCTGGGGCAAAGCTTGCTGATGGAGTTCATTTACACAAAATAATCAAACTCATGTGATGCCAAATGACTGAAATGTCACACACATGCAGTTCTGCAGAGCGGAACAGACAAGATTGTGAACACATACTTGTCCAAGCCGAAGGTGAGCGTAACTTTCACCTTGGCAGGGCCTCTATAATTTGCCTTTTAGCTCCAACTAACCCATGAGCTTGCTGCTCAACAAGATTCCCGACTACTGGAATTCAAGCAATCGGTCCGGATGGAGCTGAAGCTTGACCAACTTTTTGATTGAAAAAAATCTGATATTAAGAGATTAATTTATCAATTTCTTTTGTCAAAATAATACACATATGTACTAGATATTTACTCCACCACTAGAACTGTTTGATATGTGTACCAAATAATGCGATGAGAGGATGAAGATAATGAACAAGTGGTAGAACTTCTTTTTTCTGCTTCATCATTATCTCATACATCAGTTGGTCCAATTCAGAAGAGTATAATTCATTCAGTGCCTTGATGCCTGTGGGTTGTGTGCACTTTATAAATGTAAAATCAAATACATAAATAACCTCTAATTTGTTACCTCTTTACAGGCAAACAGATGATTAAAGACAGGTGTGGTGGAGGAATAGATGCCTCACACCTCTCACGTAAACTGCCTCAGAGTTAAACAATCATGTCAGCATTGTGCAACCATGATGTAAGGCTCACATTCCCAGCCCCCTGACTGGCTAGGAGCCACTAGGATATCACACCCAGGGTGCTTATTTAACAATCAACCCTGCATTGGGGGGCAAACAAGGTCAGTAATAGCGTGCCAGCCCCAGACTAGGTAGGCTTGAGGAAATCGAGGACCTCAGCAAGGGCTCCCGGGGGAGGGCCCAGGAGGAGCTGGTGTGTGAGGCACAGAGAGAGAAAATGGCCACACTCAGGGAAGCAACGCAAGTTGCTGGTGGATCGTGGGTGCACACTACCAGTTTCTGCTCGTGTTTCCAGCTACTCGATTGTCTGAGCCATCTTTCTAGGGTGCAAATATAAATTAGATTTGACAGTACTATTTGGCAAATAATAAGTACCTGCCATACGATCAGAGTACATAACAGATATACCTTCACATGATGTAACAGAAGTGTTAATGGGAGTAACTGGCATATGATGAGAGTACATAAGCATTTTACACAAGTATGTGGACATTTACTGTGACAACCAAAGGTGCAATCCCCATTTGGTACCACCACCCAAGTTTTTTTTCTTTTCTTGGTTGTGAGGCACTCCATTTACAAGCGATGAAGAGTCTGTGTCTCAAACAGAACAGCCTAAGCCTCACATCCAAATGAAAGTCTGTCCAACTCTGTGTATGTGTTTCATAGTTTGCAGACATTTTACGGTCCGGGTGAGAATTTTGATAAATAAAAGGAGCACAAAGCGCAGTTTGCATTATGTGCTCTTAGGCCGTTCAGCTTAAATCACTGTCACAGACATAATTGTCAAATATAAAAAATTGTTACATGTCTTTATAACGAATAACTTTATAACGAATGCACATATAACGAAAATGTTATAACGACAAAACCTAACAATTTATTTTTTATGGGGGATCCCACGAAACCCCCGCTTCCTACCCCTAAAAACCCACCCAACCGTTTCCCCACAAGATTTAACCCTTTACCCCAACCCCACATACATTTTTGTTATGTTTTTTGTTATATCATTTTCGTTAGATATTAATTTTACATAACATTTTCGTTATAAAGTCTGCATACCATAGAAAATGTAAGATCATTCTTATGCTCCCAAAATGATGGATCTATTTACAGAATGCAGACACTTCACAGACTCAGGTACATTTTATAAGCCACAGTTCAGTAATACATGTGTCCAAATGAGGCATCTGGCGCTTACTTCAGTCTTTACACTTGTTTCACCTCTATGGGGCATTTTAAACATATTGGGCATGTGGGGTGGAAGGCAGGAAGGGAAATACGTTTCCTCCTTCTCATTCCCACTCCTACTGCAAAACCATCTCGTTTTTCGCATTCATGAGATTTTCATGCAGGTGTAAAACGTATGGATTAATATAGCAGTTGCAAAAAGCGGGCAGATTACATAGGAATCCATTGCAAATGTCATCTGCAAAGCGTAATTTGAAGGTGGCTTACAAAACAGAGTAAAATGAAAGAGTAAAGGTGATTTTGCCTGTTTTTGCTCTTTTCTTTTTCACTCCGTTTTGTAAAAGTGGGAAATTGCATGCAGGTGACCTACCAGCATGTAAGTGCCAAAGTTGGTTGTCGCCTGCATCATTTACAACTTGATTGAATTTTTTAATTATTTATATATACTGAGTGAAAGGATGATTTATTTAAAGGCAGCAATTTACTTACAATCTGAGCCACATAGATGTATTTACCATATGCAAACAAGTCTGGCTGAGATCTAACTGAGAACTTACATTCCTATCTGCAGAGTCTCATGATTTATTTTTTGGGGCATTCTGTCCCCACCTCCTTTTGAGCATTGTCCATCACTTTGAAGTCAACACCCACTTGTTAGAGTGCCCTTCCCAATTTCAGATCCATTGGATTTTTTCTTCTTTACCCTAGGTAACATGTGTACATTGTATACGTTTTTACCCATTTGTCTAAAAAATAGTGCTGAAACAGGCACCATTTTATTTTAGAAATGTTCTCAGGGGTGAACCTCCTCAAATCTCTGTACATTAATTAGGGCTTGTGGGAGATGTTAATAGCCTCCACTAAAAATAGTCAACTGCCGCCAGTGACCTTGAAACGTTTACAATGACACTACCCTTACCCCCCTCCCCCCCGACACCAAACCAGCACCAAAAGCTGCCACTGCCACTGGCATATGCATACTTATATTAGCCGCACACAGTGGCAGGTGTAACGTTTGGGTGCCAGGGGCAAGGCGTCACCCCCTTCCTCCCATGCTAGGTGAAAGATGTAAGGTGTATTTTAAATATTACTCACATCTTTTAGCTAGTGCAGTTAATGGTGTGCCATAACACTTCACATGTGTTTCTCCAAGGCTCTCCTTACACCCATTTCTCAAAAACTGCTCGCAGTGTGAACCGAACTGATTAAGCAGTACTTTTAGGATAATAAAGTGATGTAGTTACTAGACCCTTGCCACTCAGGTAGATTGGTCGGGGGAAATGAATGGTGGGTGATGTTGATTGTTCTTGGAAGGATGGCAATAGGAAGAGGTGGGCAGACAGAGGAGGGTCAAAACCAGAAAGGACCAAAGGAGTGGAGGGGGTGTCCCACTTGTGGGACGCTGATTGCTACAAGGGGGATATATGAGGATTGAGGTTGTGTACCTTGCCATTGGATGAGCTCTCCCCAGAAAGAGAAAAAGGGCTGAATGTGTATGCATACAGAAAGCCTCATCTGTAGAGGAACATTTGCAGTAATAAGCCAAGTAATGCATTGGATTATTACCCAATGTCACTCAGAGATTTCACACCTTTAGAGAGAGGCCAAAGAATGGATGATCAGGTAAATTCACCAACATCGATGAGGAACCTCCAGAAAGAGAAAAGGCTTATGACTGGCCAATTCAAATGGAAGGGTGTTGAGATAGGCATCCCTGTGCAATTGCCATAAATGTATCCAGCCTTGCTTTATCGTGGTGTTGATATGGATCTCAAACCTTTGCTTAAGGTGACCTATTTTAAATCACTGAGTGACTCCCCAGAACCTCTACTACAGGTAATGTTACATGTTTTCTGTCTTTGGTCAAAGACACAGAGCAGGTTGTTCCTTTGAGTGACAGGTCTTATTGTGAATCCCAAAATATATCCTTCCTACAGGTGACAGAAAGTACTCCCTGAGTTACTCACTAATCAATTTTAGATCCATATGTTTTTTTATTTCTCAGTGGCATTGTAATTGCGGATAATTAAGGAGGCAGAGGCGGCGTAGCCTTACTAGCCTTGAAAGCACCAAACTCTCCTTCACTGCAGGCAAAATTATTACACTAAAAATTACCCTTACACATACTTGCACGCTCACTCTACATATTATCTATAGGCCCCCTGGTGCCTTGTCCACATTTGAAGATGACATTACATCTCTTCTGGCACACAATATGAAACCTCTCTCCAAAGTCATCATTATGGGCGATTTCAATTTATGCTTGAACGACTGTCTGGACGCACAGGCAGACCTCTTGAGAAACTCTATGAAAACCCAAGGCTTTATACAAAGAATCTGCTCATCTACTCTTGAAAAAGGACGGATCTTAGATTGGATAGCAGACACCAACTGCGTCACTGACATCCTACCTAACACCCCTACACCTTGGTCTGACCACAGCACTATAATCTTCACTACTACCACCACCACTAGAAAGCCCAAACACCCCACAACAGCACTGGTGCTGCCAACTTGAACTGTGAAAAATATGAACCGAGCCAACATGCTACCACTCCTAACACCTACCACACTCTGACCTCGACCCCTCGATATTGGTTAATAACTACAATAAAACTAGGCTTGATGCTATTGAAAAAGTAGCCCCTCTGAAAATTAGGAAAGCCAAACCTACTGAACACATTAACTCCATAACCTCTGCTCATTCCAGACACTATCAATATTATCAAAGGCCTAAAACCTTCCAGATGTAAGGGTGACACCTGCCCTGCAACACTGATAAAAAGAATGTACAACAGAACTTGCACCTTTCATCACCAGCCTTATTAACAGTTCCTTTGCTACCAATTCTGTCCCGGAAGACCTAAAAACAGCTTGGGTTTTACCATTACTGAAAAAAACCACACTAGACCCTAACATCCCCACCAACTTCCGCCCTATCACTACCGTACTGTTCTTATTAAAAATCCTGGACTGTGCAGCTTATCTGCAGATCCAAACATTTTTGGAATGCAACAATCTTTTGGGTCTAAGACAATCAGGATTCTGACCAGGCCACGGAACTGAAACAGCACTACTAGATCTGAAAACACAAATGGACCAATACTTAGACAAAGGCAACCTGTGCATCCTCCTTTTACTAGACCTCTCGGCCGCTTTTGATTTGGTCAATCACAATATCCTATGCCAACATCTTGATACGGCTGCGCACTTCTCTCCCGAAGTCATTATATGGATCAAATCCTTTCTCTCTAACTGGACCATGAGGGTCTTCTCGGATATGTCAGAAGCCCCTCCCATCTCCCTAACCTGTGGGGTCCCACTAGGATCATGTGTGTAGCCGACACTATACAATGCATTTACTAAGCTATTATTTGATAAGTTTGACAAAATGGTTATCACGTATCCAAATTATGTGGATGATACTCAAATACTCATCCCAATTACCGGATGCTATGACACAGACTCCAAAAACTTCAATATAATCTATCTTTCAATCCAGGCTTGGATGGCCTCTAATGAATTGTGTCTAAACGATGACAAGACCGAACTGATACTAATTGAAAACAAAACCCAACTAAACAAGCTCCCTCAAGACTATAAATCATTCAATATCAATGGCAACACTATCATGGTTGCTAATAAAATAAAAACTCTTGGGGTCTACATTGATTCCTCCCTCAACCTAAACAGACAAGGTCAACTCCGTAGTCTCCTCTGCCGCCTACACAGCTAAACTAACTAGAGCCATTAGACCCTTCCGTTCCCCACACAACTCTATCACCCTGGCAAGAGCCTTGATACTCTCCAGGATTGACTATTGCAATTCACTATTTTCAGGAACTAGCATGAGAAACATCAATAAATTACAAATTGTACAAAACAATGCCATCAGAGCAGCTCTTAATATCCCCCTCAAAGACCACATCTCGTCTACTAGAAGGAGCATCCATTGGCTCCCAATCTTGGACAGAATTAAATTTAAAATTCTCATGCTCACACACAAATGTTTATCCAACAAAGCGCCTGCCTACCTAAACAACCTGATCTGCAAAAATCAATCCAATAGACCCTCCTGGTCCTTCTACACCAATCTGCTCTCCATACCTAGATACAGAAGGCAGAAAGCAGGAGGTCTAAGCTTTCCAGTGATTGCACTTACAATGTGGAATGCACTCCCTGCGCATCTTATAAATGCACATCTTATTGGTCTTTTAGAAAAAACTTCACTATTTGGGTCTGTCCCCCTCTGGCAGCCACCTTGCCATGGAGCTCCAAGTGCCAATACTGACAACCTACTAAACCAATAGTTATCTACTGAATCTACGTTGTTAATGGGTAACTGACGATATCACCACTATGTGATGTATGATGTTAATGTATAACTTATGATATCACTTCTATGAAAATGTATCCCTCTTCTGTAACCGTTAAATTGTAACCAACTTCTTAAGTACCAGCGCCTAGTTGCCTTTGGGCTTTGTGCGCTCTACAAATGTACAAATAAATGAATAAATAAATAATCCCTTGGCACATTTGGCAGAGCTTTTTGTGCCGTGGCACTTAGCCTGTCTCTGACTATGGGTACTTGAATCGGGTGCTGTGGGAGGTCAGCTTGAGTCATTTAGCTTATGGACACTCTGTTCCGCACACAGGCTCTCAATCACTATCTAAATCCGCAGAACCCATCCTTCCTACAGGCTACCAATTTCTCTGTCTTGGTGAATTCCCAAAACCCATCCCTGCACAACTACCTACTCCCCAGAACTAATCCTTCTTATTGGGGGCTGGCTTGGCGCCTCTTTGCTAATCATCAAAACTCATTCTTCCAACATAGCAATAATGTGTGTTTGCATATCACCTAGTGGTGCCGTTTAACATTTTAATGACAGGTCCTATGTCCTTGTGCTGATCCCCAGAGCCCCTTCTTTCTACAGGTAGCAGGGTCTTTGTCCATGGGAAAACTCCCAAACCCCATCCTTCCTAGAGATAACCTGCTCTTTGTTCATGGGTGAATCGCCTGAACCCCTACGTCCTACAAGGGAAAGGTTGTCCCTGAGCAAATTCACATAATCCACCTCCCCGCAGGGGACACATTCTCTAACCCACTATGAATCCATAAAGCCATAGCTAATGCTTTGTTCCGAGGACCTATCAATTCCCTTGAATCCAATTTTTTAACACAGAAATTTGCATTACCGATCCATCCTATGAATGGGGGAATGCCCAGAAAGAGGTGAACTATAGTGTTTTGCCCCTGGGATGATGGTAGAATCTATACTTCTTAGAGGTAGAATGAAGGGTTTTGTCCCAGAGACAATGCCCAGAATCAAACCACCTCTATGGGATAAAGTTAACTTGTCTCTTAGCAAATCCCCGAACCCTAACCCCTATAAGTGACAATTCTCTATCCATTGGCAATCGCCTGGAGCCTATCAATCTTTAGGTGACAGCCCCCAGGGCTTGGTGAATCCTCTTATGGTATGCTTTACGCAGGTGAAACCTTATCTGAAATCACAGAATCAATCCTTCCTACAGGTGGTACGCCCTTTGCTCCTTCCGGAAGGCTGCAATCATATTGTCGTTGAGACACCAACCACCTTTGTAATAGCTTGGTGGGTTCTATCAGTGGTTGGCGCTGGACATTTTGGGTTTCTGAGGAAGTCAATTAAAACAGGTACTTAAAATAGCACAACTGTTGACATAGAATTTTTCGTTTTCCAGAAGCAATCATTTCTGAGGAGTAAAGACAAGCATGCAACACACAAGATGCAATGCTGAATGTCTACAGTGTAGAATGGAAGTACATTCACTGAAGCGTTTCTGGGGGAGTCGTTAGAGTGATGACAGGTCTGGCACTCCAGAATCGAAACTCCCTCAACCAGACATATCTGCCTTCAGGCTTCTGGGTGGCCCTGCAGCTAATGCCGCAATAAGACATTTTGGCAGATGGAAGCATTTCTATCCACATTTGGTACTGGCCTAAACTCGCTGTGGGTCAAGATCATCCTCCTCCATTCAGACTTAATAATTTTTCTGACATTTTACTCGTTGGCCTATCGATTTATACACCGCACATCATACATTGTCACCTGAGTGTACTATTTTTTCCGATTTCATTGGACGAAATATAGTTAGTAAAGTGGTAGGTTGACTACAGCTAGTCTCAATTTGAAGTTAATGATACATTTTTGTTTTTATTAAATTAAGTTATGGTTTGAAATTACTTTTTGCTTTCTACTAGTGCTCAGTTACAAGGCTAATTTAATTGTGCCTGCCAATTCCTAGTAGAGAAGTTTGGTCCTTGATCTGAGCAAAGGTGGTGGTTGACACAGAGTGTTGCCTGTTTCTGCTCGACACCGCCTGAGTTGGACCGAGCCATGGTGCTGTGATTCCCTGTATCAGTGACGGAGGGCTGAATGCAGACGTGACGGCGGCCAATTTTGGATAAGGTCTTTCTTTGCCTGCGCTGGACAGCAAGCTACCATTCCTGACTAAGGAGCCAAGTGCTCGCTGCTACTGCTTTGCCAGGGTTATTTACAGAGGTCTCAGAGGACCGGTAGTTCCTCCAGTTAATCTGCCGATTTCCTCAATTTTATGCTCTCTGGCATTTGCCCAGTTTCTTTAAATGTTTGGAAATGAGTGGCCAAACTTAGCTTGCTTTAGCTAGACCACGCCTATTGGTCTAATTTGGCTGGCTAGATTTAAAGTCTGCCAAAGGAGTACAAAAGGCTCCGGAAGAACTGCAGCTTCCAGCCAACCACCGCTGCAAGAGCTTCAGTCCAAGCGCAGGGACAAACAGCCGGTGAGTCATGGGTAAGAGGGTGGGGGTTGCGTTGCGGCTGCTGATCAGAGAGGACCGAACCGTCATTGCCCGGGGGTGACTCAAAGGGGGTGAACAACCACAGCTGCTGTTTACTATGAATGTAGGCACAGAATGATGCCAGCCTTAACAATACCTAAAGCTTGCCACTCCTTCCAGGTAATCCAAACACATGCATCGGGAGTAGCGCTTCAGATGTTTTGGACTACAACTTCCATTAGTCCTAGCCAGCATGGCCAATGTTGAGGGATCATTGATTAATTGAAGTTAGAGTCCAAAACATCTGGAGGGCCACAGGTTGCAGCCACCCCTTCGCCCCCTCACCCCCCCGACCTAAAGCATGTAGGTTGAATGCATTTGTTTCTTAATATCTTTCACAATTTTTATCAGGTGAATTCAGTGGATCATTTCCCTGGAGCAAAACTTCACCTGCACTTTAGGTTTTAGTGGTAGTTGTTACTTTTATATGAGACATCATCTGCCCAGTGTAAAGTGCCTGTATGGAATCTGCAGGGAAAAAGTGCCTGTATGGAATCTGCAGGGAAAGCAGCAAGTCGCTGGTTCCCTTTTACTCTTGTCAACTTTCGGCAGCAAGAACAGGCTCAACAGTGCAAATGGCAAAAAAGCGTATTTTCCGTGAATAAAATTGTAAGCCAAAAATGTTACATAACTAATTTATTTAGCTTGGCTACTAATTCATCCAGTCAGATTTTTAAAATCTTCTAGTATGTACCTTGCTCTGTAGAGCTGAATTTTTCCAAACAGGTGCTCCGGCCTTCTGCGCACAGCTGGCAAACATTAATGACACTAAAATCAATATATTCCCGAAGAAAATTTCTGCAACCCGAGCAGCCAGGCGGCATCACCCAACAATTGATCTTTAACATACAGGCTACGTTCCCCACATCCGCCTTATAAATTGATCCGTTTTGTATTGTTAATGGTTTTATGCCACATGTGTTTGTAAATTCATAATCACTACCAGCCATTTTTCGTCAACTTTTCAGCATGGTCCCACAAAGGACTTTCATGCTATTATGCCTTCATTGATTACAGCTCTACTTCCTCTGATTAAAAAATCTTTGCATACTATTTATCCTATGTCTTGCAAAAAAGAGTAACTCATTATTTTCTGCAGAAGATATCAGATGGTGTCAGCAGACATGTAATGCTCTATATGTCAGCTACCATTTGTGGGCTGTAGTCTGGAAAAAGTTGGGACAGCACAGTTTCAAAATGCCTCATTAGAGGTAACCCCGCCGCCACTGTTAATTCCGGACCGCCCGATCCTGAGTCCTGCAGGCGGGAAGTGATTGAACACCTCCCGCCTGCAGGTGGACGTGGAAACTCCAGCACCATCACGAGATGGTGCCAGTGTTTCCACTTCCCCATTCCCTATTGGACTCAATGGGAATGGGGACTTACCGAATTCCACCTCCGGAATTCCCGGGGCACCAGGGCTGTAATGCCCTGGTAATTCCGGGAGTCACGGAGGCGGAATGGTAATACGTGTCCGGCGGTAACCAGGCAGTTTTACCGCCGCGGTTACCGCTGGACCCGTAATGAGGCCCATGGTTTCCAATGGGCCATTCACTAGAGCAGAGTGATGGAGACTGCAATTCTGGATATCTGAGAGAACATGAGCAAGGAGGGGGTGCCAAGAAAATCGTCGGTGTTGACTCTGTAAGACCTTTCGGCTGCACTTCCTTCCATCAGATAGCGACAAAGAAAGCCGCTATTAATTATACAAGTAATGTACATTCAGAACAAATTGTTACATAACTGATGCGCACATATAACTAAAAGATGGTTACAGTGAGAGTAAAGCTACACATTCTGGTACATTTGGAAGCCTGCAACTATGCAAGGCTCTAGATTAATTTTCTGTATTTGATTAAATACATGAGCAGACCTTAAAGAAACAAATATAAAGGAATAATGATGTCCTTGTTAATCCAGACCAAAAGTGAAGAAAGGACTGTATTCATGCAAAGCATGTTTTTGCATAAGGGATGAGGAATGATAGATATTGGTGTCCCTTTTAGCTCATATCAAGGAATAAAGTATTGACGACCAGCAGAGGTTATTGTTCCACACAAATGTGAAAGGTTTTAGGGTACAATTCCCCTGAAGAATGTTCCAGCACCCAAGCAAATGAGAAGAGAAACATATTAGGATAACAGACAATGATGCTGTAAACCAATATAATAGGAGGGATTTGATCATACAATGACAAAGTACTATTTGTTCCAGTGTTTTTTTGGATACTTCTTTGAGCTACAGATCCATAAATGATATTTGGCACTGCCGGCAAGATGATTGTTTGAGCAGTAGGTTGGCATGAAAGCGTGTGTTTTTTAGTTGCTTCGTGGCCATCTAGATAGTTTCAATGCGACCTGCATGGAACACTACTATATTACACCTGTGATCCAGAAGAAAAGCTCTGGATCTGATATTGCTCCAAGGGATCCCCCTTCCATCCACTGTTGGACACAGAGCTCTGATGGACTTGTGGACATGTTCCGCATTTGAGAATTCTACCTGTTATACTTGTTTCCCATTTAAAATTAATGTGACTTCATCCGAACCCTCCACAATGTACAGTTATGCAACAGTGTAGAGTTGATGTAGCAATTCTACACAGTTCTATTTTTATATGCCCTACACAGAGGAAAGTTAGAACAGGACCCACATTATTATTGCGTTTAAACATATGTTCTGGTGGTGTTCAAATAACCCATGTAGGAATTTGTAAATAAAATCTGGTTATTTCAATTCAGTTTTACACAGTTCCGTCAAGAACTTCTTTCAGACAGTCATCAAGTATTTAATTGGAGTCAGCATCGACCATAGGATTCTTATCAGTCGCCCAGACAATCTGTTTAGATGTTAAGACATCACGCTAACCTGGATCCACTGTTTCCTGACATGGTACAGCAGTTATGGATAGGGGAGTATTTGGCAGAAAAGTCCAGAATGGCTGTCTGGGGCTCTCCTAGGTTCTGCTCTGTGCCCACTGCTCTTCACCACCTACACATTTCCCCTGCCAGGCTGACTGAGTAATCATGCTGATGACACCACTCTAAATCTCAAGCTCCACTCAGCCTCTGGGGATAAAGCAAGGGTGGAATCCTACTTGGTGTGGTTTTAGACCTGCATGGGTGGAAATTGGCAATGTTTAAACGGGTACATAAGAGAAATGTTCTTTATGGGCTGTGGGCCCCACCAGGCGGGGCCCTTCTCTTGGCCCAATAGTGATTGGAGAGGCCCAATGCCCTGTTGCAGTTGTTCCAAATCTGTGTCCTGCTAGATTCACAGATGACATTTAGACTGCTGACATAAAAAGGGCCACTTCCAGCGCTGACTCAGTGGAAAGCCTTGCCCCTGCTAAGGGTGGAACACAGGGATCTTTCCATCCAGGCTTTGGTTCTCTCAAATATGCTATTCTGTATTGGCATACATGTAGGGCTGAATAACAGACTCGTGGATAGAATCCATTAGTTAAGAATTGAGCGATATGGCTTATTTCAGGTTTCAAATGCTGTGATCATGTGTCTGGCTGCCTAGCTGTTTGCCAGAAAATTAACCTTAAAGTTGTCACCCTCCTCTAGAAATCTGTGATGTGATCTGGGGTGCTTTGTCTTTCATAGTAGGATCCCCACATTGCCCATCTAATATATTGTTCTATTTGTAGCCTAATCGAAGAAGCGGGGAGATAATGTCTATGATCATGGGGTTGTACTGCGGGTTGCCTCAGAACTCACCAGCAAAAAATTACAAAAAGAGTGTACAACAGGCAAGAAGTAACGC
This sequence comes from Ambystoma mexicanum, assembly GCF_040938575.1. Classification (NCBI taxonomy): domain Eukaryota; kingdom Metazoa; phylum Chordata; class Amphibia; order Caudata; family Ambystomatidae; genus Ambystoma; species Ambystoma mexicanum. The sequence goes on from NC_090936.1 coordinate 577,089,777, forward strand.
AATTTATTCTGGGCTCAGTTACAGCTGAGAAAGCGATATTCTAACAGAATGCAGAACAGGATGGCATGAAAAGCGCTGTCAAAATGACACCCCAGGATGAAAACCTTTATAATGGTATAAATGAATTAGCATCAAAACACATTGCAACAATATGTCAATCCCCCAAATGAAGCTTATTGGCGAAGATATGTTATTTCAATATAGCGGACATACATTATCCAAAAATGATTGGCTCCTGCAATTCTCACCACACACCCTCTCTGCCCCGTTATGATGTCACAGTCCAACCCACGGTTCTCACATCATATTGCCAAACCATTGAGACATTAGAGATGACCAGCAGAACTGTATTCATCTGCCGCTGGACATCTCCACATGTTTCCCATGAGAGCACAATCGACCATGACGCTACAAGAGCCTTGGACTGCTAACAAGTTACGGACTTAATGTTGCAGCCTATTAGCTCTTTCAGCCACGTCACATGCTGAGATGTGCTGAGGGGTGATTTTAAACCACCATGGGGCATTTTGAAACTGTCAGTAAACCAGATTCCAGAACTAATATGTTGAATAATAAAATGGTTGTACATTTGCTGACTTTCCCCGGCACCCATGGGCTTTGTTTGCTGACTTCGAATGTATCGAGAGCTGTTTATTTATTTCCGCAAGATCCTGGGAACATGTAGTTTTCAAGGTGCTGCTAGCTTCTACCACTGCTAGGCAAACTAATAAAATTAACATTTTGTGAGCACCCAGGCCTGTTTGCAATGCTTAAATCTAATGTTACGTCCTTCATACTCACCTGCAATTCAAACCTTATTTCATGTTGGTTATTTATTTAGAATACGATTAATAGGGGCATTCTCCAGCCTAATGTATAACCCTATGCAGCCATCACTAAAGCTCCCCTTTTAGTAGGCTAGACCAACAGCAGATAAGGTTACACCTTAGTACTGTGCTGAACTTGCCTTTCCACTACATTATTCTCCCCTTTTATTGATGCATCAATAACTAACTCTTCTTCCCCCACCAGGTCCCACTTAGATACTTTTGTTTTGGGTATCCACGCTCTTTTTAGTCTGGTCATATGACCCCCATCATCTTCCCAGTTTTCCAAGGGTCCCTCTATTATTATACACCCCTGCCCATCCTTATCGCATGAAATCCAGAATGCATTGTAGTTTTACAAATCCTCAGATTGTGTTGTTACCCAGTCAAGGTCATAATCAATCTTTTCGTCCTTTGTTAATGTGTTGCTATGTTCATTTTTGCCTTTTACCCTGTCAAAATTCAGGGGCAGCATCAATGTTTATCTCTTTTTGTTAGTATAGAGTCTAAACAGGGTTTTGTCAATGCAGAAGGTGATGAGCATGAGGACCAACGCGGGGACAGGCACTCTAAATATTTGGGCAAACCAAGTGGGTACCCAAGTGAAGATGATGACCAGCCAGTTGTTTGACTGCACCCCACTAACTTCATTTGCCACTTTGTGGAGTTTCTGTATTTCACTGATTGCTGCTTTCAAAGTTCCATTTGAAGCTTCTCGATTGGGCACTACCGTGCAGCAACTGCTTCCAAATATAGCACAAACTCCTTCAAAACGATAAGAAGGTCAAAAACAAATCTGTTTTGAAGAGCCACTTGACATAGAGCTCTCAACTCTTCTTTTACTGCATTTTCTGTTGAGTTGGCCAGCTGTAGCAACTCATACTGTGTCAATTGAAGCCATTTTGCAATGGCTGTGGCCTGCAAACCTGGAAGCAATAGGGATGTGCACAAATTGGCAGCCTTGGAGAACAGTCTAAACTCATCAGGGATCTCGGCCACATTTTCAGCACTCTTTTCAGACCAATAATTGTTAAATCTTCTCTTTCTATTCAGCAGTGTTTTCTCCTGATTTTGTTACACCACCTTTTCCTTTGGCATGGCTGGCTGCTCCTTTAACAAGAGCCCAATGTTGCTGCTGTTTCGGGGCACCGCCAGGGCAGGGCTGTGCAGTGTAATGATTGCACAAACCCCACTCCAATCAGGAGGAAGCTGGGCATAGGCCTTCGATCCACCTGCCCACCACAAATCCATAATAACTCTTGTCCCTTGCATCAGTGGTACACTCCTCTTCACCTTTGCAAAGCCAGTGTTAGTTCCCAAATGGATGGACCCACTGGACCAGAAAAACAAAGAGAATCATGTAAAACTCTTTATGCAAACTGATTGAGGAGTTTCACCTATTTAGGTCAATGCATGTACATATTTTCTTCAGACTGCCTTGCAGGTATCATTTATCTTAGACACTGCATTTGTTCGAACCCCCCCAGACCTTCAGCACAACATTCCATTATTTCCCCTCCCATTGGCCACCATACCACACTGCTCCTTTTATTCTCATTAATGGCCTTGTATGACACCAAGGAATACTGTACTCTTCTTTGTCTATACACTGCAGTCGGTTGTGTACACTTATTATCTGATCCCCCCTTTTAGAGCCTTCTGTTATATATTCTACTATCATCTTTTTTGTTTCTTAGTTTTTTGCCATGCTGTCCATTTGCACATAATTATCTGTGTACACCTCCTCCCCTTCATCCACCCACTGGATAGAGACACTAATTTCTTGAAAACAACCTTTAGTCTTACAGAGGGACAGGTACATTAAGCACCCTGCCTCCTCATATGGTACAGCCTGAGGTAGGTAAAGCTTTGGTGCCCCTGTTATGGGTGGGATGAGGGAACAAACGTAACATGTTTTGTTTGTTCTTTATCTTCCTTCCCGCAACATTGCATTGTATCAGACATTCCCAGATGATGTACCCTGCCCTTGTTCAGAGTCATGATGGAATTCATCTTCATTTACCATATTTAGTTCCCCCTTTTCACAGCCATTTTTGAGCGTTAATCACCACTTTCTCTAAATAAAAGGTATAATACTAATATCAGTCCAAAACTAATGCATATCAATATTATCACACTCCAAAAGGCATATATCTTTTGCAATCTTTTAATAAGAACATTGTTCTGAACATTGCTTTCTCCATCCTAACTTGTTGGTCGCCTATAGAACCTTATTGCTGAAAAGAAAGTCAATGAAAGTTGATGTATACTTCCCATCATGTTGCGCTCTTGTTTGTGCGCACATCAGTGAGATTAACCCATCCTTGGCTTCCTTTGATTTTAACTGCAGTTGGGGTTGCGTAGGAAACGGTGTATGGACCAGAGAATCTGCTTTTTTTCACTTCCTTCTGCTATTTCTTACGAATACCTGGTCCCCAGGGTAAAGAGGTACTGCTTGCGGAAAGTCCCTTCCCTGCTCGCCAGCTGGCTCAGTATGAACTCTTTGTTTTATCAGCTGGGATATATATGTAAGCGACTGTATGCCGTATCCCCAGAAGGGAAGTTATTTCCTTAATCAAATCATTTGCAAAATGCTGACGATTGTCAGATCAAATTTCATCTGCGATTCCCCCACCTCGGCCACATGGACCAGTCACAAGCCAATGGGAGAAAGGACATACCACAGTAAGCATATACCTATAGGAGGTACATCTGTTCTGAATATCAATATGCAAGTGCCGGAAGGGACAATCCGGCCATGGTAATGTTCTCTGTACCGCTCTAAAAGTATGAGCTGGGAAAAATGTTTGACGAATCAACCAATTATGCACAAATTCAGACACATACTCGTACAAATTGTGTACAAGCCGATCGTCATTAATCTCTGCAGCCACGTGCTCTTTCGACATGTGGGCCGGGTAGTGAAGCTGTTCCAGTGCCACATTCAACAACTTTTTTGGCATTATCACTTTGCCTGTGCTGTCATGCCACCAAATTAAATTGGTTGGAGACAGAAAGCATCTTCTTTTCTTCCATAGCTTTTTTCATTGTTTGGTGCTTACCCCTGTGTATCACTTAGCTTTGCATTTTTAGAACTCAGCCTTGCATTTATTTGAACTGTGCTATCAGAAACTTCTTGTATTGCATTGCCATTGTTACTAATTCCTCCTAGCAGAACACACACACCGTGAATATTTAAAGCGGTAGTGTTGATTTAACTGTTCTGCCACGTAACGTTAAATCTCTGACTGCAAGTGTAAATCACTCTGTTGATAGGATCAATTCTGTCAGCTCTTGTGAGCTAGTACCATAGCTAGCTAGTACCATACTCTCCCTTGGTTAATTACAGCTCCAGAGCTGCGGGAGACACCAGGACCTTTAGCCACACCCACCAGACTACAAGACCCAGAAGTCCTGGCTTGACATAAAGAGAAACATCAGGCGCTTCAGCGCCAGCGCTTCTACGGCCAAGCCGGTCTTCGTCAGTCCTGCCAGGAGCCATAAACCACCAGGTTCCTCCCTCAGCCATCAGTGGGTTGGATACTGTCACCTTGACAACAGCCAGAAACGCTAGCGCTGCTGTCTGATTATCATTAGAATTTCAAGTTAAGTGTGTACCACTTAGCTTTGTATTTTTAGAACTCAGCCTTGCATTTATATGAACTGTGCTATCAGAGCTTTGTGTATTGCATTGCCATTGTTAGTAATTCCTTCTAGCAGAACACACACACAGTCAATATTTAAAGCGGTAGTATTGATTTAACTGTTCTGCCACGTAATATTAAATCTCTGACTGCAAGTGTAAATCAATCCTGTTGATAGGATCTATTCTGTCAGCTCTTGTGAGCTAGTACCATACATTCCCTAAGTTAGTTAGAGGTCCAGAGCTGCGGGAGACACCAGGACCTTTAGCCACACCCACCGGACTACAGGAACTAGAAGTCCCAGCTTGGCATAAAGATAAATGTCAGGGCCTCAGCGCCGGCGCTTCTACAACCAAGCCGGTCTTCGCCGGTCCCGCCGGGAGCCATAAAACAGCAGGTTCCTCCCTCGGCCATCAGTAAGGTTGGATACTGTCACCTTGACAACAGAAGGTAATGCTAGCGGCTGTTGTCTGATTGCCATTAGAATTTCAAGTAAAGTATGTATCACTTAACTTTGTATTTTTAGAACTCAGCCTTTCATTTATTTGAACTGTGCTATCAGAACTTCTTGTATTGCATTGCCATTGTTACTAATTACTCCTAGCAGAACACACACACTGTGAATATTTAAAGCGGTAGTTTTGATTTAACTGTTCTGCCACGTAACGTTAAATCACTGACTGTAAATCAATCCTGTTGATAGGATCTATTGCGTCAGCTCTTGTGATCTAGCACAGTACACTCCTTCAGTTAATCACAGCTCCAGTGCTGAGGGAGACACCAGGACCGTTAGCCACACCCACCGGACTACAGGACCCAGAAGTCCCGGCTTGGCATAAAGAGAAGCATCAGGCGCTTCAGCGCCAGCAGTTCTACAGCCAAGCCGGTCTTCGCAGTTCCTCGCCGTCCGCGGTGTCTGGGGCCAGAACCCCTGGTCTCTGCACTACCGCCCCACTAGACGACTTAGGTAAGAATGGGTATCATGGACATTGGGGAGCTGATGCATGAACTCCAAAGCTTGCGGTGCATGTATAATATACAACACATCGTGTTGCAGGCTATGGAGGGAACCAGGCAGCAACCGTCCGTAACCACAGCCCGTTCACTACACTGGACACAGCTATCTAGGGAAAACACTCCCAACACCACAAGCCCACATAATAAATGGAAAAGGGTAAAAGACAGAAAGGTGCCCAGCACTGCTATACATCCAAAAAAAACAAGAATACCCAGGAAAAAAATTCAAGATAAGTCTACTGAAGACAAGGTCCTTGAATAAACATGCTGAATGCATTCACAACCTTATTCTTGAAGAACAACTTGACATGTTATGTTTAACGGAGGCTTGGCTACAGGAACCGATTGGCCCCACTTGCGCTATCGCAGTACCAGAAGGGTATACTATACATCATACCAACAGAGAAGCCGAGCAGGGGGGGGGTGTCGCCATAATAATCAGGGACCCATACATATGTACCGGCAAAAACGGTGTGCACTGGCTGTGAAGTACTACACCTAAAACACTCTCCTACTGATAATTGTAGTATGAATATAGTCCTCATTTACAGACCCCCATCCCTAAATTCTGATTTCAGCGACGAATTAGTCCAACAACTTAATTACTTACAAGGCCCAAATACCACTGCCCTGGTAATGGGTGACTTCAACCGTTGGCGAGGGAATCCAAAGAACAAGGAAGCCATTAGACTAGAGACAGAACTTAACAACATCAACTATCAAGTTATGAACTGAACTGGGTGGTCACTCATAATCTTGAAACAGATAGCTATAAGACAACGCCATGCATATGGACGGATCATTTTAGAGTATCTTTCACCCTTAGTATGCTGTCACCTAAACAGAAAAATCCCAATGAGCCCAAGAGGATGCAAAGTTGTAATTTTAATAAAATCGAAAGGGTGCATTTAGAACAGTGTATCAAAGCAATCCTGACAGACCACAAGGAAGAGGACACATGTGAGGCCATTTTGTCTAAATTCTTGCAACATGTCAAGGAATTGATCCACCTGAAGGCCCCATTAACATCCAAACTCATTCGACCCAATAGCATCCACCAAAATTGGTTCAATCTCACAGTGTTAAAAAAGGAAAAGAGAAAGGAAATGGCTAAAAGAACCATCTGTAACAAATAAAGATATCTGGAAATAATCGGAAAAGTCATATAGGGAAAGTATCTGGCATGCAAAGAAAACCTTTTACAACAACCAAATCAAGTCCCCCAACGGGGCCACTGGCAAATTATTTAACATTCTTAAATCCATTGAAAAGCCTAACGCCACAATCCCCACATTTGCTGCATTGCAAGAAGACTTCGGTAAAGTCCAGACAGCCTTTTTGACAAAATCAAAAAGTCTTGGGATCAGATAACGAGTGCTCAAACCATTCAGGCCATTTTCGATCAGCCGCCCCTCAGGGTCACACCAAACCATATAGAAGCCTTTACTTTCCAAGAGATCTTGATAGAGGACATATCGAAAATTCTGGCCTCCATGAAGCCCACGGTGTGCACAGAGAATATCCAGCCCCCTAAAATGATATTGGAAAATGCAGATATATTGGCTCCACTACTCATGAGGATAATTAATGCCTCGTTTTGCGATAAGGAAGTGCCCCCTAGCATCAAGACAGTCACCATCACCCCTCTTGTAAAGAAACCCATCCTTGACCAACGAGACCCGGGCAACCTAAGACCCATAACCAATTGCAACTTCATCCTCAAGGTGATGGACAAGGTTGCCACTGCTCAACTACAGGCCCATGTTGAGGCTAATGAGATCCTACACCATCAACAGCCTGGCTTCCATGCAGCACATAGCACGGAAACGGCCATGTTGGACCTTCAGACACACATGTTGAACATCATTGACAAGGGGAAGACATGAATCCTCATCCTCCTCGACCTAAGTGTGGCGTTCGACCTTCTCGATCATGGTCTGATCCAACGCGCCCTGGAAAGAGTCACCAATTGTTCAGAGGAGGCAATTAGTTGGCTCACATCATTCCTTACTAAAAGGAAATCCAAGGTACACTGGGGAGATACATTCTCCCACGTAATGGACATACTTTGTGGGGTTCCACAGAGAGCCAGCATTTCCCCCCTACTGTTCAACCTACACCTAAGACTGCTATGCGAAGTCCTGCATAACATCAAGGTCTATTTTGCCAATTACGCTGACAATATTCAGCTGGTGGTGGAATTGAGTGGAAACTACACCAAAGACAGCAATATCGTTACGACAATGTACAATAAGGTTGAATCATGGATGGACCATAATTGGCCATGCCTTAACGGCAATAAAATAAAGCTGATGATATTTGGATCTCACCAAGTCCGAGCCAAACTAACGCCTCAATATGACTCCTTCCTTACTAAAGACCTCCAAATACAGGTAATGGGTAAGGTTAAGATGCTGGGAATGATCATGGAAGCCTCAATGAGTGCTGAAGCTCATGCCTCGTATGTGAGCAAGAACTGTTCCTACTAATTCAGGCTGTTAAGAGCGATCAAACGCTTGCTTAGCGAAGAAAACTGCACCACCATAGCCAGGGCAATTATACTCTCACGGCCGGATTATGGGAATGCACTTTGGCTGGGTGCAAACAAACAGTGTATTGCAAAATACCAGCACATCCAAAATAATGTTGTAATAATCATTAAGCAGAAATCCAAGACAGACCACATTAGCAGCACTAGAAGGGAACTCCACTGGCAGAAGGTGGAAGACAGGGTCCTGTTTAAAGCCATGACCAAATGTCTCCACAGGAAAGCACAGGCTTATGTCAAATCTAAAATCATTTGCTACCAACCTCCTGAGTTTCAGAAAAAAACTGAAAACCCACCTCTTTAAATAACTCCTTGCTCCTTCCCTTATTAAGTTACACTGCCTGTCTGGCCGCACTAGATGTCTTGTCCTCATGTTTCGTTTCTCATCTTAGTGATGTCTTTATGTTGCGCCCTGATGCCCGTGAGCAGTCGGTGCGGTACAAATAAATAAATAAATGTTAAAATAAAATACCCCTGTAATTCTATTATCTGCACTATTGGGGTTGCACTAAAGCTTCCTGGCAGTGCTTCTTTTCCTTTAGTTGTTTTCATCAATGCTGTGAGTGGTGTTTTTTCCTCCTCGCCAGGGAACAGCACATGTGTTCCTTCTGGCAGATATGCTGCTTCTTTTGCTGTTCTGTCTGCTTTTTCATCACCCAGTTAAATGCAGTTTGCCCTACTGTATGTGCCTTACACTTTATTATTGCTCATTCTATTGGGAGTGGCAACATTTCCAATAATTCACACCAAAAGGTGCTGCATGTTGTACTGGGATACCATCACTTCTCCTCTTCCACCTTGCTAGCCCTGAATGTACGGTGGATGTCATGTATGCTGAGTCAGAAAAGATGTTTACTCCATGCCCTTCTGACATGTTGAGTTCTTCTATTAATGGCACTAATTCAGCTGCTTGTGCAGAATAGTGTGCTGGCAGTCATGTTTGCAAAAACACTATCAATTTTCCTTCCTTATGAATTCCATGTCTGTGTCCCAGCACCGCTGACCACAATGCCTCTGCCCCGAATTTGTGTTGATACTTGAGCTTCCATCAATAAATATCATGTCCCCGCAATCATTTCTTCTTTTACAAGAGGGCTCCCTTCACTCCTGTCTTTACACGCCGCACAATCATGTATTGTATTGTATTGTATTTGGTTATTTATATAGCGCTCTTTTCCCACTCGTGTGGCCTCAATGCACTTTTTAGGTTGGAACGCCCTTGGTGACCATAGTCAATGTGCTGGAAAATTCTAAAGGGTTTAGATCAGGAGATGCGTGTGTGCATTTTGCCGGTATAGGACTTGGGTGGCTGGCTAGGCTCGATGAAGCTGCCCAAAGCAAGGTCAAGCACACTGTTGGGGTTTGCAATAGATTGCTATTGTTGGGAGAGTCGATGTGTGACCAGCTATACCAAATTTCTTTCATAGGTAGTCGCTGTATGCTAGGGGCAGAGGTTTTGAAGTACGTCAGGTGTTCAGTCTGGGCGGCTATGTGTGCTGCTAGACTGGAAAACTTAGCCATAGCTGCATTCTAGGGTGCATGGATGCTTGGCCGCGCCTGTAACCTGCGTCCACAGATGTAGTGTGAGGTATACGTACCATAGTCTTCAAGTTATACGTACCTTAGCCATGCTGGATGATATTCACAGTTATATCTAAAATGTGCCACTGGCCGACACCCAAATCCTGTCTAGATGTGACGCTAGCTAATAGTCACAAGATGTAACTAAAATGTGGAAATGGCATATATTCACAGTTAGATCTACATGTGGCACTGGTTAACATTCACAATCCTGTCTAGATGTGACGCTTGTTAACATTCACATTTCTGTATAGATGGGACGCAAGCTAATATTCATAGTTAGAGCTACATGCGACGCATGCTAACATTCACAATCCTGTCTAGATGTGATGCAAGCTAATATTCATAGTTAGAACTAAATGTGGTACTGGCTAACATTCACAATCCTGTCTAGATGTGACACAAGCCAACATTCACAAGATATGGCTAAAATGTGGCTCTGGCTAACATTCACAATCCTGTCTAGATGACACGCAAGCTAATATTCACAGTTAGAACTACATGTTGCATTGGCTAACATTCACAATCCTGTCTAGATGTGACGCAAGCTAATATTCATAGTTAGAGCAACATGTGGCACTGGCTAGCATTCACAACCCTGTCTAGGTGTGATGCATGCTAACATTCACAAATCTGCCTAGATGTGATGCAAGCTAATATTCAATGTTAGAACTACATGTGGCACTGGTTAACATTCACAATCCTGTCTAGATGTGACACTTGCTAACATTCACAATCCTACCTAGATGCAACGCAAGCTAATTTTCACAGTTAAAACTACATGTCATGCATGCTAACATTCACAATCCTGTCTAGCTGTGATGCAAGCCAACATTCACAAGATATGGCTAAAATGTGGCACTGGCTAACATTCACAATTCTGTCTAGATGCGACGCAAGCTAATATTCATAGTTAGAACTACATGTGGCACTGGTTAACATTCACAATCCTGTCTAGATGTGACACAAGCCAACATTCACAAGATATGGCTAAAATGTGGCACTGGCTAACATTCACAATCCCGTCTAGATGTAACGCAAGCCAACATTCACAAGATATAGCTAAAATGTGGCACTGGCTAACAGTCACAATCCTGTCTAGATGTGGTGCAAGCTAGTATTCATAGTTAGAACTACATGTGGCACTGGTTAACATTCACAATCCTGTCTAGATGTGACGCAAGCTAATATTCATAGTTAGAACTACATGTGATTCTGGCTAACATTCACAATCCCGTCTAGATGTAAAGCAAGCCAACATTCACAAGATATAGCTAAAATGTGGCACTGTCTAACAGTCACAATCCTGTCTAGATGTGGTGCAAGCTAGTATTCATAGTTAGAACTACATGTGGCACTGGTTAACATTCACAATCCTGTTGAGATGTGACGCATGCTAACGTTCACAATCCTGTCTAGATGTGACGCAAGCCAACATTCACAAGATATAGCTAAAATGTGGCACTGGTTAACATTCACAATCTTGTATAGATGTGACACAAGCCAGCATTCACAAGATATAGCTAAAATGTGGCACTGGCTAACATTCACAATCCTGTCTAGAGGAGACGCAAGCTAATATTCACAGTTAGAACTACATGTGGCATTGACTAACATTCACAATCCTGTCTAGCTGTGGCGCAAGCCAATATTCACAATCCTGTCTAGATGTGACGCAAGCTGATATTCATAGTTAAAACTGCATGTGGCACTGGCTAACATTCACAATCCTGTGTAGATGTAGCATTGGCCAACATTCACAAGATATAGCTAAACTGTTGCGCTGGCTAACATTCACAATCCTGTCTAGATGAGACGCAAGCTAATATTCACTGTTAGAACTACATGTGACATTGACTAACATTCACAATCCTGTTTAGATGTGATGCAAGCTAGTATTCATAGTTAGAGCTACATGTGGCACTGGCTAGCATTCACAATCCTGTCTAGGTGTGATGCATGCTAACATTTAAAATCCTGTCTAGATGTGACGCAAGCTGATATTCATAGTTAAAACTACATGTGGCACTGGCTAACATTCAGAATCCTCTCTGGATGTGGCTAAAGTCAATATTCACACGATAGGGCTAAAAACGTGGCACTGGCTAACAGTCACAATCCTGTCTAGATGTGGTGCAAGCTAGTATTCATAGTTAGAACTACATGTGGCACTGGTTAACATTCACAATCCTGTTGAGATGTGACGCATGCTAACGTTCACAATCCTGTCTAGATGTGACGCAAGCCAACATTCACAAGATATAGCTAAAATGTGGCACTGGTTAACATTCACAATCTTGTATAGATGTGACACAAGCCAGCATTCACAAGATATAGCTAAAATGTGGCACTGGCTAACATTCACAATCCTGTCTAGAGGAGACGCAAGCTAATATTCACAGTTAGAACTACATGTGGCATTGACTAACATTCACAATCCTGTCTAGCTGTGGCGCAAGCCAATATTCACAATCCTGTCTAGATGTGACGCAAGCTGATATTCATAGTTAAAACTGCATGTGGCACTGGCTAACATTCACAATCCTGTTTAGATGTAGCATTGGCCAACATTCACAAGATATAGCTAAACTGTTGCGCTGGCTAACATTCACAATCCTGTCTAGATGAGACGCAAGCTAATATTCACTGTTAGAACTACATGTGACATTGACTAACATTCACAATCCTGTTTAGATGTGATGCAAGCTAGTATTCATAGTTAGAGCTACATGTGGCACTGGCTAGCATTCACAATCCTGTCTAGGTGTGATGCATGCTAACATTTAAAATCCTGTCTAGATGTGACGCAAGCTGATATTCATAGTTAAAACTACATGTGGCACTGGCTAACATTCAGAATCCTCTCTGGATGTGGCTAAAGTCAATATTCACACGATAGGGCTAAAAACGTGGCACTGGCTAACATTCACCATCCTGTCTAGATGTGACACAAGCTAACATTCACAATTCAGTCTAGCTGTGGTGCAAGCTAAAATTAACAATCCTGTCTAGATGTGACGAAGCTGATATTCTTAGGTAGAACTACATGTGGCTAACATTGACAATCATGTCTGCTTGTTCAGTTGGTAAGAATTAACATCCTGGCCTGATATGTTTTGAGGGTAAGTAGAGTGGCAGGGCTTCCAGAGTACAGTGATCGCTGAACTCCCCATCCGGGCCACACCTACCTAGGTAGTCACTGCTGGTTGATGGCTGGCCACTGGCTTCCCCTGCTGACACCTGCGGACACTATTTGGAGCCGCCTCTGTTGGAGCCGCCCTTCGCCTACGAGCCCTTAGCCGCAGGGGCTGCACGGGCAGTGGGTCTGCCTTAGCGCTAAGGTTTTTATGCGTCCCATTGGCCATTGCCGGTGCTGGTGAGTGGCCAGGGGCGGGCTATTGGAGGGCGGATGTCTGGCCTAACAAATGCTGACTGCACTCTGTGAGACAGCCAATCAGGGCCCGGGAGCCGGCTATGTGGGTGGGACCACTGGGAGGCAAGAAGGGGAGAAGGGACAAGCACTGGGAGTGCACGCATCACAATTGGGGCATTTTTTTAATACATAGGGGGCTAACGGCTCCAAATTGGGGGTCTTGAGCCTTACCTGCTGCAAGGGAATTAAAAAATGCAGCGGTAGGCTCAGGCTGCGTTGGGTTAGGCCTTCGATGTTTTCCACACCGTGAAGCAACCAATCAGGGCCCTGGGCCGGCTATGTGGGTGGGACCGCTGGGAAGCAGGAAGGGTATAAGAGACAAGCACTGCTAGCATGCACGGCACAATTAGGGCATGTTTTAAATACAGAGGGCGCTAGTGGTTCCAAAATGGGGTTCTTGAGCCTTACCTGCTGCCTCGGAATTAAAATGCAGCAGTAGGCTCAGGGTGCATAGGGTTAGGCCCTCAATGATTGCCACACCATGAAGCAGCTAATCAGGGCCCAGGGGCCGGCTATGTGGGTGGGACCGCTGGGAGGCAGGAAGGGGAGAAGGGACCAGCACCTGGAGCTTGTATGTAATCCACCTCTATTTGTACTGCAATGAATTCATCTGGGTTTACCGTCCTACATATCACCACTTCAATTGCAGGGTTTGTCAGTATAATCTCATACTCTGATGAGCTCTGAGTTGTCAATGCTGATTTGGTCCTTTCAAGTATTGCGAACAGTGCATGCTCCACGTATAAAATTACTGGGCATACCATCATTATTGTGGACGATTTCTGAATTGCGAATGTAGCGGCAGCAAGTGCCTGCTCATAAGTAAATTGTCCCTGCATCACAGGGTCAAGCAATCCACTGTAATAGGCCAGTGGTTTGTGTCCCTGTCCCTTCTTTTGTATCGGCACAAATGCCATTACTTTGCCGTCTGAATGGGAAAACAAGTGAAACTTCTCTTTATAGGTTGGCAGTAGCTAGCACTGGTGCATGTGCCAGTTCATGTTTGAGTTCGTCAACATTCCCGTTCATCTCTACTGTACTTTTATATTACTTTTGTTTTTTTGAGCTTCCTTAAGTGCTTGAAGGACTGGTCTGGTGTATGTAGAGTATTCAAAAACCCATGCTCTGCAATAATTACATAAGCCCAGGAACTGTTGTATTTCTTTCACTGTCTTTGGTCAGGGTGTTTTATGTATACCACTTCTTTTTGATGATACTGCAATTTCTCTTTGTCCACTTTGTACCCCTTGTCAGCCAGTAACATCCGTATTGTCATTGAATCCTCCCTGCACTCGTCTTCTGTTGTGCTGCACACTAAAAGATAATACATGTACTGTATAACTGTGCTCCCTACCTGTAAATTGCTCAAATCCATTTGTATTACTCTGTTGAATATGTTGGGTTCTTCACAGTATCCTTGAGCCATTCTCGTGTGTTCAAATCCCGTCCCTAGATACATAAACATGGTGAGATACCTAGAGTCAGGATGCAGGGCAATAGAGAAGATAGAGAAGAAGGCATTCTTCAAGGCCACTACTGTGAAGTAGTCTGCCTCTGTTGGAATGCTACAGGAAATCATCACAGGTTTTGGAACTAATGGATATTCAGCCTCTACAATGTTATTAAGAGTGTGTAAATCCTGTTTGATTCACTAGACCCAACCTTTGATTTTTTTTTCGGATATATCGCTGTGTTGCATGGTGAAGTAGACTCCTGTATAATTCCTTGCCGCCATAAAGCATGCAGTGTCTCATTTATGCCCTTGTCTGCTTCTCGTGAAAGGGGGTACTGCTTCACTCATGGTAGCAGTGCTCATTCCTTTATCTTAATCTGAACTTTCCCTGCCCCTTTCAGTATTCCCATGTCATAGGGTCCTGCTGTGCATATATTCTTTGGCACTTTCTCCAAATCCTCCCGCATGTACTTTGTCTCTTTATTCACCAATGGTGTCATTTGGGGCACTGCTCTTTGCTCTATCTGTACTCGACAGGGAATGCTCAGCTTGAACTCCATTTCCCTCTCCTCTCCATCTAGTGTAGCAAACAACTCTCTGTCAGTCACTCCTGCCAGCATTAGTGTAGGATCGATGCACAATATCGATCATCATTCCATGTTGTTGTCATCGGTAGCAACCAGTATAAGCATGTCTCTTCTCACTTCTACTTCCTCCTGGTATATCAGTGTGTGTGTGTGCCTGGAGTAGTGATCAAGGGGCACTGTGGTCTGAACAGGAATTCATTTGATAGTCACAAAACCTTCCCTTTTATCCCTGGTATCCATCCTAGCAGTACCTGTACTGCATACAGGAACATCTCTGTGCGTGTGGGTAACTCTCTCAACGTGCTGTGTCTGTAGTACACGTGTATCAGCACTGCCACCCTGGTTGGGTACATCCCAGGTGTGGTGCACACCACTCCTTTCTCTGAGAATGACATCGTAGCGTTCAATTTGCTTAACAAATCCCTCACTAATATGTTGATGGGTGTGCCTTTAGAATACATTAATGGTGCTAACTTATGCTGTGTTCCTAATGTCAATGGTAAATCTTTTGTCAGAGGAACCTCTTAGATGGACCCCGAAAAAAGCCTTGTGTGTCCAATTTCTTGTTAGATAATGGGAATCCTCCTTCCTTTATACAGGACCTAGTAGCTCCCATGTCTATTAGAAAGGAAAAATCCCTCTGTCCTATTTTAACTGCTACCTTGGGCTCCTCTTCAGGGTCTTCAGTTACTGCTAGGACAGGACACACTTGTACTTCCCATGGGCACCCCTATTGAGAAGGTTTATTGTTTGAGGATGAAAATGGATTTGCTCTCCCCACTGCCACTCCTGTGTGATGAGGCACCTCATTCTGCCCCACTATTGTCTTCTTCCCTTGTGCAAGTGTCTGTGCTGGTGCCTGTAATACATTCACCATACCCTGTGTTTCTGCTCCCCCTAGGGTCAGTCCTTGACCCTGTGTGGGCATGACCTGTGTCTGTATAGACTGTACTTTCGTCTGTTGCTGCAGCACCATTTGTGCCTGCTGCGGTTGTATGTACATCTGTGTATACCGCTACTGTGGCTGCATACCTTCCTGCTGTACTGTTTGTGGAATGAGTTGTCATGTGTGGGCAAAATGACCAAAATTCCCACATACGAAGCACTGTCCTCCAAACCAGAGCCCCATTCCCCTATATCCAAATCTCCTACCCCTTGGGTAGTATCCCCTTCCCATTTGATAATGTCCCATGTACGTGCTTATTCCCTTGGCGTGTGCAAATCTAGGCTGTGGTGTGTTTATAAAACTGGGCTGCTGTTGTATCTGCTGCAACCCGCACTGAGGATTATACAGTGCTTGTGTGTATCCCCTTTGTGGCACTGTCACTGTCATTGGAAGCCCCCCCCCTGTTGGACGGGTGGAACACTGACTGGTCCTGTGAGCACTGCCCCTTCCATGCTTATTTTGGCTAATATTTTCTGCACAAATTTGTTTTCTGCTTTTACTGTGTTGTCTACTGCCTCCTTCTCTTTTTCCTGTTTCCTTTTTCAATAATGTACAATAGTTGCTTGTATCTCAGGCCATCCCTTCGCTTCGATCCCAACCATCTTTTCTAAGGAAGCTTGTACATCAGAGGGAAGCCCCCTAACTAGAATGTGATAAAATAGGGGAATTTTGTCATTCCAAGATTGTTTAATTTCTTGGGTCCACATTCATTGAATCAATCGTATGTACTCTGCGGGGTCCTCATCTGCCTTCATTTATTGTGCTAAAATTGATACCATATCTGATGTGTCTGGTTAAAGCTCACTCAGAGCCTTTCATATGTGTGCTTGGTAATTATTAAAAGGTGTCCCGTCATGTATATTAGAGCTTAACTTCACCCCTGCGTACACCGCTTGCTGCCACATTTAGTCACTCCTTTCCCTTACCAATACTACAAATAATATCTTAATATCCCCTATGGCCAATGGGATCCTTGCCGTCTCCTTCTCGAAAACATATATCCATTTGCTGGCCCCTGCCATTAGTGAAGGTAAACTGTACACCAGATTGTCCCTATCCATGGTCTGCCAGGGTACGCAATGCACTTCCCCTTTTGCCTTCTGTAGAAGGGGCAACTGTGTCCGTGCTTGGTGCCTAGCCTCCATTGTGGTCTTTTTACTACCACAATCCTTGCTTTCCTGCTTCAAAGCCAATTTCCCCCAGTTCCTGGTGTGCTCCTCTATTTCCTTTTCAGCCCCTTCATTTCTCCTCCTCCCTCTACTCACACTTGGTAAATTGCATGTGTCAAAGTCATCATTCCTACTGTGTCACTGTCACTGCTATCGCCCTCTGTTGCATTTGGTTCGCCTTCTTCCATGTTCAGTCCCCAGTCATCAATTTTACATTTTATGCATCCTTCTGTCCATCCCGGCTTATCTTCCCTCTTCTCTTGCTCCTTTCCTTTTTCTCTATCTATCTCTCCAGTACCCTTTCTGCATTTTTAAACATTGAGTCAAGTTGCTTTTGTGTGTTTTTCCTAATGTCTGATAAGTATTTATTTTTCCCTTTCTCTTCCTTACCCCTTGATGGGGTTGTAGCTACGCCTTATTTTTCTTTGTTTTCTCCCTGTCTGGTGATGCTCGCTTGGGGTTTATGTATCCCGCAGCTGGTTTTAATAATGAATATAATGCATAAGGAGGAGGTAGTATGCTGGCCTTCTTCCCTTCCCCTTGATGCTTCTTTTTCTCTTCTTTAGTTTCTTTGTACAGCTTCCAGAGACCCAAAATATCCTCTCTTTTTAAGTTTCGCGCCTCTGTATATTGCCGACAAATATGAGTACATACTGTCTATTACGTCTTTCTGAAATGATCCCTACCAGGGCCATTCCTGATAACACTTTCCCACTGTGTCCTTTAGCCACTGGAAATGGTATTTTTATGTTTTTTCGTGATATTGAGGCAATTTTTTACACATGTAATCGAGGGGGCATCCATAAAATAAGATGCCATTATTGCACCTTTTTCCAAATTTTTTTTTGTAGTACTCTTTTTACCCCCCTTTTATTCTCTGCCCTATATCTCAAAATCCTTTCCCCCCTCCATTATTGACACTTGCTGACTCACTCTTATACTTACCCTTTTGGTCATTCACATTATTTAATTCACACTGGTTTTCTCCTCAGGCCCACCCTTTCACACCACTGACATACAATGGCCCTCTCCACAGGCCTGTCTTATTAGTTTGGTTAGTACACCAATGGCTTTCTCCGCAGAACCACCACCATAACAATGATGCTCTATGTTAGTGTGCCTGGTGTTCGGTTGCTCCTCTCTTAGTTCAACAGCGACACTTGCATGTTCTACACAGCTCCTTCAATATTTACACGTTTGTTTGTCTATGGCCCTTCTGCCTCATCCATAGCCACAATAAATTGAACAACATACGATCTATGCATTGCTACAACAAACTACTAACATTTCGACAAAACACCCAGGCCTATGCTTTTTCTCTTTTTCTCCACAATCTTCAATACTCTTTTCCCCATAAAAAATAACAAAAGACACAGCTATACCAGATGCCTGCACTATGCGCAACTCTCAACTAAGAAGGTCCACAACTTTACTAAGCAACCCTCTGCTCTAACGCCGATGGGCCACTGCCCACTCACTCTCTATCAGGTGAGTAGACCTAAAATCTATGACTACTGTGACCAATCACCATCCCCCTCTTGAGGGTGCATCCTATACACCATAACAATAATCCCTCCCTTTCATGCAGAGGTACACTCACGTATCCTTTTTGGGGATTCTCTAGTCTTCTTGACCCGAGAGTCTTCCTTTAAAGGCCAGAACCCCTTCCAAGAGCAGGGGGCGTTCAGACCGGGTCTTTGCAAACTCTGTGTCTGCTGGTCCTCCTAGGTGTTGAGCTCTTAAGACTGGTCTGCACGATGTCTCACACTCCTCTGAGAGTATGGCTGGAATCCCCACGTCTGGTCGGAAAAGCTGAATCTCCCCATATGGGCCACCAAAAATCTACTGTGGGTTGCCTCAGAACTCAACAGCAAAAAATTACAAAAGTAGTCTAAAAAAGGAGTGTACGCCGGGCAGGAAGTAACGCAATTTAATCTGGGCTCAGTTACAGCTGGGAAAGCGAAATTCAAACAGAATGCAGAACAGAACTGCATGAAAAACGCTGCCAAAGGTACGCCCCAGGATGATAACGTTTATAATGGTACAAACTAATTAGCATCAAAACATATTGCAACAATAGATCACTCCCCCAAATGAAGCTTATTGGTGAAGTTATGTTATTCCCTATAGTGGGACATACATTATTGAGGAAATAATTGGATCCCACAAGTCTTACCACACCCCCCTCGATCCCCGCTATGACGTCACAGTCCAACCCACGGTTCCCACATCATGGTGCCAAAACATTGAGATATTTGAGATGACCAGCCGAACTTTATTCATCTGCCGCTGGACATCTCCACGTTTCCCATGAGAGCACAATCGACCATGACCATGACACTAAAAGAGCCTTGGACTGTTAACAAGTTATGGACTTAATGTTGCAGCCTAGGAGCTCTTTGAGCCACATCACAGGCTGAGATGTGCTGAGAGGAGATTTGAAACCGCCATGGGGCATTTTGAAACTGTCAGTAAACCAAATTCCAGAACTAATATGCTGAATTATAAAATGGTTGTACATTTGCTGACTTTTCTCCTGCACCCATGAGCTTCGCTTCCTGACCTCGAACGTATCGAGAGCTGTTTATTTCTTTCTGCAAGATCCTGGGAACAGTTAGTTTGCAAGGTGCTGCCATCTCCGACCACTGCTAGGCAAATAAATAAAATGCAAATTGGTTTTCTAGTAAGAGTGAGCAAGCAGGCCTGTTTGCAATGCTTAAATCTAATGTTAAGTCCCTCACACTCACCTGTAATTCGAACCTTATTTCCTTTCAGATATTTATTTAGAATATCATTAATAGGGACCTTCTCCAGCCTAATGCATAACTCTATGCAGCCATCACTGAAGCCCCGGTCCCCTTTTAGTGGGCTTTTCCCACAGCTGATAGGTTTGCACCTTTTTGCTTTTCTGAACTTGCATTTTCACTACAGGGTATTACCCTTTAGATGCTACTGCACACAACATGCTTGTGTGAAGTTGTTCAAATTGTTTCTATGTGGGCATTGTTAAACTTCTAACTGGATTCCACAGTGATAGCCTGTATTTCTGACTTCCTTTTAGATTCTTTTTTATTGTATTTTATTTATTGTATGGTATGTGTATTGCCCTTCTGGTCTTTTACGTAGTTTACTGGTTATTGTGCGCACATAATTCCTATAAGTAGAGTCAAAATCCCTCAGAGAGCTGCCCCGTAACCATCCAGGCACAATTATTGGAATAATTGCATGGAATTGAGGTAATGGAACGTTTTTCCTCCTGCGAGTACAATGACAATCCGAAACAGCTTCTTTAGTTCCAGATGGGGACCAAAGCCCATGATGGTCCTTTCAGATACTTCCTAGAATCTGTCCGGTCACATCCTCTCACACCTTGCATGGAGCCGCTATGGGAACTGCTACACTGGCTAAACATGAGAATGCTGGGCTGCGCAAGTCAACCTACGAGTATCAACCTTGGACAACCTCTTATGGCTTGCCTAACCACCATTGAAGGCTAGACAGGATCTCAGTAAGTAGATATCAAGCTTTCTAATGGAACTGGTGTTCTAACATGTCGTTACCACCATTCTACCTTCTTACCCTTGTTCCCCTCCCTTGCCTTGAAGCGCTTTGAAACACTGTTCCAGTGTATAGGTGCTATACAAATAACCAATAAATAAAGAAAGTCTCCTAGCTTCCATACCAATTTAAGCTTATTTTTTACTTTCCGCATCAAAACAGTTCCAATCCAGCCAATATCAGCTATGCATCGAAAGAAAGATATTAGATGTTCGTTGCTTGGGGAGGGAATAGGCGGGCATTGACTCTGCTTTCTATTGTGCATTGTTTCAAGACACACACACACACCAACACCCGGGCATTGTGGAAGTCCTCAAAGCTGGACTGCCACTGACACAAAGGTGTCGGAATGGCGCGCAATTTGACCACAGCCCCCACCACCCTCCACCCCCCAAACTAAACCTATCTTCAAAATGGCATTCCCAAGCTCCAAAGCTATTCGCCTCCAACAACTTGTTTGTTTGCTTTTTACAGAGCCTGCCTTTAGTTCAAAGGCTCAAGAAACACGTCCTTGAGCCTTTCATGTGCATGATGGGACATTTCCAACTCAAAGAGCTCACAAAACACCAGTTACCTTGCAAATCTTTGCTTGTTAGTGAGCAACACAAAGCACCCATTTAAAGATGTGTTTATATCCATGATGTCTACTATATTGATATGCAAAACAATAAAGTTGCTTTAAGTCACTAATCATGAATAACAACGAGCTGGAAGTTTGTGACTGTGAATCTGAAGTCTATCTTTATTTATTACACCACTTCTTTATTACCTGTCTTAAATCACTGAAAGCACTTTATTTTATTTATTTATTCATTTATATAGCACACCAAACCCAGGGGTAGCTGGGCGCATACTGTGGGTTTAACTAGATTTTTCGGGTTGCCATGATCTTGCATTCTGGGATTTATAGTTTACCATTCAGGGTGTGAAAAGTGAAGCCACAGAGATATTCTTTTGACTTAACATGCTGCCATAAGGCTTTACATGCGGTCATGTGGCTTTATTATACCATTTTTATTTTTCTTGTAGTCCCGTGGTAATTCCCCAGGACCGAGAAGTGGTAGCAGAAATCAATTTTGGCAGTAATTCCACAGTTCGGCCGCTGAATTACTGTCAAGCACATAATGATTCCTAGTTGTCTTTCTGCATTTCACAGGCATGGTCTTGGTGAATTACAGATAATAAAGGAATGCGGGACACGACAGCAAGGTGGTCAAGGAGTCAAGCACAGATGGTTGGGTAGGCCACATGGCATGGAGCCAGCTGCCATGGAAAGTTTAGGTAGGAGTAGAAGCAGCTGGCAGTGGCAGGCAGAGGTGGCAGAGCAGCAGGAGGGTGCCCAGCAGCAATCTGCTGCAGGTCAGACCAGAGTTTACTGCAGGTCAGGTCCACAGTGTTTGACACTAAGCACTCCTACGCTAAAGGCTGGTGTTTTATACAAATTGTAATTAAGTCTGGGAACTTTACTAAGAATAGCGAGAACAACTACTGTAGTTCAAGGTGCAGAGGAGAAAAAACACCAACCCTGGCATATGAGTTGTTTATAGAACAAAGAGAGAAGGTTCCCTTTTGGGGAACTCCCGTACTCTGCACACTATCTATGTCTCAAACAAGCCAAACTTTTCTGAGGTAACAAGGTGTTCCGTTGTAAGACACACATTGTCTGTTCGTAATAGTTTTTGACATTTGAGTATAGTCTAGTGTATAATCTTATCAACAAGTCAATTTTCAATTTCCACAGTCGTATTTCAAAATATTGTTCAGATGAATCAGTAATTCAAACTGAATTTATTTTTCATATGGTCCAATGCGTTTCGACAAACTCTTCATCAGGGGCGTATAATCATTATTTTTCTATTTTCCACTGCAGGTCAGACCAGAGACTACTGCAAGTCAGACCAGAGTTTTCATCAGGCAGGTAGAAGGCAAATGGTTCTCAAAAACAGGTCATTGGAGTGACACATAGTGGTGGGCTGCTTTGGGGCTCGAGAACACAAGACATTAATAAGTCTCCAGTGCAGGTAGTCAGCAGTCCTTGTCGTAAGCAGATTGCTTATTATTTCAATTTTTCAAATCTATCTAGACTGCTTTCACACCTGAGCTCTGTGTTTGTGAATATGTAGTGTTCTACTACTTGTGTACGATTGTAACCACTGTATTTACAGGGTAATTCATAGAAATTCGCACAAAAGTGGCGCACGCGACTGGCGCACAGCATGCCCGTGCGAATGTCTGCGCCAGCCGCGTGCGCTAAAATCGATTTCCGCGCACAGCGTATTCATGGATTTTCGCATCCAAAACCAGCCGTGGCGCAGCGTGGCGCAGCGACCCTGCAGCAGCGCCAGTTACGCCCCCAAGAACGCCCTCGCGCAAGGAAAAGCCTTCAAAATCCCCAAATAATCGCAAAGGGCTGCGCTAACCCTGGACCAGTTCACAGGGCTGGCAAACAGCAAACGCCAAGCAGGGAACGTGTATTTCAGTGGTTCGCGGGAAATTCCACACGCGATTGTCCTGTGTACGTGTGCATCAGGGGTGCACGGGAAGTATCACACGCAAAATCAGCAGGGTACGTGTATTTCAGGGGTGCGCGGGAAGTATCACACGCAATTCCAGCAGGGTACAGGTATTTCAGGGGTGCGCGGGAAGTATCACATGCGATTCCAGCAGGGTATGTGTATTACAGGGGTGCGCGTGAAGTTCCACACGCGATTTCAGCAGGGTACGTGTATTTCAGGGGTGCGCGGGAAGTATCACACGCGATTCCAGCAGGGTACGTGTATTACAGGGGTGCGCGTGAAGTTCCACACGCGATTTCAGCAGGGTACGTGTATTTCAGGGGTGCGCGGGAAGTATCACACGCGATTCCAGCAGGGTACGTGTATTACAGGGGTGCACGGGGAGTTCCACACGTGATTTAAGCAGGGTATGTGTATTTCAGTGGTGCGCGGGAATTTCCACACGCGATTGGCCCCGTGCGAGCAGGGTACGTGTATTTCAGGGGTGCGTGGGAAGTTCCACATGTGATTGGCCCCGTGCGAGCAGGGTACGTGTATTCCAGGGGTGCGCAGGAAGTTCCACATGCGATTTCAGCAGGGTACGTGTATTTCAGGGGTGCGCGGGAAGTTCCACACGCGATTGGCCCCGTGCGATCAGGGTACGTGTATTTCAGGGGTGCGCGGGAAGTTCCACACGCGATTGGCCCCGTGCGAGCAGGGTACGTGTATTTCAGGGGTGCACGGGAAGTTCCACACGCGATTTCAGCAGGGTACTTGTATTTCAGGGGTGCGCGGGAAGTTCCACACGCGATTGGCCCCGTGCGAGCAGGGTACGTGTATTTCAGGGGTGCGCGGGAAGTTCCACACGTGATTTCAGCAGGGTACGTGTATTTCAGGGGTGCGCGGGAAGTTCCACACGCGATTCCATCAGGGTACGTGTATTTCAGGGGTGCGCGGGAAGTTCCACATGCGATTGGCCCCGTGCGAGCAGGGTACGTGTATTCCAGGGGTGCGCGGGAAGTTCCACACGCGATTTTAGCAGGGTACGTGTATTGCAGGGGTGCGCGGGAAGTCCCACACGCGATTTCAGCAGGGTATGTGTATTTCAGGGGTGCGCGGGAAGTTCCACACGCGATTGGCCCCGTGCGAGCAGGGTACGTGTATTTCAGGGGTGCGCGGGAAGTTCCACATGCGATTTCAGCAGGGTACGTGTATTTCAGGGGTTCTGGGGAGTACTACACGTGAATTGGCCATGTGGGTCCTCCCAGGTGTTCGCTCTACAACCTCCACGGCCCCTGCAGGCAGCCCACACCACGGGGGACTACCCTGCACCCCTGCTCATGTCCCGCAGGCAGCCCATCCACCATGGGCATGCCCCCCAGCCAACCCACATGTCACCTTGCACTACCGATCAACAATGCATGTCTCCCACCACCCCCAACCCCCAGCAGTGCAGGGGCAGCCTCCACCAGGCCCCCACCCATGTCTACCACCACCCCACCCCCCAGCCACCAGGGGCAGCCTCCACCAGGCCCCCACTCATGTCTCCCACCACCCCCACCCCCCAGCAGTGCAGGGGCAGCCTCCACCAGGCCCCCACTCATGTCTCCCACCACCCCCAGCCCCCAGCAGTGCAGGGGCAGCCTCCACCAGGCCCCCACTCATGTCCCCCTGCACCCCCACCCCCCAGCAGTGCAGGGGCAGCCTCCACCAGGCCCCCACTCATGTCTACCACCACCCCCAACCCCCAGCCACCAGGGGCAGCCTCCACCAGGCCCCCACTCATGTCCCGCTGCACCCCCACCCCCCAGCAGTGCAGGGCCAGCCTCCACCAGGCCCCCACCCATGTCTCCCACCACCCCCTACCCCCCAGCAGTCAGGGGCACCCTCCACCAGGCCCCCACTCATGTCTACCACCACCCCCACCCCCAAGCCACCAGGGGCAGATTCCACCAGGCCCCCACTCATGTCTCCCACCACCCCCACCCCCCAGCAGTGCAGGGGCAGCCTCCACCAGGCCCCCACTCATGTCCCCCTGCACCCCACCCCCCAGCAGTGCAGGGGCAGCCTCCACCAGGCCCCCACTCATGTCTCCCACCACCCCCACCCCCCAGCCACCAGGGGCAGCCTCCACCAGGCCCCCACTCATTTCCCCCTGCACCCCCACCCCCCAGCAGTGCAGGGGCAGCCTCTACCAGGCCCCCACTCATGTCCCCCTGCACCCCCACCCCCCAGCAGTGCAGGGGCAGGCTCCACCAGGCCCCCACCCATGTCTACCACCACCCCACCCCCGAGCCACCAGGGGCAGCCTCCACCAGGCCCCCACTCATGTCTCCCACCACCCCCACCCCCCAGCCACCAGGGGCAGCCTCCACCAGGCCCCCACTCATGTCCCCCTGCACCCCCACCCCCCAGCAGTGCAGGGGCAGCCTCCACCAGGCCCCCACCCATGTCTCCCACCACCCCCTACCCCCCAGCAGTCAGGGGCACCCTCCACCAGGCCCCCACTCATGTCTACCACCACCCCCACCCCCCAGCCACCAGGGGCAGATTCCACCAGGCCCCCACTCATGTCTCCCACCACCCCCACCCCCCCCAGCAGTGCAGGGGCAGCCTCCACCAGGCCCCCACTCATGTCCCCCTGCACCCCCACCCCCCAGCAGTGCAGGGGCAGCCTCCACCAGGCCCCCACCCATGTCTACTACCACCCCCACCCCCCAGCCACCAGGGGCAGCCTCCACCAGGCCCCCACTCATGTCTCCCACCACCCCCACCCCCACCCCCCAGCAGTGCAGGGGCAGCCTCCACCAGGCCCCCACTCATGTCTCCCACCACCCCCACCCCCCAGCAGTGCAGGGGCAACCTCTACCAGGCCCCCACTCATGTCTCCCACCACCCCCACCCCCCAGCAGTGCAGGGGCAGCCTCCACCAGGCCCCCACTCATGTCTACCACCACCCCCACCACCCAGCCACCAGGGGCAGATTCCACCAGGCCCCCACTCATGTCCAACTCATGTCTCTCACCACCCTCACCCCCCAGCAGTGCAGGGGCAGCCTCCACCAGGCCCCCACTCATGTTCCCCTGCACCCCCACCCCCCAGCGCTGTGGGGCACCTGCCAGCAGGCCCCCACTCATGTCCAACTCATGTTCCCCTGCACCCCCACCCCCCAGCACTGTGGGGCACCTGCCAGCAGGCCCCCACTCATGTCCAACTCATGTTCCCCTGCACCCCCACCCCCCAGCACCGTGGGGCACCTGCCAGCAGGCCCCCACTCATGTCCAACTCATGTTCCCCTGCACCCCCACCCCCCAGCACTGTGGGGCACCTGCCAGCAGGCCCCCACTCATGTCCAACTCATGATCCCCTGCACCCCCACCCCCCAGCACTGTGGGGCACCTGCCAGCAGGCCCCCACTCATGTCCAACTCATGTTCCCCTGCACCCTCACCCCCCATCACTGTGGGGCACCTGCCAGCAGGCCCCCACTCATGTCCAACTCATGTTCCCCAGCCAACATGTCATCACAATCTAGATCCCCGGTCCCTCTGGTCAGCCTCCAAATGCAAAACACCCACCCGAGTATTGCATCCACCCACTCAGAAATGGCAATAACATGATAGAACTGCAATTGCAAGTTTGGAAACGAACACATGTCCCTCACATACACCCAATGGGTGTCAGTGAATCTCAAAACCCATATCATGATATGCATGAAACCAATGAGATGATACTACACATTGAAGTTTGATAAAAAAAATATGTATTAAAGAAAACATGAATTGAATCAAAAATAAACTAACAGAAATGGGAATGTAAAAAAAGTAAAAAGAAGCATTTCCATGAAAAAATGCAAAACCAAAAATCAGAATCCAAAGGAATGGTGTCCAAAGTCACAGTCCAGAAAAGAAAATCCAATGGGAAATTATAATTGAAAGCCATTGCTCCATGGGTAAATAGTAAAAAGAAAAGAAAATCCAGCAGTGAACTATGTACAGGTGAACAAGCCAGGGTCCATGATCCCAACAAAAGAAATGAAACCTATCTAACAACACTACCTAATAATATATACAAAAATGTGGCCCATTGTCCAAAAGGTCCAAAGAAAATGCAAAAACAAAGGAAACCTAACACTAACTACATAACTATTTACATGGGCAGCGGGCTAGTCCAACGGCTCACTGGATGTTGTCATGGGCCAGGGCATCATCGAACACCTGTTCAATGGCTTGGAGGCGGGCATGTTCCCTGGCCCCGAGGTCTCGCAGGGATAAAGCAGTGTCCAGCTCCAACTCCCTGCGAAGACCCTCGAGGCACTCAGCCCGCCTCAGCGCCCTCCGCATGGAGTTCTCCGCCCTGACCATTGTGAGCCATTCCTCCTCTGCCGGCTGCCGCTCTGCACCTATCTGCTGGCCCAACCGCTCCCACACGGAAGCCACTCCCATTCCAGGGTTCTCCTGCCCTCCGGCCGATGCCTGCACCCCTGATGTTGATGGCCCCGAGCCATGATGCCTCCCACGTCGAGCCTGCCGCTGCCTCCGACGCAACTGCCTGTGCCAGCACGACAGCATCCAGGCTGATGGTATCCACCGACGCCGTCGTGCACATGCCCTGCCCGATGATGCGGTCACATCCTTCATCTGCTGGGGTCCAGTTGCTGGTGTGTCCACCCCTGCTGGTCCTCCGACTCCCAACTGTGGCAGGGATGGGATCCCCACCGCGCCGGCTGCATTGGTCGGGGCAGGTCCACAGGGGGCCCTGGTGGCATCTGGGCCGGAAGACGGCATGGAGAATGACTGGTGCATAGTCTCCACAGAGGAGGAGAGGGTCGCCAGATTGGCCGACACATGTAGGAAACCCCCGACCACGGCCGTTCCCAACTGGGCCACGTCGGCACGGTGCTCTCCGTGATGACGTGCATGCTCCTCCCGGGAAGCACGCACCTTATCACGAATTGCACCTGTGCGCAACGTGACACCAATGAGGACCATCTCCATACGGCCAGGGGTCCCCTCGTGCGCAGGTGGAGGGGAGTCAGATGACATGGACATCCCCCCTACCTGCGGACGGGCCTGGGATGGGGCATCCCTGCTGGTGCATGGTGGTGCAGTCACAGTGTCAGGGCCAGTGACATGCACAGGCCCCTCCACGGCGACCTGTGCTGCTTCCTGCCCCTGCCCCTGGACTGCAACACTTGCACCAGCAGGGATGCCCCCACCAGGCCCCATGTGCGCCTCAGTAGCGGCCTCCTCCTCCTCTGTGGAAACCACCAACCTGGATGGCTCCACCCCGTCTTCCGCCGTTGCAAGCCCCTGTGGGGGCTCACCCACCCCTTCCGCTGCAGCCGTGGGGGCATCCCCGCCACTTTGCTCCACAGAGCCGTCTCCGCCCTCTTCTTCACGTGGCGCTGTGTAGAGGGAGACATAGAACACAAGCATCAGGGTACTGTACAATGGTCCCCTAGACAGGAAGCAAAAGCAGATGAGTGGCACTGTCAAAGATCACTTCCATCATGTCCCTCCACAACACATGGCTCAGTGCAGGTAAAACACATGCAGTAACAGGCATGGCGCATGCTATGGACATTAGCATACATGTCCAAGTGATTCTTGAAACATACACTGTTGTTTTGGAACTCACATGCATCATGTGCCATGCCTATCACATGCACACACTTCACCCTAGTTTCATCCATCTGGCCTCGTACACCACAGACACATGGATACAAGGATGACTAGGCTGCATCAGTGAACCTGAACATTGCGACAGACATGTGTCATGCATCCCTGGCATTCACAAGTCACAGACACGCAGGTCAGACACACAGACATGGACAGCATAGATGTACATGGCATCAGCACCCATCCCTCACCCATGTCCAGGAACAGAGACTGGCATGCTTTCATGTGGCCATTCCGCATAGGGCAACCCATGTTGCATTTGAACACATGCACCAACCATGTGGTTCACACATTACTGGTCTCACATGCATGACGTCCCTGCACACACACATGCATACATGGCCTATGTCACACATACAGGCAAGTATCAGGCAACCAGCACACTGCGACATGCCCTGTCTCACACAGCAATGCTTGGCCACTTACCGCTCAACTCCAGACGGGTCTGCCTCTCAAGGATCTGGGCGTGGAGCGCTGGGCCTACTCGTTCCAGCACCCTCATCTGGATGGTACTCATGCGGCCCCGGCCCCCCTCCACGAGGCGCCGGGCCTTCAAGAGGGTCCTGGACCTGCAGTCATCCCAGCACTTCTTGACATGTTGGTAGTCGCGGACTGCCACCCCCTCCGCTTTGATGGCAGTCACGATGTCCGTCCAGATCCGAGTCCGTCCTTCCTTGTTGGCGCGCTTACTTCCAAAGAGGGCATCATACTGCCCCAGGACTTGCTCCACCAGGACACCAACTTCGGTGGCAGTGAAGCTGGTGCCCCTCTGCCTCTCTGGCCGGGGGTTGCCAGTGGTGCCAGATGTTGCAGTGCCCGACATGGCAACCCCAGAGGCAGGAGTGGGTGGGCAACTGGGTCCTGGGACTTGGCTGTGGAGCGATGGTATCCCAGTCGGGAGTCTTCTGTTCCAGCAGGGGTGGACACAGCAAATGGACCCCTGCAGATGGCTGATGTGCAGGCACCAAATGGCAGGGCACGGTGGCAGCAGGCAGGCAGGCAGGCAGGCAGCAGCAGATGGCTCGTGGGAGGCTGCTCAGGGCTCTGGGGGGCAGTAATTCGGCCTTTTGGGCAGGAGCATGGTCTTCCGTGTGCTTACGCGTGGCCCGCTTGATACGGAGTGATTTGGCACGTGAAAATCCTGCACGTCTGCGTGTAAATCGAGGAAAGGCCCTTAGCGCGTATGCACGTCAGCACGCATATGCGATTTCATTGGAACAAAGGCCCTTAGCGCGTGAGCGCGTCTGTGACGTGAGGCGCGCGGGTGTTTCCCTCATTACAAGTGATGACAGAGCACACGTGGATTTCCACCAATCGCGTGTGGAACTTCCTGCGAACCCCAGAAATACACGTACCCAGGCCAATCGCGTGTACGCTCACTTCCCTCCGATTACACGCGATGACACTCGGACGTGCAGTTTTACCACGTGTGCTCGCATATGCGATTTCATTGGCCCAAAGGCCACCATGCACAGCTGTGACGTCACGCGCATGGCCGTAGAGAATGGCGCATGTAAAAATGAAGAGATACACGTCTGAGTGTCAAAGCGCGTAATTGGTGGAAATGGCCTCATTGCGTATGTGCGTCTGTGACGTGTGTATAAAAGGTACGTGTAGAACGCCATTTCCTTGTACGTGCTTTTCGTGGAGAGCAAGTGGGTGAAATCTGTACTTCTTGTCGGTTCACCCGCGATTTACTTCACGGCGTTTCCAGTTCGTACTCCCTGTTACCTCTGACAGCTTTTTCTCTTTTCCTCTTTTTCCTGGGCCTGTTTCCTCAAACAACGTTCCCTACTACTGTTGTCCTGTCTCCTCAGACAGCGTACAATTCTTCTTTTGGCAGGGGTGTTGCCAACGCGCACAGGCACATATTTTTCACGCTTTTGTTCCTGGCGGACGGTGAGTCGCGCACGTATTTAACATCTGTGCTTTCCCCGTGTGTCGCGTACCCCTTCAGAGGTCATTCTAGGCTGCGTGTGACACGCATACGTTCATTCTTGTGTTCCTGGGTGCCACAGCTTAGTGCAGGTTTATTTTTGCCACGCACGTGGTCTAGGAGGGGTTGCGTGCACCTTACTTCGCTTTTTTGGGGTGCCTGTGCGTTGCGTGACCCGTCATCTTTCCCCAGGGGTGACATACAGCCTTGCTAGAGCACTAGGGTACGATTACCATCTGGTACCCAACCCCTTTGACCCCCAATTGCCCAGGACAATAGTTCACATCGACTCTCATACGCACAATAACATCAGTGCCATGGCTGGGAGGCGAACAAGCCGTAAGGGTGGCAAAGGTGGCCGAGCCCCAAGTGGTGGCCGTGGTGGATCCGGTAGTCGACGTGGCCGTGACTTGCAGGGTGCCCCTAGCCCCCATGTGTGGAGGAGCAGTCAGGGACACCCATGCCCCCCCCTGGTTGAGGTTACCGTGGCTGACACCATCCATGCTCAGCCCTTGTTGGACCAGCCCACTGTGGAACCAGACCTGGCACAGGGTGACTCCATGGCTGACTTCCAGGTCAGCAGGTCTAGGCCACGTGCGCCGGTGAACTTTGGTGTCATCAGGCCACGTGGATCAGGGGCAGCTAGGTCATCTGCTGCCCCGCGTAGGCAGGCTGGGGAGGCTGCATGGGCAGCTGCGGCTCCATCCACCCCACCTCTCACACACCCATCAAGGACAGTGTCGGTCCAAGTCCATCATGCTGACATTCCCCCTGACACCATCACACTTGAGATAATGCCTGCACCAACTCCCATGCTGTGTGCAATCCCACGCTCCTGCCCCTAGTGTCCAGAGCGGCGCAGGTCACTCCGGATCCCCACCACCTTCCAAGCGGAAGAGGAAGAGTGCTCGTCCAGTAGAGGCTGATGCCCCAGACACGGCTACACAGTCCGGCCCGTCAAGGAAGCCCAGCTTCAATGAGGCCGAACTGAATGCACTTGTAGAGTATGTGTCCGCACATGACCGCGAAATGGTGATTGTTGCAGGATCCAAGACCACACCTGCACAACGTCAGGCACACTGGCAGACCATTGCGGACATCATAAGTGCCCTTGGAATCGTGAGGCGCACAGCTAATGAATGCTACAAGCGCTGGAATGACCTGAAGCGCAGGGCAAAGAATAAGCTGGCCTCAAGTCATGCCGCAACTCTAGTGACTGGAAGTGGGTCTCCAGCAGACGACATAGAACTCACTCCACATGAGCAGGTTGCTGGGACCTACGTCACGGAGGAACAGATCCAAGGCGTGGGAGAAGTGGCAGATTACGAGGCATTGTCCGGTGATTGCACATGCATGTGTGTGTCATCCATGTGCATGGTGTGTGTGGGAGGGCTTCTGTTTGGGTGCCAGGGGAGGGTGTGTGTGCCTGAGTGGTTCGGCTCACCCATGTGCCTCTTCCTAAACATTCTTGGCAACAGCATTTGGGTATAGCAGCATCCCTTCGGCCAGCATTAGACATCCAGCCCAACACCACGCCAGTTGCCCTTGGAGTGTCATCTTGCCATTACACTGTTGCTTATTTACCTCTGTTTATTCAGGCAGATTGTTTGCATACCACCACTTTTACTCGGGATTTCTCAGTCCTATTGTCACATGTCTGACATGGCTATGGTACAGTGGACTGGCTCAGTTTCGTGGACAATTATTAGTTTGGACATGTCCCTGTGCTATAGGACCATTTTTGACTGGCAGCTGCATGTTAAACATTTGAACCATTACAATGAAAATAATCAATCATATGAACAAACTGGACTGAATGAACAATTGGTGACCTCCTCTCCCTCTTCACTTCATGGCTAGGGTACATGCCATCTGTGTGATGGCATGTGTATTTGACCTGCCAATCACTGGCCAATGTGTGATGCCACTGCTAGGCAGCATGCAGCAAATGTGTTCATCTTCCATCTTGGTGTCATCAATGTGTGCCATCTGCCTCCCCATCACACGCAGTGACGGTGCATGCATGGGAGTGTTTTAGTCATGTGGGACATGTGTCAATCAAGTACTGTTTCTGTAGCCTCTCAGCCCTCATTGTGTGCCATAGTGCTAATGCCTGTTTCCATTTGTTTTCTTTTATGTCTTTGCAGGGGAAGACGCACCTCATACTGCTGGGGCTTGTATAGATGGTGCAGACCCAGGAGGGGTCTGAGGGCCGACCGACCACCAGTGAGGGACGTGGTGTGGTGGTGGTTGAGAACCCACAACTGCTGCAGGTCGTGCTCTCAAGGGGTGTCTCTGGCTGCACCTCCCCCGAGCTGTACTCAGGTGTTGATTCAGATGATGAGACCTACGTGCCGTCGCAGGTGAGTGTTCCTGGGAGGGATTCTGTTCTGTCCGACCCACCTGCACCAGGGTTAGAACCCTCAATGGGGATGTCAGTGTTGGCAGGTACGCCTTTGGTGGTTACGGATGCAGGGTCACACTCCGCGACATCTGATCCTGTTCCTGGGCCAGCAGATCAGAGGGGGAATGCAGTCCTGCAGCCTCAGGCAGTGCCGGCACAGCAAGGCGCAGTTCGCCTTGCCCCAGACAGGTGTGGTGCCCGCCGACGTGGTGGCCGTACGCCACCTGGCAATACCGCATGGGAGCAATCCATTTACGGTATGGCAACCCAACAGGCAGCATCATCAGAGATGATGGCTCAGGCCATGGATAGGGTGGCCACTTCCATTGTCCCCCCCGAAAGGCTGATGGAGCGACTACAGCAGGCAACCGACTCCATCTGCCAGTCACACAGGGAGGACATGTTGGCGTCCGACAGGGACAGGCGGGCGGCACTGGCGACTCTGCAGGAAGCCATCTCCATAGAGTCCCAGGGCCACAGGGAAGCCCTGAGGCTGGAACTCCTTCACCTCAGGACGACTCTTGTTGAGCTTGAGGCTTCAACAAACCGAAGGACAGAACAGCAGATGGAGCGTCTCACCCGTACGCTCTCAGCTGAGATGCAGGCAAATAGGGCGGAGATCCGGGCATCCCGTGAGTTGTTGCATGGGGACCTCTGCACACTTATCCTCCAGAACGAGACCTACCACACCCGCATGCTTGCAGCCATGGAGGAACAGACTAGGGCTTTGCGTGGGCTGCCTCCCATAGTGCCACCACCTCCGGATGCAGCTGCAGAGGGTGAGGATAGCGACAGCAATGATACTCCCACAATAGGGTAGCCGTGTAGGCCATGAGCCCATGGAGGTGTTTTTTTTTCGCAAGATCCACACAGGTGGGTTTTGGTGTGCACCCTGTCCTCGGACCTCCTGGGTGGCCTCCCCAACCCCCCCGGCCCATTAATGGCCATTATTATTTTTATTTATTTTTGGGACAGTGTGTTGCCTTGTGTGGCTCCCGTGGGCATACGCTGCATTGTGGCTGGGCACATGCAGGCTTGTCATGGATTTTGTTCAGATGCTTGGGTTTTTGTCACACACACCCCTCCTGCTTCCCGTTTCCATGGGCTTGCAAAGGGTGTGCCCAAGTGACATTGACGTACATGGTAACATTGGACTCCCATGAGCTGTGTGGGCAGTCTGTAGTCAATACTGTGTATACATTCATAGTGCATATTGTTGTTGTATTGTACACTGCGTGGTGTATTTATATGTGCCTCTGCATCCATCTCATCCTCCATATTTGCAGGTCCATTCCTCATGTCTTCACAATGCGGTCCACCTTGGAACTGGAGTCCATGTTGTAAGCAGTGCACCTACACTCTTGCGTGGCGCTAACACTCTATACTTGCAAGTGTTCGGAGGGCTGTCATCATCAGGTGGTGAGGCTAGCTAATTTTTAAGTCTGTAATGTCATGTTTAAGGTAGATTGGAGGTTGTGTAGGTGATTGGTATTCTTGGTAAGTATTTAGTAATGTGGGTTGTAGGTCCTGCATTACTATGAGCATTTCATGTGTGGACATGTTTCCATTAGGGACACTGTAGCTGCTGACACTTGGGGCATGTTGTGGGGATTCATTTCTTTCCTGTCACATTGCATGACATGCCATGGTGTGTTGTGTGGCCGTGTCGGGGAGGGGGTGGGTGACATGGCACTGTTTTCATGTAGTATTTTGCAAGTGGGTATTCATTTAATGCCTGCATGGAAGTGTCTTTTCATGACACTGCATTGGTGGTATTTGTGTAGGTAGGGATGCACACATTGTGACACTTCCACATGAACAATCTCAGGCTGCTATGGTTCTGACAGTTGACAGTCGCTTTGTTCGTCTTAATTGTCAGGTCGAGTCATCATTGCTTATCAGATGGTATGTGCCAGGCCTGTGTGCACTCCACTGGGGTGTGATTTCTATGTGAAGTAATTAGCCACCAGCTGCGTACGGGCTGCCTCACCCCATGCCCTCTCCCCTCCCATGCACAGCGGGCGTGCATGTGGTTGGGGATGTGGGGGCACCACCATGTCCACGGCCAGGCCCCGGCGTGTTGCAACATTGTGCAGGACACATGCTGCCACTATGATCCTGCACACTACTGGGGGCGCATAGAACAGCTGCCCGCCAGAACGGTCAAGGGAGCGAAAGCGTGACTTGAGCACTCCGAATGTGCACTCCACTATGCCCCGGGTTGCAATATGGGCTGTGTTGTATCTTACCTCTGGAGGCGTGATGGGGTTCCGAATTGGCGTCATCATGTGGGTGCTCAGAGGGTAGGCACTGTCCCCTGGTGAGGAGGTGATGGGTATCATTAGTGGGGTAGTGACATAACTCTGCATCTGACATGCATGCATGTGCAGTGGCATTCATACTCACCAAGCAGCCATGTATCGCCATGCCGCCCAGCTTCTAGGTCCCGGCTTAGGGTAGACATTCGGTAAATGAAGCTGTCGTGGGTGGACCCTGGAAAGTTGGCATATACTGAGGTGATGATTCCCTTAGCATTAAATACTACCTGCACGTTGATGGAATGCCAGTGCTTGCGGTTCCTATAGATGTGCTCAGATGCCCTGGGGGGACGTAGTGCCACATGGGTGCAGTCAATGGCACCTAGCACTTTTGGGAATCGTGCCACACCATAGAAATCGAGGGTGGCAGCCTGCCTTTCTGCAGGTGTCCTGGGCAGGTATATGTGCCTACGGACTGATGGGCGTGCAGTGATGATGTTCAAGACCTGGTGTAGGCAGCGTGACTGCGTGGCCTGTGACACCCCACCCACTATGGCACTTGTCCGCTGAAATGATCCTGTGGCCAAGAAGTGCAGTACATTGAGGACCTTCTCCAGGGGGCTGAGTGCTTGGCAGCACAGGGTGGGTGATGTGAGGTCATCCTCCCACTCACTGACCAGGTCCAGTGTTATGTGTGGGGGAAACATGTACCTCCAATACACCTGGTCATCAGGCATCCCAAAAAGGCTGGTTCTGGGAGTGAAAATTCGGGCCCTCACTATCCTCCTCCTCCTTTGGTAACCCACGGCCACTGCTGCTAGGAATGGTATATTCATCCTGGCGTATGAGCTTGTTTGTTGTTTGCGCGCACTTTTATGCTGCGCGGGTCGACGTACGCCTGCTTCATGCTGGCCTGCGTGTCTCAGGATTGGACCATTTTTCGGCACGTCGTAGGCGAACGTGTGAATCTTCCCGCCCACCCCAGGAATACACGTAGCACGCTCTCACAGGCACAGTCGCGGGTAAATATTCCCGCCCACCCCTGGAATACATGTAACCCACTCTCACAGGCCCAATCGCGTGTGGAAGTTCACGCGCACCCCAAAGTACACGTACCCAGGCCAATCGCGTGTGGGACTTCCCGCGCACCCTGAAGTACACGTACCCAGGCTAATCGCGTGTGGAACTTCCCGCGCACCCCGTAGTACACGTACCCAGGCAAATCGCGTGTGGAAGTTCACGCGCACCCCGAAGTACATGTACCCAGGCTAATCGCGTGTGGAACTTCCCGCGCACCCCATAGTACACGTGCCCAGGCAAATCGCGTGTGGAAGTTCACGCGCACCCCGAAGTACACGTACCCAGGCTAATCGCGTGTGGAACTTCCCGCGCACCCCGAGGTGCACATACCCTGGCCAATCGCGTGTGGAACTTCCTGCGCACCCCGAAGTACACGTACCCAGGCAAATCGCACGGCTGGGGGGGTGGGGGTGGGGGTGGTGGGAGACATGAGTTGGACATGAGTGGGGGGCTGGTGGAGGCTGCCCCTGCACTGCTGGGGTGTGGGGGTGGTGGGAGACATGAGTGGGGGCCTGGTGGAGGCTGCCCCTGCTGGCTGTGGGATGGGGGTGGTGGGAGACATGAGTGGGGGCCTGGTGGAGGCTGCCCCTGCCCCTGCACTGCTGGGGGGTGGGGGTAATAGGGGACATGAGTGGGGGCCTGGTGGAGGCTGCCCCTGGTGGCTGGTGGCTGGGGGTGGTGGTAGACATGAGTGGGGGCCTGGTGGAGGCTGCCCCTGCACTGCGGGGGTGGGGGTAATAGGGGACATGAGTGGGGGCCTGGTGGAGGCTGCCCCTGCACTGCTGGGGGGTGGGGGTGGTGGGAGACATGAGTGGGGGCCTGGTGGGGGCTGCCCCTGGTGGCTGGGGGGTGGGGTGGTTGTAGACATGGGTGGGGGCCTGGTGGAGGCTTCCCCTGCACTGCTGGGGGGTGGGGGTAATAGGGGACATTAGTGGGGGCCTGGTGGAGGCTGCCCCTTGTGGCTGGGGGGTGCGGGTGGTGGTAGACATGGGTGGGGGCCTGGTGGAGGCTGCCCCTGCACTGCTGGGGGGTGGGGGTAATAGGGGACATGAGTGGGGGCCTGGTGGAGGCTGCCCCTGGGGGCTGGGGGGTGGGGGTGGTGGTAGACATGAGTGGGGGCCTGGTGGAGGCTGCCCCTGGTGGCTGGGGGTGGGGGTGGTGGTAGACATGAGTGGGGGCCTGGTGGAGGCTTCCCCTGCACTGCTGGGGGGTGGGGGTAATAGGGGACATGAGTGGGGGCCTAGTGGAGGCTGCCCCTGCACTGCTGGGGGGTGGGGGTGGTGGGAGACATGAGTGGGGGCCTGGTGGAGGCTGCCCCTGCACTGCTGGGGGGTGGGGGGAGACATGAGTGGGGGCTTGGTGGAGGCTGCCCCTGGTGGCTGGGGGGTGAGGGTGGTGGGAGACATGAGTTGGACATGAGTGGGGGCCTGGTGGAGGCTGCCCCTGGTGGCTGGGGGTGGGGGTGGTGGGAGACATGAGTGGGGGCCTGGTGGAGGCTGCTCCTGCACTGCTGGGGGGTGGGGGTGGTGGGAGACATGAGTGGGGGCTTGGTGGCGGCTGCCCCTGGTGGCTGGGGGGTGAGGGTGGTGGGAGACATGAGTTGGACATGAGTGGGGGCCTGCTGGAGGGTGCCCCTGGTGGCTGGGGGGTGGGGGTGGTGGTAGTCATGGGTGGGGGCCTGGTGGAGGCTGCCCCTGCACTTCTGGGGGTGGGGGTGGTGGGAGATATGAGTGGGGCCCTGGTGGATGTTGCCCCTGGTGGCTGGGGGTGGGGGTGGTGGTAGACATGGGTGGGGGCCTGGTGGAAGCTGCCCCTGCACTGCTGGGGAGTGGGGGTGGTGGGAGACATGAGTGGGGGCCTGGTGGAGGCTGCCCCTGCTGGCTGTGGGATGGGGGTGGTGGGAGACATGAGTGGGGGCCTGGTGGAGGCTGCCCCTGCACTGCTGGGGGGTGGGGGTAATAGGGGACATGAGTGGGGGCCTGGTGGAGGCTGCCCCTGGTGGCTGGGGGTGGGGGCAATAGGGGACATGAGTGGGGGCCTGGTGGAGGCTGCCCCTGCACTGCTGGGGGGTGGGGGTGGTGGGAGACATGAGTGGGGGCCTGGTGGAGGCTGCCCCTGGTGGCTGGGGGGTGGGGTGGTGGTAGACATGAGTGGGGGCCTGGTGGAGGCTGCCCCTGCACTGCTGGGGGGTGGGGGTGGTGGGAGACATGAGTGGGGGCCTGGTGGAGGCTGCCCCTGGTGGCTGGGGGGTGGGGGTGGTGGGAGACATGAGTGGGGGGCTGGTGGAGGCTGCCCCTGCACTGC
This sequence comes from Ambystoma mexicanum, assembly GCF_040938575.1. Classification (NCBI taxonomy): domain Eukaryota; kingdom Metazoa; phylum Chordata; class Amphibia; order Caudata; family Ambystomatidae; genus Ambystoma; species Ambystoma mexicanum. The sequence goes on from NC_090936.1 coordinate 577,128,697, forward strand.
TGGGGTGTGGGGGTGGTGGGAGACATGAGTGGGGGCCTGGTGGAGGCTGCCCCTGGTGGCTGTGGGATAGGGGTGGTGGGAGACATGAGTGGGGGCCTGGTGGAGGCTGCCCCTGCACTGCTGGGGGGTGGGGGTAATAGGGGACATGAGTGGGGGCCTGATGGAGGCTGCCCCTGGTGGCTGGGGATGGGGGTGGTGGGAGACATGAGTGGGGGCCTGGTGGAGGCTGCCCCTGCACTGCTGGGGGTGGGGGTGGTGGGAGACATGAGTGGGGGCCCGGTGGAGGCTGCCCCTGGTGGCTGGGGGTGGGGTTTGTGGTAGACATGAGTGGGGGCCTGGTGGAGGCTGCCCATGCACTGCTGGGGCGTGGGGGTGGTGGGAGACATGAGTGGGGGCCTGGTGGAGGCTGCCCCTGGTGGCTGTGGGATGGGGGTGGTGGGAGACATGAGTGGGGGCCTGGTGGAGGCTGCCCCTGCACTGCTGGGGGGTGGGGGTAATAGGGGACATGAGTGGGGGCCTGGTGGAGGCTGCCCCTGGTGGCTGGGGGTGGGGGTGGTGGGAGACATGTGTTGGTGATCAGTAGTGCAAGGTGACATGTGGGTTGGCTGGTGGGCATGGCCATGGTGGATGGGTTGCCTGTGGGACATGAGCAGGGGTGCAGGGTAGTACCCTATGGTGTGGGCTGCCTGCAGGGGCCGTGGAGGGTGTAGAGGGAACACCTGGGGGGACCCACATGGCCAAATCACGTGTAGCATTCCCCGGCACCACCGAAATACACGTACCCTGCAGAAATCACGTGTGAATCTTCCGCGCACATCGGAATGCACGCATCCAGGCCAATCGCATGTGGAACTTCCCGCGCACCCCCACCTAGCCAGGCCAATCGCGTGTGGAACTTCCCGCGCACCCCGTAGTACACGTACCCAGGCCAATCGCGTGTGGAACTTCCCACGCACCCCCACCTACCCAGGCCAATCGGGTGTGGAACTTCCCGCGCACCCCGAAGTACACGTACCCAGGCTAATCGCGTGTGGAACTTCCCGTGCACCCAGGAACACGCGCACACGCTATTTTTCACACAGCGGGTGTCTGTGTTTGTCGGAGCCCCTTTGCACCTCATTTGTCCTAGAGGGCCACTGTATGGGCCATTCATCATGGCTGTATATGGGTGCTTTTTGCTACCGCCTGCTTTCTTGTGGCGTACTTGTTTGGCCCTGTGCGCGTCTTTGACCGTGCGCTGGTTTGCCCTATTCGATTCCATGAATACGGGATGTAGGCGAGCGTGTGGGCGTTCCGCGCACTTGCCTCCTGTACTTCCCCCGTGACGCCCATATTTTCACGCGTTGTTCCCCATTCCGAGTGTTACGCCCCGTTTTCCGCCTACTTTTGTGGTGTGCGCCGCGCTATGTGCGATTTCGCAGTGGCCATGGCGCACGCTGTTGAATGACCTGTGCACCGGCGTGCGCGGCGCACATTTTTAGCGCACATCCAATGTTTTTCTCGCGCATGGACTTCCATGAATCGCTGTGCGCTGGTTTTCCTGCGATTTTCGCACTTGCACTGCGATTTTCGCACTTGCACTGCGATTCGCACATTTTGGCACCTCTGCGCGGGAATTTTCGGCGCACATTAATTCCATGAATCGACCCCTTGGTCTTTTTCCATGACACCTATATCAATTCACCAGGCCATCGGACCACGTGCATGGGTTAACACTGCATGGCACAATTTTTCAACCTATTGGGGCATAGGATCATAATGGCCTGGAAAACATCTTTTCGGCAATTGGGTACAGAGCTGGGGGTAATATTTGGGACATTCCCAGGCCCAGCAGAATAATTATGTTGGTGGTTCTGCAATCGGTAATTTTGACCTATATTGCATGCCCATTGTGTTTTAAAATATATCTTTTACCACAATTGATCAGCGAATGCGCCATCAGGCGCAACCCAAGCAGTTTGTCATGAAACACCATGGATTGCGGTTCATGATTGCGGCTCGCTTTTCTTTTAGTGCCCTGCGGGGTCGGACTGGGGCATAACATTGGCTCAGGCACCAATGAAACAGTGGCCCACAGTTGCAAATAGCAATTCCTTCCTTTTGTGACAGACCGTTTGAATAGTACCCAAGGGGGAATTGATAAAATGTGATGCAAATTGTGCATTTTAAAGAACATTTATATACAGAGTAAGACTGTTCAAATCTACCAGCCGTATGGTTAAGTAATATATCAAACTCGCCCATATTGGCCAAAAAAGTGGCCCACTTTGACCCAAAAAAAGTCACACACTAGCATTTTGCGCTTTTGGTTCTGGCATTTCCCTATTTCCCTATAGGCCCGTCCGAGCCTGGTGCCCTGGCCATAGGCTTTGTCACAGTCTAACCCCCATGTTGGTACATTTTGGGGTGACTTGTGGGCCCATTCTCTGATGATTTATTGGTTGGTGGTTTGTGCCACCATTCCCTGAGAAATTGTGGCTGCAGGCATTTCGAGTCCATTTGCTAATGAATTATGACTCCATTACCTGATGACTTGTGGGTCCATTTCTCAATATCTTGTGGGTGTATTCCCTGATGAATTTTAGGTTACTTTTCTAAAAACCCAATATTCTGTTCCCCAGTAAGATCCAGGTGCAATTGCTGATCACGTATGTGTATGTTCTATGTTATGCTTCAAAGGGATTTCTTAGGGTTTCCAAACTTCCTGTGACCCCCCCCCCCACTTTCTGTAGACAAAGCACTCTGGGACAGATGTCAATAGGAAACACCGCTTGTCACATCCATGAGGATTGGACCCTTTCAGATGGCTTGTGATGGGGCAATCTGCTGTGGCAAAATCAGCATACAGGGGGGTGAGACGCCCATCTAAATTGCATCACTCCCTGCAAGTGCTCTCTGGCAACTGGTTTCCCTTCAAACTATTTTCGAGCCTCGTTGACAGCGCTCAAGTCATTTTTAAGCGGACCACTGGAGCTGCATTTGACATTCATCACATGTTTTATCTGCCACTCACTTGACCACTTGCCCACTTGACCATCGCCTGCCTGTGCTTCCGCTATCTCAGAGTCGCTGGCCACTGCAGTACTGCAGTGCATAGTTGCACCTTGTCGAACCGACTCAACCGCTTCGAGACTCAAACTGAAACAGAGCCCGCCTGTTGCTTAGCCGATTCCAGACGATCATCGCTACAGTGCCGTAGCGCATCACTGAACAACGTCAAATCAACTTGACTGTCTTGACGACACCTCGTTCCATTACAAGCCCTCGACTCCACCCAATGGAAACCAAAAAGAAGCCCGCCTCAGTGCTGTCACGCCACCGAAGAAGGTATTCAATGTTATTATATCCCCTAACCTGGTTTAAGGGGCTCTGGGTCAATTTAAGACCCCAAGCCACAACTTCTCAAGACATATACTTTGAACTTGACATTGCCGCATAGATTACTACCTTTTTACTCCGTCTTCAGACCTAGAGTGCCTCCTTTCATTCAAAAGGCTGCATATTCTTTGTCTTCCTTTACAGGTGTGGGTTATTAGTGTATTTGATTAATGTGTTTGTATTTTTAGCTTTATTAAAGTTTGCTACTGTTTATAGAACATTGGCCAGACATTCTTTGACTTTGGCACGACAGTCCTATTTTTGTTTCAGTGCTCCTTCATTACCTCACACCCCATGGCCTGTGCTAAGGAGGACCATCATTCATGTTGTGCAAATTCCACTTTTATGATTGGGATCACTGCCGGTTTAGTAGTAGAGTGGGGCTGAGTAGGAGTTGCTGCCACTACTCATGCCTGTACTCCTGCAAAGCAGTAGTCATTTCATCACACTCTGACTAACCAAACACCAGCATGGAAATACTCAGACTGCCAAGCCAAGAGGTCAGGAGCGGCAAGGTGCAGGATGGTCTGTGTAATAGAGGGGCACGGAGTAGAGAAGATGAGGGTCGATGAAATCTGTCTTTTTGGATGTGACGCAAACCTTGGCACCCTAACTATATGAAATGTTTTATGGCAACCTTGCAGTGGGTGCCCACGTGATTTAGTAATTGAATGAATACTACTTGAATCGGGAGAATGACTATGCTCCTTGCGTCGAGAATATACTCAATGCTGCAGAGGTGGACGAGTAGCCTTTGCCACAGTTGCTGCTTGCAGAGCCAAACCCTTTACTTCAGTAGTGTTAGAAAAGGGACTGGAGGCAGCACAGCACACCTTTTGTTCCCTATTCATATAGCAATTATTGTGTCATTTAACTCAAATTAACAGCCAGGCTATTATGCAAGTATATGCAAAATGGACGAGTATACTTGTCCTTGGCATTTAAGGGATTAAACAGATTGATGTATCCTGAGCTCCTAATCTGTTGAGTTTAATAGGTTTCACAAAAGTGGATTACACTTGTGACTATACCTGCGACAAATTTCATAAACAATTGACTGGAGGCAATGGCACAACTGGAAGTAATTGCACAGCTGTCATCTGCAGGTAATTCTTCAGATGATAAGCCAAGCAACCTGCCTGTCATTGAGCGAATTTAAAATTCAAATTAAATTACTGAGCTCAGCCATTCAATGTGTGATGCTGCACCGAAAGTGGAGCGGGCAGCGCGTAAACATTGGCTCATCTATCCCCAGAGCAACCCACTGTGACAGTGGGCTCCCCAATACCCCAAATGCACATATAGCAAACATTTACATGTCACCCGGCACATTGCTATAAAAGCATAATACTAGTACTATTTGCAGACATGACATGTTAAGTGCCAGGTGCATGTGCAATAGATACAATGAATGCACTAAGTACATATAAGGTTAAGCACTTGAGGTATGCAATTAGCTTGCACACGAGTAGGATTAAAAAAATAGCCCACTTTGGGCCTAAATGCCTTGTGGCGGAGGTAAGACAAGGCCGTCAGTTTCCATCCGGAGACCAGGAATCCAACAAGGCTCCTGCCACATCCCACGCAGACCCAGGCGCATCCACTGGAGTCCAACCTTGCCTCAGCTCCTGCTTCCCATTATGTTCTGTCCACTCACCCAACTCACCACCAGTGGTAGAAGTGTACCGAACGAAGTAGTGGAACTGTGGTCTTGGCAGCGGAGAGGGCAGACGGAAGTATAGTGCACCATGTGTCACGGTCTTGCAGCCGGGGCATTGCAATAGTCTAAGGCTCCTATTACAACTTTACACTTGCACAGGGACATGAATGGACACATCCTCTATATAGAATGGTGAATATGGTCATAAAAGGTAGAGGAATGGTAAACGGATACAAATAAAATGAGTGGAACACCGCTCCCGACCGTTCCCACTCACTTTGATCACTGCTCACCACACAACAACAAGCTGGAGACTCACCAATCCTAAATCCAGCATTCTGATGCACACCTCCAGCTCCACCTCATAGGATTCCCAGGCGTGTATCCCGAATCCCAAAAGCAGAACAACCCGCCAGGGAGGTCCATCTATCCCCAGAGCAGCAGACTTAAACTGGGGCTCCGCACTACTCACATGCACACCGCATGCACATTTGGTAAGCATCACATGCACTATCGAAACTTATTACAATTTATCTCGAAAGAGGATTATTTTCTGCTACACAATTAGAAAACATAACCTGTTAAGCTGTCACAGTGTCATATGTTTAGCATGTTAGATTGTGGGACACAGGAATAAAGTACTTCTCTAACTACATACGCGCTTCCACTCATGACGTTTACAGTAATATTAAAAGCCACAGAGAAGAAGTCATTCCTGCAACCGTTTCATAAAGATACTTTACAAACCAGACTGGTTATTTACACCATATATCAGACAAGGCATTGCCCATGAAAACCCCCACCCATTTCACCGCTCCAGCATTGTTGGATGCAAAGAAAGGGGAACACCATAGCGGACATGTTTTCGAACTTGTTATGGATTTTACACCTTTTCACTGTAAACATTATGCATTTCTTTTAGAGAACAATTGAGCAAACATTTCGGGCACAGGCCTGCATCAGGGATAATAGTAATGTTGTGTGATTTATTTACGTAGAGAAGGTTTTGTTACTTTCCATTGCTCCTGCTCCACTCAGGCCTGCCAACAAAATATCTGTCAGGCGGGTGTGACTGAAGTAAAGATGTGGTCTCAAAGTTGTCATCATGATGGCCACTCTCCTTGGGCCCGCTAGATGCGCCTTCCTGCGAGGCGAAAAACCTTGGTGTCATCTTCGATTTCACCCTCTCCTTCTCTCCTTCTCTCCTCACATCACGAACATCTCTAAGAAGTCCCGCTACCAGCTGAACCTTCTCAGGGGTATTCTTCCTTTTCTCACTTTCCCTCTCCACTGTCCCTGCTTGCAGTTACTTAGAACTGGACACCCCAGCCGCACTTACTTGAGCTTTGCTTTGCACTCTCCGTTTCCCTTCCCCTGGCACTTCTCCTCTGCCCTCCTCTCGCACTTGCACAATCTGAATGACACAAGGCCTATTAAGATTGTTTGTTTTGTTTCCCTTTGTCTCCCCTTTCCTTGTCTTGTGGCGCCTTGAAACAATTGTGTACAGGTGCGTTATAAATGACCTATCATATCATATCATGTGTGTGAAGGGATGTCAGTTTACTGGCTGGGCACTAAAACAGGAAAAAGAGCTAAGAAAGGTAAGGAAAAGGGCAGGGAAAAATCGAATTGAGATGGAAGGTGTTGATGGCTTCCCTGTTTGCGAGCAGGGTTGTATATTTAAGCAATATTACCCAAACCGGGAGAAGAGGGTGTAGGGTGGGCATTACCGGGCCAGGTATTGCCCAGCCCAGATAGAAGCCCAAGCAAAGCGAGGGCTTTAACGATAGTCTAGGGCATTACCTTCACCAGTAATGCAATGTACCGGGGTAGTGATAGTGTTTATTTTTAAAGTTAAGAATCGGCATGTTCGCCGTTTCTCAACTTTAAAAAAAACTACAAAATAAGATGTATGCCATGGATTGGGGAGAAGGGAAATACACATAGTCCCTTTTCCTTTACCATGGAGGCTAGTCACGTGTCGGAGGCGTGCCAGAAACACTACTGTTCCTGCCGCTGGCGAGGGACAGCAGCGCAAGACAAATGGGGCTGCGGCTGGAGGGGGGTAAATATGTGGAAAGGGGAGGTGGGGGATGGGGACCCAGCGAAACACTTACCTGATTATCCAGCAGGGAAAATGGGGGCTTCCAGCTCTGAGGATGCTCGGAGCGAGGGACTTTACCATGTGGTAAATCCCCCATTCTAACCCTCCTCATTGGCTGGGAAGCCAAAACCACACATCTGCCAGATACTTATTGACTTTGAAGAGTGTTCTTGTCCTTTAAGCTCATTATCGGTTTCACCACTTAACTATAGTGCTTGATATAGAGCAAATTATTTCATCTCATTGTGCCTCATCTACTAAAATTGGGAGTCCTTTGAAGTGATGCAGCTCTTATTTTATGCTATTTAAAAAATCCTCATTCATAGTTTATTATCCTAGAGTATTGCTCCAAACGGATTAACAGTGCATATTTGTATATTGCACACTATACAGTTATTTGTGTCTTGGCTTACCCATGGCAACTTCTTCTACCAGCTCCCATGATGCCCTTGAGAATCGAACCCTGATGACACGCCTCGTAATGTTCTTTTGCAAGATTTCACTTCTAATGATGTCAATAGGTATGGACATTAGGAGGAATGCATAGCTTTGCCTCACAGACCCCCAGAGACCCTAGGACCAGTGCTGGTGGTAAATCTAACAGGTCAGCACGCATGACAGTCCTACAGTTTCGTGCTGTGTATGTACTAAAATCAGTGCTCGAAGTGTACGAAAAGAAGTAGTGGAACTATGTTCCCTGCTCCCCACAAACCCCATTGCCACACCCCTCCCACACACAATACACCCCCTCATCCCCCAAACACTTGCACCTGCTGTTTAAGGGACCTGGTTTCAACTTCTTCCTTCACTTTTATTTTAAAACAAAACCATTCCGGAACGGTTTCTTTTTAAAATAAAAGTATAGGAGCTATACAAGGTAATTAAAAAAAAGTATAGGAGCACCGCTCCCGACCGCTCCCGCTCACTTCGACCACTGACTAAAATGCCATTTGCCATTAATGTTACCAAAACATGCATTGGGGGATCGACTGACACAGGAGAGAACTGTGTGCACCACAGACTGCTGCCAATGCACCTCAACGTGTAGTCTCCCATTTTTCCGCTTTCCTGTCTTTCTGCATAGAATCTGAAAACATTTGTGTTGAGCAAGGTCAGCACGTGTGGTTGCCCCATGCCACCTCACTTCATGTGGGTCATTGTGCACCCTTTCTTTACATGAGCATATTTTTAGGGCGGGGAGGGTGGTGATGTCCATGAACAAAGCATACTGGGAGACTGTTCATGGCTTTAATTGACAGCCAGCCACCATCCCCTCTTTTCTCAGTATTACACCACCACCGACATTAAAAATGAACAAGCCCTGCTTATTTCCCACTAAATGCTCATCATTTTGTGTCAACCAATTGTTCCACGTTGAAAGACAAATTTGGTTAACACAAGCTATTCTCATAAATACACAGTTCAACTCTTGACTTTTACTTTGCCACAGATTAACACAGGCTTCCCTCTGCCGGGCTCAAGCCTGCCTCCATTTTCCCATTCAACTCTTCATTTCATCACAGTTCAGCACAGACTTCCCTCTGCCGGGCTCAAGCCTGTCTTTCTTTTTGTGGGGTTTACCTTCCTCACGTTGCTTCACACTTAACTTTCTTTACTGTCGAAGACTTTCGAAACTGCAAGGACTTTGCATAGACCTCTGCATGACCACTTTGGCCTCTCTTTAAACAATTCAGCAATCAACAATCTTCCTCATTTCGCAATGCTTCTTGGTACTTGTGGTTTCTTATTCTCTTTACTTTGCCCTCTGGACATCTTTCAAAGTTCATATGCGTTGCCTTCTCGGGATATTCAAAGTTCACATACTTTGCTTTTCACTTATTCAACTTTCGCTTTGGACTTTCCAAAATGGAGATGCAGCAGGAATCTGGAACTGGAAGCTTGCAGTCCATGATATAGTAAAAGATGCATTATGACAAATTGTAAGCCATGCTAACGGAAGCATTAGGGACCATGCAAATGTAAACGTGCATTACAGCAGCATGAAGAAGCTCTAATGTGTGCTAGGTGGTGCACGAAGGAAAACTGCAAGGTGTTTTGCTAGTACAATATACATTATTATGTATTGCAACCGTTTGTATGCCTGAAGTCTGAAGTCGAATCAATCATATTTTGAGGGTCCCAGTTCCTATTCAGTACTCATAAAATTAGACTTTTCCTGCTGTGACCTTCCACCTTTCCACTTTTGCAGTTACACCAGATCGCTCTAGCCAGAGACAAGAACACAGCATCATGATCAGAGCACATTGCTGGCCCTCACACCTGGCACTGGCAATGACCCACAAAACTCCTAGTGCAACCACACACCCTTCAATCCAGGCATCTGGGCTCCAATATACAACCCTCCGCATATGCCAATAATACCACGAGCTCACACTAGTGGACGAAGAGGCCCCTGGCTTACCAGGCCTTAGACTTTCCCAAAAGATTAGCCAGTAAGGCAATTTGCCATATTTGCCTAATGAAAATGGACTTGTAATCACACTTCTGTAAACACTTTACTCCAGAATTGTCAGCAGAAAACCCTTATCCCCTATGCCCTGGAAGTGCAGATCATCACGTTCAAACTAAGGCTATGTTCCCTTCAGCATGTTTGGGGGAAATGCCTCCTCTGCTTGTACCCTTCTTCCTCCTTATACACAACTTAGAACCCCCTGCCAAGTAGTCGCCTCATTTCACCATGTTTTCCCCCATCCTACAGATTTCCACTTATCTGACGGCCACTTGCACCCCAAATGAAAATATGAACTCGTAGAAATTGATGGATAACTATGTCCACATTCTGTCTCAAATGTGGCACTGCACTTGTATCCTCTTCTCCCCCCTCTGCCATATTCTCGCTCAATACCAGTATTACCACTTCTTATGAACCTCCACACCCACTTTCACTTTCCTGTTGACCGTCACTCAGCCCCCAGTACCATTGCCCCTAGGCCCCAGTGCTGTATCTTCCTAGAACTCGCATCTTCACATAGTAAGCCGGGCCTGTCTCGGTGCAGGCATATCCCCCACATCATCTTTTCCTTGTTCTTGATCAGAAGATGTAAGTGGTGGAAATATCCTGTCCCCCGAATTTCAGTCGTTTGGATGAGCCACTTCACGCTTGGGCTGGGGCCCCTTACTATCGCATTTAAGGTTTGTAGACCATGAACGCGTTCCAGGCTCCTCCAACCCTTTCCTCTCATTGCTAAGAGCCGCCCCAAGCTCAGGCTAACAATGTCCCCTGCGGAGGCCTTCTGTCTTGCCTTGTGTTCATGCTGTATAGCCATACTAAAACCCTGCTGCACAATGTAATTCCAGCCTTCTGATGGGGTATTCAACACAGCGTTTTCCTCCCCATCTCCTGCCACCAACCTAGCTAAATTCCCTTCCTTGAAATGCCTAAACCACTGGTCTTTCTGGTTCTCAATCCCCCTGTCCTTCTTTCTGGGCTAAAACAGACCAATCCCTCATATGCCATTCCCAGCCTTCTTTTCTCTGCCCAGGGCCACATTGGACCCATATCCTCTGAGGCTGTGACGGGCCTTGTTTTCACCTCCTCCCGCTTCCCCTTCACTGGACCAAAATCATCCTTTAGTGGTGCAAACCCAACCTTCCGGTCTCCTTCTCACATTTCGAGGCCGCAACTGGGACCATGACTTCTACTCCTAGATGCTGTACCTGACCTCTCTTTCTCCTCCCCACGTTCCAACAGCTCAACTGGAACCATATCCTCCAGCCCCTATTGGACACTCCCACCATCCAAGGCGGCCCCCTGATCCCAAACCCTCTGCCTGCGCATAGTGCACACCTCAAAATTCCCCTAGTCTGAAATCAATGAAGTTGGAGAGCAGTTTACAAAATTGATCAGGGCTGCTGACACAACTCACCTACATCCCTCCCCTGCTCGGACTCCCACCCAGGGCATGGCATCCCCAAACAGGCAAGGGGAGCCCACCTGACTGATCTGCATAGAGAAAACCCCAATTTTCCAGTGCCCCGATAAGCAAAACAAAAGAGGTGATGGCTGGAAGTTTTTGGATTCATCTTAACCTCTGGCATTGCTCCGAGCAACCCTCCAGACCACTGTTCTTCGTCTGCCAAGCCATTACAAAAGGGGAGAGACCATATGCAAATCAGGCTTGGTCACACCCCAAAAGTAGCCGTCCAGCCCAAACTGCTTGGTCACATCCCTTTTGCACGAGACCACAAGGATCCCCAAACATGTTTTGGCCTTGTTGGGCATCATCAGTGAGGAGTAGCTTGGGTCTCTAGGCCCAGCAGGCACGGCGCCCATGTTTGGGCATTCCCATCCCACTCGGGTGACTACAGCAAAACAAAAGAGGTGATGGCTGGAAGGTTTTGTATTAATCTGAACCTCTGACATTGCTCTGGGCAACCCTCCAGACCATCGTTCTTCACCTGCCAAGCCATTACAAAAGGGGAAAGACCATATGCTAATCATGCTTGGTCACACCCCAAAAGGGGCAGTCCAGCCCGAACTGCGTCCCCATGACCAGGTGAAAGAAAGGGGCCTACTGCACCACCAACCATACCCCATCGACCAACTAACACAGAAGAAGCCCCCGTGCAAGGAACACCATCATATGCGGACAGAGGACTTAATAGTATTGCCATGAGATGCTGACTTCTGTTTATCCATGTCTTGTGGCTACTTGTTCCCAGATGATTTGTGGATCCATTGCTGGATGACTTGGGTGCACACTTTCCCGATTTGTTTGTATCTGCATGACCTGGTAACTTGTAGGTACCCCTTCTGCGTATTGACATATTCCCTGATGGCACGAGGGTACATTCATTGATGTCAAATGGCTACATTCTTCGATAGCTTGTGGGTTCATTTCTTGATAGCATGTGGGCAAATTCCCTGATGGCAAATGGGTACATTTTCCGATGGCTTGTGGGTTCATTTCCTGATGGCATTTGGGCCCATTCCCTGATGGCATATGGGTGCGTTCTCTGATAGCTTGTGGGTTAATTTCCTGATGGCACATGTGTGCTTTCTCCAATGGATTGTGGGTTCATTATCTGATGGGATATGGGTACATTCACCTATGCCTTGTGGGGTCATTTTCTGATGGCCTGTGGGTACATTCCCTGATGGCATATCGGCACATTCACGATTGCTAGTGGCTTCATTTCCTGGTGGCATATGGGTACATCCCCTGATGGCATATGGGTGAATTCTCTGATGGCTTGTGGGTACATTGCCGAGTGGCAAAGGGTACATTCTCTGACGGGTTGTGGGTTCATTACCTGATGACATGTGGGTACATTTGGCATATGGGTACATTTTCCGACTGGTTGGGGGTTCATTCCCTGATGACATGTGAGTACATTCACTGATGGCATAGGGTACATTCTCTGACGGGTTGCGATTTCATTCCCTTTTGGCATGTGGGTACCTTTCCCTGAAAGCATATGGGTGCCTTCTCTGCTGGCATGGCGGTTCATTCCCAGTTGGCTGGTCCCTACACGGCCCTTAGCAATCAGAGCGTATGCATTGCCCAGGAGGAAGGCGATAAGCTCGTTGCCAAGTGGAAGGGGCCGCCGTCCAGGAGGGCGCCAGGCTCCCCATCAGTCGCCTCGTCAGCTCTTCAGAGGCCCATCCAGGAAGGAAGCAGCGCGGCTCCTGAGGCGAGGGTCGTGCGGGGAGGCGGCCGCTCCAGTGGAAGGAGCTTCCTTTGCGTGACAATGGCCGGTGATGCTTCAGGAAGGCCCAGGCGCGACCTTTGCTCCGCTTCTTTGCCTCTTTTTTTAGCTGAGGATGTTGACAGCAGTCTGCAGGGATCGCAGTGGGCACGTGTAAAAAGGCCATCTATCCATCTTGGGAGGAGTGGGGGCTTCTGCGGCCTCCTCCCAATCTCTGCAGACCTCTGAGGAATACATTCACATGGCAAACTCAGTGACCCGCGGGTGAGGACCAGTAACACAGACGGGCTCTCTTCGAAACGGCTCAAATAAACCATTGTACATGGCACATGCACCTCGCCCATTGCAGTCTCACGTGTGGCCCACATGACAGCCATGCACGACGCTACTGCAGCTTCGCCGTTACAGGTTACGCCCCGCATACTGGGCTGTCTCCGTTGTTGTCACGGGCTGGATGACCTGTAACTCACATCATGCCGCCCCTACCAGGTGGCATAGGCTGGCAGTCATCTGCCACATTGTTTTACTTAAGTAAGAACGTTGGAGCATTCTGGCCCCAAGCTAAGGGTCGCCCTGACAGTGGAACTGAGGCTCCAAGAAGACCACCTGTTTATAAAAGCCCGTAGAATGTATGTGTTCTTCAAGGGCGTCCCTTCACAGTTCCTACTGCCTGCGCCCACCGTGTCCTGTAGCCACCCTCCCCAGTCCCCGTGTGATGTTCATTGCAGGGTCTGGTTTGGAAATCAAAACGAATGATTACTGTGATGTACTACAGGATTACAATGTGCATCTTGCTGTTAATGCAGTCTCCCGCCAGTTACCCCCACCGCTACCTTAGAGTCACACGTTCCCTACCTTAGAGTCACTCGTTCCCCTACCTTAGAGTCACTCATTCGCCCATTGCTACCTTAGAGTCACTCATTCTCCTGCCACTACCTTAGAGTCACTCGTTCCCCCATCACTACCTTAGAATCACTCGTGCTACCTTCGAGTCACTCATTCCCCCATCACTACCTTAGAGTCACTCGTTCCCCCATCACTACCTTAGAGCCACTCGTTCTCCCACCGCTACCTTAGAATCACTCATGCTACCTTAGAGTCACTCATCCCCCCACCACTACCTTAGAATCACTTGTTCCACCACTGCTATCTTAGAATCACTCATTCTCTCCACCACTAACTTAGAGTCACTTATTCCCCCACCACTACCTTAAAGTCGCTTGTCCCCCCTACTGCTACCGTAGAGTCACATGTTCCCCCACCACTACCTTTGAGTCACTCGTTCCCACACGCTAGCTTAGAGTCACTCATTCCCCCACCACTACCTTAGAGTCACCAGTTCCCCCACTGCTACCTTAGAGTCACTCGTTACCCCGCCGCTACCTTAGAATCACTTGTTCCTCCACCGCTAACTTAGAATGACTCGTTCCCTCCTCCTCTACCTTAGAGTCACTCATTCCCCCATCACTACCTTAGATAGAGTCACTCGTTCCCCCACTGCTACCTTAGAGTCACTCATTCCCCCACCACTTTCTTAGATATCTTAGAGTACCTCATTCCCCCACCGCTACGTTAGAGTCACTCATTCCCCCACCACTACCGTAGTGTCACTTGTTTCTCCACCGCTACCTTAGAATCACTCATTCCCCCACCACTACCTTAGTCACTTGTTCCCCCACCGCTACCTTAGAGTCACTCATTCCCCCACCACTATCTTAGAGTATCTCATTCCCCCACCACTACCTTAGAATCACTCATTCTCCCACCGCTAGCTTAGAGTCACTCATTCCCCCACCACTACCTTAGAGTCACTTGTTCCCCCACCGCTACCTTAGAGTCACTCATTCCCCCACCACTATCTTAGAGTATCTGATTCCCCCACCACTACCTTAGAATCACTCATTCTCCCACCGCTAGCTTAGAGTCACTCGTTCCCCCACGCTACCTTAGAGTCACTCATTCCCCCCACTACCTTAGAGTCACTTGTTCCCCCACCGCTACCTTAGAGTCACTCATTCCCCCACCACTATCTTAGAGTATCTCATTCCCCCACCACTACCTTAGAATCACTCATTCTCCCACCGCTAGCTTAGAGTCACTCGTTCCCCCACGCTACCTTAGAGTCACTCATTCCCCCCACTACCTTAGAGTCACTTGTTCCCCCACCGCTACCTTAGAGTCACTCATTCCCCCACCACTATCTTAGAGTATCTCATTCCCCCACCACTACCTTAGAATCACTCATTCTCCCACCGCTAACTTAGAGTCACTCGTTCCCCCACGCTACCTTAGAGTCACTCGTTCCCCCACGCTACCTTAGAGTTACTCATTCCCCCCACTACCTTAGAGTCACTTGTTCCCCCACCGCTACCTTAGAGTCACTCATTCCCCCACCACTATCTTAGAGTATCTCATTCCCCCACCACTACCTTAGAATCACTCATTCTCCCACCGCTAACTTAGAGTCACTCGTTCCCCCACGCTACCTTAGAGTCACTCGTTCCCCCACGCTACCTTAGAGTTACTCATTCCCCCCACTACCTTAGAGTCACTTGTTCCCCCACCGCTACCTTAGAATCACTCATTCCCCCACCACTATCTTAGAGTATCTCATTCCCCCACCACTACCTTAGAATCACTCATTCTCCCACCGCTAGCTTAGAGTCACTCGTTCCCCCACGCTACCTTAGAGTCACTCATTCCCCCACGCTACCTTAGAGTCACTCATTCCCCCCACTATCTTACAGTCACTTGTTCCTCCCACCGCTAAATTAGAGCCAGTTGTGTCTTCCCTTCCGTCCCCACTTTTGTTCTCATCGCTCTGAAGTGTAATGTTTCTGCCTGTCAAGTGTCACAAAACCCCCAAATAAATAAATAAGTAAAATATGTTGTTGCGATCTCACTCACTGGAGAACGTGCATGCGGGCACCCATGCCCTTCCTAAAGTCTCACCAGTGGAAGAAAGCACAGGGTGGCACCCATGCCCTTCATAAAGTCTCATTCACTGGAGAAAGTGCATGTTGGCACCCATATCCTTCCTACAGTCCCACCCACTGAACAATGCGCAGACTGGCACCCATGCCCGTCCTACAATCTCACCAAGAAAGCACAGGCTGGCACCCATGCCCTTCCTAAAGTCTCACTCACTGGAGAAAGCACAGTCCGGAACCCTTGCCCTTGCTACAGTGTCACTCACTGGAGAAAGTGCAGGCTGTCACCTATGCCCTTCCTAAAGTCTCACTCACTGGAGAAAGCACAGTCCGGAACCCTTGCCCTTGCTACAGTGTCACTCACTGGAGAAAGTGCAGGCTGTCACCTATTCCCTTCCTAAAGTCTCACTCACTGGAGAAAGCACAGTCCGGAACCCTTGCCCTTGCTACAGTGTCACTCACTGGAGAAAGTGCAGGCTGTCACCTATGCCCTTCCTAAAGTCTCACTCACTGGAGAAAGCACAGTCCGGAACCCTTGCCCTTGCTACAGTGTCACTCACTGGAGAAAGTGCAGGCTGTCACCTATGCCCTTCCTAAAGTCTCACTCACTGGAGAAAGCACAGTCCGGAACCCTTGCCCTTGCTACAGTGTCACTCACTGGAGAAAGTGCAGGCTGTCACCTATGCCCTTCCTAAAGTCTCACTCACTGGAGAAAGCACAGTCCGGAACCCTTGCCCTTGCTACAGTGTCACTCACTGGAGAAAGTGCAGGCTGTCACCTATGCCCTTCCTAAAGTCTCACTCACTGGAGAAAGCACAGTCCGGAACCCTTGCCCTTGCTACAGTGTCACTCACTGGAGAAAGTGCAGGCTGGCACCTATGCCCTTCCTAAAGTCTCACTCACTGGAGAAAGCACAGTCCGGAACCCTTGCCCTTGCTACAGTGACACTCACTGGAGAAAGCGCAGGCTGGCACCCATGCCCTTCCTAAAGTCTCACTCACTGGAGAAAGCACAGTCCGGAACCCTTGCCCTTGCTACAGTGTCACTCACTGGAGAAAGCGCAGGCTGTCACCTATGCCCTTCCTAAAGTCTCACTCACTGGAGAAAGCACAGTCCGGAACCCTTGCCCTTGCTACAGTGTCACTCACTGGAGAAAGCGCAGGCTGTCACCTATGCCCTTCCTAAAGTCTCACTCACTGGAGAAAGCACAGTCCGGAACCCTTGCCCTTGCTACAGTGTCACTCACTGGAGAAAGTGCAGGCTGTCACCTATTCCCTTCCTAAAGTCTCACTCACTGGAGAAAGCACAGTCCGGAACCCTTGCCCTTGCTACAGTGTCACTCACTGGAGAAAGTGCAGGCTGTCACCTATGCCCTTCCTAAAGTCTCACTCACTGGAGAAAGCACAGTCCGGAACCCTTGCCCTTGCTACAGTGTCACTCACTGGAGAAAGCGCAGGCTGTCACCTATGCCCTTCCTAAAGTCTCACTCACTGGAGAAAGCACAGTCCGGAACCCTTGCCCTTGCTACAGTGTCACTCACTGGAGAAAGCGCAGGCTGTCACCTATGCCCTTCCTAAAGTCTCACTCACTGGAGAAAGCACAGTCCGGAACCCTTGCCCTTGCTACAGTGTCACTCACTGGAGAAAGTGCAGGCTGTCACCTATGCCCTTCCTAAAGTCTCACTCACTGGAGAAAGCACAGTCCAGAACCCTTGCCCTTGCTACAGTGTCACTCACTGGAGAAAGTGCAGGCTGTCACCTATGCCCTTCCTAAAGTCTCACTCATGAAAGACATTGTAGGGTGGCACCCATTCCCTTCCTAAAGTCTCACTACTGGAAGAACGCGCAGGCTGGCACCCTTCTCCTTCATGAAGTCTCACTAGTGGAAACAACCACAGGTCCATGCCCTTCCTACAGTGTCTCATACTGGAGAAAGCACAGGCTGGCATCCATGCCCTTCTTAAAGTCTCACTAGTGGAAGAACTTGCAGGCTGGCGCCCTTCTCCTTCCTAAAGTCTCACTAGTGGAAGAACGTGCAGGCTGGCGCCCTTCTCCTTCCTAAAGTCTCACTAGTGGAAGAACGTGCAGGCTGGCGTCCTTCTCCTTCCTAAAGTCTTACTAGTGGAAGAAAGTGCATTCTGGCACCCAAGCCATTCCTAAAGTTTCATTTGTGGAAGAAAAACCAAGCTGGCACCTCTGACATTGTCACAGTTTCACTCACTGGAGAAAGTGCTGGCTGGAGCCCATGCCCTTTCTAAAGCTTTACTCACTGAAGAAAGTACAGGCTGGCACACATTTATATATTTATTCATTCATTTGTGATGCGCTCAAAACCTAAAAAGCCACCAAAGCGCAGCGAAAATAGAAGAGTCCATAAGAAGAGAAATCATACCATAGTCAGAACAAAATCAAACCAAGAAAACATTATCATTGAAATAGCAAAGTCTTCAGTCTCGTTTTAAAACGCTGGAAGATCAGAAATACGCCTGAGTTCAGAAGGGATCTGTTTCCATAAGGTAGGCGCTATAACATCAAAGGAACAACCACCACAGCGTGCCAACTTAAAACGTGGCATCTGTAGCACTGCTTTATCAGATAATCGCAGCAACCTGCCCGGTTTCTAAAAAGTATTGTGATCCTTACGATATTGAGGGGCACTGACATACACACATTTGTGGGAAATAGTAAGCACTTTCTGTTTCATTTTAGCTGCAGCCGATAGCCAGTGTAATTTTCTCAGCATAGGCGAGATATACTGGTGACGTGAAACACTGGAGAGAAACCTGGGAGCAGTATTCTGAACCCCTTGCAAAGGTTTGAGATCTGTCTTGTTGATTCCAGAAGCAATGCATTAGCATAGTCAGTTTTGGAATGGACAATTTCCCTGGCAATAGTAGCTCTATGGTGACAAGGCATCAGAGGAATTACCTGTCTTAAAAGTCAAAGATAAGTACATGAACTAATAGCGTTTACATTACCCACCATGGACATTGTTGTGCCAAGAGTGACTCCAAAGGATTTAGCTTTGCACATGGTATTGATGGAACAATTATCAACAGTGAAAGAATCATAACTTTCCTTGAAACATTTTGCCCTGGTTGAAGATGCAAGCAAAAGTAATTCAGTTTGTCCACTGTTAAGACACGTCATTAGCATTCATCCACAATCTGATTCAGTGCTACAGAAACGGTTTGATAATTTCCTGATAGCATGCCCTTCCAATAGTTTCATTCACTGAAGAAAGCACAGGCAGGCATCCATGCCCTTCTTAAAGTCTCACACGTGAAAGAAAGCGCAGGCTTGCACCTGTCCCAAGACGAAAATGAACTGCCCCTGGCCAGGTTGAGCCTAAAAGTGCAGACCTACCTTCTGGTCATTGGAAAGCACACTGTGGCCTGACAGAGAAAAGGCCAGCAGTTAATGTCAACTTCAAATCCATGAAAATGCTGGTTCGTTTGCTAAAATAGAGAAACCATGGAGTTGTGTGCATTCTGCAGCTTGGAACGAGGAACATTTTAAATATGAAACTACACTGCAGAAAGGAATTCAAAGGCACACAGTAAGAAAACTGGTAGATATAATGCAAATTTTTAAAATAAACCATGAGAATTAAGATGGAAGTGAAATGTATCGGATGCAATACAACATATGGAAGCAGGCACCCTGTAAGGGAAATAAACATGTATTTTAAAATCACCAGGATCTGTTCATGAGAATTGGCTTCAGCCTGTGCTGAACACCCAAACTGCGACCCACCCCCTATTATCTGGAAATGCCTTTGAAGCTGCAGCAGTGCCTCAGAAGAAATGTATTGGGGTTAGGTGCTAACAACTGTGTATACAAAGAGGCTTAATGGGTTGAACTTTGGAAAATAGTTGGAATTGAAAACTCACTTTGTGGCCTCTATCCGTGAGCTAATGACAAGTGACATGTTACAGAAGAGCTGTCTAATGCGATCCGAGTGAAACTACTGAAAATGTCTGGTGAACCAACATTACCTGGGAGGTGGATAAGACCAGGAGAAAGACGAAAATCTGGAGAGAAATCGGAGAGGCAAATAAAGGGATGGATTCTGGAGGTATCCATGACTGAACCTGGAGAGGCCATCTAACCAAGTCCCTATGCGACCCATGAGATGATTCAGGAGCCCTGATCACTTTCATGTACATGAAACACAGAGATATTCTATCTAAGTAACTTGTCCAACAAAAACAAGTCTTATGGGGGATCTGTTTGATTTAATATCTTCCCATTATTGATTGGGTAGGAAGACCAAGTAGATCCCTAGCATTTACTTATCAGATCATAATTTAATTAATTCCCCTATAGCCACCGGACACAGAGTGATTTTGTTGAAATTTGAAAGCAACAACATTGCTTCTAGTGTGGCTAGAAATATAGTCTGTTAAAGTAATTGGGTACTCCTATTTCTTTTTGCCAACCCCAAAATTCCCTTAATGGAGGGGTGCATAAAAACAAAATTCCCAACTGTTTCCCATTCCACAAACCCTGCCTTAAAGCAGAGGGGTACCATAGTGAACTTAATATCTGGGTTTGTGCTGGGGCAGAAAGGTGTCTTGCCAAGTTAAATAGAGTGAAGTCCCTGATTAAAAGCATGCCCTCTGCAGAGTGAGAAACAAACTCCTGGTAGAAGAGAGATCCTTTCATTGCAAAGTGGTGGAGGAGCAAGGCTATTTGGGCCTTCTTGGCTATGTGTTTCTGGAACGACAGGCTGCTGTCAATGGCGAAGCCTAATGATTTTGCTGAGTTTGAGAGTTGTCGATCAAATCCTTCTAATCGCATGTCACTGAGACATTGTTGGGCAAGTTGTTTTTAGCGGGCGGACCGATGAGGACAAATTCAGTCTTGGATGGGTTTAGTTTGAGGTAGGCAGTTGACATCCAGGACTGGATGATAACTGGGGAAGCTGGCATTGCCCCAATTCAACTCACACACTGAACTGGTTGGTGGTCTCCACGACCATCAGTCTGGATTTTGAGTATCTAGAGGCATGGAAACTGCGTTTCTGAACACCCATGAAGAACTGCTTGCATCTCAGACTACAACTCCCAAGCTGTCCTCATTCTTCTCGATCTCTCCTCTGCCTTTGATACAGTCAACCATCCATCCTCATACACAGGCTCAACAATACCCTTGGTATCCTGGAACAGGCACTGCACTGGCTGACATCCTTCCTAATTGACTGCTCTTCCTAAATCATCCTGGGCACCTTTTCCTCTGCTACTTTCTTCTCCACCTATAGTGTCCCCCAGGGTTCTATCTTCTCTCCTTGGCTCTTTAACATCTACCTTGCTCAGCTTGCACGCCTCATCTCCTCCTTCTCCTCCAACATCCAGTGTTACGCAGATGACACCCATCTCCTTTTCGAACTTCCTGCTGACCCTCTTGCACCCTGCTGACCCTCTTGCACCGTCCATCATCCCTGACTACCTATTTGTAATACAGTCCTAGTGCACATCCAACGATCTCTGCCTCAACACTTGTAAAACTGAGATCCTTCCCATCTTGACCGATGCTCCCTCCTTCTTCCCTTCACTCTGGCCTTCCTCCTTGGGCTCCCCACCTGATCCTTCTTCTGGAGCCAGAAACCTTGGAGTCATCCTCGACTCCTCTCTCTCCTTTCTCCCTCACACGCAGGACATTGCCAGGATGCCCCACTTTCAGCTCTTCCTTGTCAAAGGAATTCTTCCTTTCCTCACTTTCCATCAGAGGCTCAATGTGACCCGAGCCCTGGTTCTCTCGAGGCTTGACCATTGCAATAGCCTGCTCCTGAATCTACCTTCTACCACTCTGCAAACTCTCCAGTCAAACCAGAATAGGGCAGCGAGACATATCATTGGCCTCAAGCCCAGGCACTGCATCTCTCCTGCCCTAAAAAGTATTCACTGACTCCCGGTTGCTGCATGGATTAAATTAAAATCCCTCTGCATCATCCATATGTATTTATTTTATTGTGTCCCACAGGACAAATGTACTTTTAACACATTGTTTAAAACAATCATAAAAACAAATTACAGATGATTCAATCTAACAAGTCAAATACAGTATCAAATTCTCATAGCATTACAGTGCTGCCTCAAGAAAAATGTTAGTACAAAAATGTACAATCTTAAAAGAGTATTGCAGAGTTCTTTAAAAACTCTAAAACATGGATGCTCAAACTCAATTCATTACCATTTAAAATTCTCCTCCACAGCTCTTCTTCAGAGGAGTACCCTATCCCCGGTAGGAACTGAGTTCTCAAAGTTTCCAAATTAGGACACCCGACACATTGATGCTTTAGAGTCTCAATCCCAGTCTTACAATGGCGGCACAGTCTCGGGACTCGTGGAATGTTAAGACGTTGGCCCAGTATTTCATTGATTGAGACCAGGTTCAGCCTAACTCTTAATAATTGAGACCTAAAGCTTATTGAAGGGTGTTTTCTCAAGTAAGGAGCTAGTACGTTGAAGCTTTTACAAGTCCACACAAAGTGATCACCAAAGCATTTATAGTCCATAATCGTTGATCTCACATTTGTCCAGACATGTCTGCACCATCTTAACTTGGCTATTTTTGGTGTAAGGCCCAGTTCTTCGACCTATATGTCTGCGGACTGGAGCATTGATTCACAACTCGGGCTCCAGTTTGTAAGAACCCTACAGCCACCCTGTACCCTTACAAGGTTAAGCTGCTCAAGAACTGAGGCCGTGGGAGGATTCAAAATATTTATGAAAAGCTGTAGTTTCTCCCAAATCACCAGAGTATGGATAGAGAGCTGTCCCAACTCAAACAAGATTCCTACAAGGGGTACCGACTATGGTAATTGCAAAAGCCCTCTCCACAGAGCTCCCTCCAATTTTGCCCAATCTATGAACTGACTCCTAGTTTGTGCACCATAGATTAGTTTTGTAACTAATTGTTGTTTGTATAATTTCAGGACTGGTAAAAGTGAGTATCTCCCAAATTTGCCATCAAAGACTCAGAGCTTCACAAGTGCCCCTAAGAATTTAGCCTTCAGGTCTTCTTGCGGCTCTGGCCCTGTAACCTTATCATATAATGCAAGGACTAGGTAAACAAACTTATTCACTACTTCAACCTTACCATTTTCCAAATGCCAGGGGAACATTTTACAACTTTTCTCCCCCCTTTTAGGACAAGCACCTTCGACTTTGTTGTGTTTAATGCTAAATCCAGACTCCCCAGAAATCCCTCTACTGCTGTTAGTGCTCTCTGTAAGCCGATGGCTGTTAAATCGCATAGAACAATATCGTCCACATACAGCAAGTATTGTATTACCAGGGAGCCCAGTCTGGGGGGGAAGGTGTTGAATGTTTCTAGATGACCTCCCAACCCCAACAGATAGAAGCAGAAAAGGAACGGGGCCAATACACACCCCTGCCTTAAGCCCCTATTAGTTTGAATCCAGGGTGAGTAACTGCCAAAAGCATCCAGCCTGACCCTAATCTTTGTGTCTGTGTGCAAGGCCTCCAGGATAGCCAGCAAAGCAGCCAGACACCCTCGCTCATTTAACTTTATCCACAGAAGAGACCTATTCACCAGATCAAAGGCTTTACTGATATCTAGAAATGCTATAAAGACAGGCCGAGATTGGGTCTTGGCTTAGTGTGCTAATAGGTCTAAGACAAAACAATTTGTAGCAGTACTCAGACCCTGGGGAAAACCTGACTGGAAGACATCAAGAGACTTGGATTCCAGTGCCCATTTTTGCAGAACTTTCAATAGCATTTTCGCAAAAATCTTGTTTGAAGCATCCAGCAGGGATATTGGTCTGTAGTACAGAGGTGAGGACCTGTGTCCACCTTTAAAGATCAAAATGACTGTGGCCGCAGACTAAGTACTGGGAAACCTTTTATCTGCAAGAATGCTGCAGAATAGGTATGAGAGCACTTTTGACCAAACTGCCAAGTTATCTTTATAGACCAGGTTTGAAAGGCTATCTGGCCCATGCGCATTTCACCGTTTGCTTCTCTTTATCAAGTATGTAACGTCCCCCAAATCCCAATCCATGACCCCACTTCACTCTACCTGGGACCAGACCACTGACCTTTCCAACCCTTCTACCCTATACAAGTCAGAAAAGTGCTTAACCCAGGCTGTATCACTAACCGCCTGTGCTTGCAAATAATCCTGTGTTCCTGATGATTTTATTAATTCCCAAATTATTCTGACTTGTTTCCTGACATACAAGCCAACATTCTCTCAGTGTCTTTGATGTACAGAACAAATTGCCTTCCTTTCACACAGTTCCTATATATTTGTCTAGGTCTCCGTACCTCATCCTTATAGCCACTAGGTAAAAACCTCTTAAGGGACCTTACCTCTCTATGCAGTTGTCATTTATGTTCCTGGATCTCTAGATCAAAAGAGTGAATGCCTTTCCGCTTTTTCAGCCCCTGGTTTAAACCTCTATCTGTAGTTCACCTACCCAGCAGCTCCCCAATTATCCCGGAGAAACCCTCTTCCATGCATAGATATGCCATCTTATCTATTAAGAGAATTGCTATTTCTCTGAGGAAGGCTTTTGCTCTTCTTGGCCCCCATTTTACCTCGTTCTTTCCTAAATTTATTACCACCGTCAACAATTCAGGCCCCCTGTTATTCACAGGACCATATAGTCTATATACCAGCAGAGAGTGATCACTCCAGGACATGGGTGTGACTACCAAGGAATCCTCTCTTTCGATTAAATCTTGTGATACAAACACATAGTCCAATGTCGTTTTCCAAAGCCCATACTGCCATGTAAAACAGAGGGGATATCCACGTGTATGTTACCATTCACAATTACAAGATTCCATGCCTCAAATTCTGTCCTGATTCTTCTACCCCTTTCCCGAGCGTCCTTACCTACAGTTTTCCTATTTTGATACAGGTACCACTCATCCTCTAAACATTCAGAATTAAAGTTTCCAACGATTATCACAGAGGCCCCATCAACGGGAAACTCACCCAGTAGTGTAAAAGACACAACTGTCAGGGCCTCCTCAAACTGTTCTTTTATTGGACTAATATAAACATTTACCAGGAAGCATTTACTTTAGGGCCCTCCCATGTTCTCTTGCCATTCTAGCAACAGCACCAGAATATCTGGCCTATCTGTTTCAATTTTCTGCATGCTAAGTCCCAGAGACCGTTTAACTGCTGTTATTAGTCCCCCATACGGCCTACCCTTCACTCCCCCGTGGGCCATAATGTGTGCCACCTCAAATTATTGGTGTATCCTGCAAAAAAGTTTTCTGTAAACAAATTATATCAAATGATACAAATAGATCATAGTTATTCATAATGTTCTTATAGCCTCTCGAATTCCATGTGATTAGTGACCAGATAGACCATCATGTATGTTGTAAGTATCTACTCCCCTCCCATAGGCCCTCCCCTCTTCTTTTCATGGGGTCTTGAGTATAACCTCTTGAGCTAAAAATCTCCTTATTATAGGTGTCTCTTGATTCTTGCATCTTACCCTTCTTGTCTTGATAGATTAGCACCAAACTAGACAATATTGAAAGCCCTGTATTAGTTACCTCAAAACCTAATGCCAGGAAGCGCTCTTTCTCAGCCATAATAATTTCCTTTATCAAGGGTGACCTCAAATGGAGCTTTACCGTATCCAAACAGTCATCATACACAAATTCAACCGTTCTAATGTCCCCTGATGACAGCAATCTCAAATTAGGGATCTTGTGCTTTAAAGCCAGAATGTAGTGTCTATTCAAATGGTATCTATTGGAACTCTCAAAGAGCCGATTCATGAAAATACATAAATGGGCATCCTCCAGTACCACTTTTTGTGGAGTATTTGTCAGCTGTGGTCGTAACCTTTTTTTAGGAGACCTTCTCTGCGCCTCCTCCCTGCCACCAAGACCCCTAAAAGCTTCCACAAGCTTGCTTTTTGGGTCACCCAAACCTATTTCTTCCACTAACCTCGATGGTAGTGCTGGCATGGTCAAATGGACCTTTATCGATGGCAACTCTTCTCGTAAATCCTTCACCACCACCGGTTTAGCGAAAACAGCGTAGTGTTTCTCCACCTTTGGGGGCTGGATCTTTGGGCCCCCTTCAGGTGAATTTTCACCGTGCATATCTCGAGTGCCATGCAAGGGGGACACCCTATCCTCCCTTAGTAAACAACACTTCCCTGCACCCTTCCCCTCACCAAAATCCATGTTGGAGAAATCCTCAATACCCACAGTTTTTTCACAGTCTGAACTGTCCCCATCCACCAGGTATACTGAAATGTTGCTTAAATCAAACGAGGGGCTGTCCTCCTCTTGTACATTGTCTACACATAATACGGTCTTGTCGAGTTCAACAATCACTGCTCTTTCTTTGTTAACTACTCCTTTCTTATTTTTAAAGAAGTCTCTTTTTTTCCTCTCCAGTGCATCCCTGTTGACCTGCATATGTTTGTCCACTTCCATCCTTAAATTTCGCAAGAACTTTCTTGACCCCTTATTTTGTTGGGCAGAAGAGAGCTTGCAATTTTTTGACTTTTTAAAGGCATTAGCAGCTTTCTTACCCTTAGTGCTACTACTCTAGGGCTTTTTTCCCTAAACTTGTGGGAGGCCAAGGCATGACACCGATGGAGGGGCTATATCAGATTGATCTATTTCCTCCACTAGGCCGATCAACCCCCCCAGAGCCTTCATTTACCACCGTGTTTTTGGGCACTAGCCCCCCTTCCTCCGGAGTACCAACCCCTACCAAGCCATTCCCTTTTAAATGCAGAGTGTTGAAGACTGACACTGCCATTATACAACCCTCTAATAAATGCACCTTATTCAAGACATCTTTCACTGATTTCCTAAGGTCCCTAATTTCAAAATTCAACGTATCATAACCTCTGGCCATAGAATCCATGATTCTGGACAGAATTGGAAATGACAATTCATCGATTGGAGGTAACTGCTCCTGCTCAGGGCCATCTTTTATGCTCTCTGTCCCTACTATCTCTACATAAGGACCTATTCCTAAACTATTTGTATTTAATTTCATTCCCCTACCTCCTTGGCATTCCCCATCTACCCCAGGAAAGCCATAGCCCATTAAGCCACAACCCTTAGTTTGATTGTTAATGAAATGCTGGTAGGGTGGGTTCTCTCTACAACCCATTTCTCGCAATCGGAATTCCGGAATTGACAATTCTTTGGGTTTAAAATCCAATGTCCCCCAAGCCTTTCTGGCTGGCTCATGTGAGAGCAAAAGGGCAAGAATTGAATTGTCAGATACTGGGTCATTCTCCATCATCCCTGACTCTGCCCCCATAGAATTCACATTTAATTCAATGTTTGAGAGGACCTGATTTATGTCCCCACAACCTCAGCCATTAAATCCACTTCCTTTGATGGGCCCTGCATAACATCCTCCAAACCTACTTTTCTAACTTGGGCCTCCGGATGGAGTTCTCTGCAGGGTACCTACTGCTATCGATAGTGGTAAGCCTCCATCGCCCACTAGGAACGAGTGGGGAACTGGTGGAAGAGTGACTACTACCTGAGGAGGACCCCTACTCCCCTGCTGTGGGGCCTCCTCTGTCAAAGTACCCATGCTTCTAAGCGTAACTCCCATTTGTTGGTTCTGCAAAAGTCCCAATCCTCAGGTTTCCTTTGAGTACTAGAGGTTACCCAGAGTTGGACCTGAAAATTAAACAACTCCAATAATTTGCCCGAGAACGCTGCAAATAAAAGAGATTGTTTTTTTTTTAAACTCTACTCAATTTAAAACTGTAAATATATAAAAAGATCTTTAAAGCCCTAAAAGAAGAAAAGAGGTGTGTCCTTAAACAGTGTGTATGCCGCGGGGAGATGTGCTTGCAACCCCAGAAACCACACACGCTGACCGATAACTAAAAGTTGCTAACACCCGTGTTCAGTTTCAAGTTTTCTGCATCGACACGGGACACAATACCCGGAATAAATAGATAAATGAAAACCAGGCCACCGCTATTATGGACTGTTAGTTTATAGCTCAGACAGTGTGTGTATTAGCGGGCGCCGTAATAAGTCTTCCCCACCCGTAGTGTATATTTCCAAGACAAATAATTCAATCCAAACCACTGTTACAAGAATGGGGAGAGACTTGCTCACAGCCCCAATCCCCGGATTGGTGGCAACGCAGGCAGTAAGTATCACAGTTATCGTATTGTAATTTACACGGACCCAACTTTCAATCCCAGCCGCGGCCACAAGAATGGGGAGAGTCTTACTCGCAACCCCAAACCGACTATGGCAACACCGGCAGTAAGTATTTGCTACTCTCGTATTCTATTTCAGAGGCAGCAACAAATGGGGAGAGCCTTACTCGCAGCCCCAACTCCACCTTCGTATATTAACAAGCCTGAATCGACGTTCCAGTTCAACAAATACTGTCAGGCTAAGTGGTCTATCACAATTGTCGTATTATAATTTGCACAGACCCAACTTTCAGTCTCAGCCGCGGCCACAGGAATGGGAAGAGGCTTACGTGCAACCCCAAACTGACTACAGCAACACCACCAATGAATATTTGCTAATCTCGTATTTTCCATTTCAAAAGCAGCGACAAATGGCGATAGCCTTACGTACAGCCCCAACTCCACATTCGTATATTAACAAGCCTGAATCGACGTTCCAGTTCAACAAATACTGTCAGGGTAAATGGTCTCTCTCATGCACAGGGAAAGCCTGACCGCTCAAGTAGCTGCAAGAGTCCGTCTCAACATACCCCTTTCCCCCGGCCTGGAGAGACAAAGGAAATTTCAAATACACCAGTTCACAGTGCACAAGACTTGCCTTTTGTGTCGTCAAACTTAACGTCGAGTTTTCAACAAATGCTTGATAAAAGATGAATCCAAGACTGCTTCCACCGCGTTGCCGACGTAAGCGACCAGCAACTCCAGCTACTTCAGAGAATCCTGCGACTTCCACTTGACAAGGTGCAGGGAGACAAACCCCCACCTTTGCCCAATCACGTTGCCAAACACTTGCACAACACTTCTGCTATGCTTCACATAGCCTGGCCTATTCATCCAGCACGTTCTTTAAAGCGGCAGTACCACAATTCAGGAGAATGTAGAGACAACTGGTTAGCAACGTTCCGGCAGCGTTTCTCCAAGTTTCTGATGCTAACACTTGCACACCACTTCCGCCATGCTTCGCGTGGCCTGGCCAATTTATCCAGCACGTTCCTTAAAGCGGCAGGACCACAGTTCACGAGAATTTAGAGACAACTGGTTAGCAATGTTACGGCAGTGTTTCTCCAAGTTTCTGATGCTAACATTTGCACAACACTGCATCATCCATAAGGCTGTCAGGGCCTGGAGACCACACTATCTTCAACTTTATCTTACTAAGTACTCTCCCTCTAAACCACTACATTCCTCTGGCACCAACTCTTTGTGTGTAAAGTGTTTTGTTAAACAGAGGTGTTGGTGAGGTCTGGTATGCCAGAGGTCTGGGGGATACTACAAGCTCACCAGTTCAGCTCCCAAGGGCCCGACAACCCTGCCCCCAGAACAAATGGAGGACTCAGCAAAGGGCAATTTAGAACTGTTGTTTATAACAAAAACCAACAGGGTTCATACAGGACATTCAACAATCTCCGGAATCACCATTTCCAAACCCGAGTTAACCCTTTTTGATACCAAATGGCATCACAACCTGAGCCCTTCCAGAAAAACCTATCACAACTTTTGGTTGGTGCTCAGAGTGGTATACACTATGGATGGCCCTTCCAGGCCAGATGGCTAGCCTGCCCCTTCCCCAAAAAACTAACTTTACATTGTTGCAGGGTTGCAGGATTACATTTGGCCCTTGCCCCCTACCATCCACCTCTGGATTTCTGTCCCCTGATTGGCTGGAACTGGTCTCCCCAGGACCGGCACCCAGCTTGGTAATCAGCGCTCTGTGCACCACTTCAAGGTGGTGAGAATGACTATGTGTACTCAATGTATCTGTCAGCAGTACCACTTGTGCCTGTGAGAGTGCGCTCCATGTTGCAACGTTGTTAACTTGTTCATGTTTCACTTCACATCTGTGGTGCGGAAAACTGTTCGTCTTTACACCGCCAGTGAATACCCATTGTCTAGCTCGGCTGCATCGCATGATTGAGGACCACGAAATTGAGCTCTTCTGGTCTGCAATTATGAGGATGTATTCTGTTTTTCTGCAGATGGCCCCTTTGTTGCT
Source organism: Ambystoma mexicanum (assembly GCF_040938575.1). Classification (NCBI taxonomy): domain Eukaryota; kingdom Metazoa; phylum Chordata; class Amphibia; order Caudata; family Ambystomatidae; genus Ambystoma; species Ambystoma mexicanum. The sequence continues at coordinate 577,158,627 of NC_090936.1, forward strand.
TTAGGTTTGAAATGTGCTGCTTGTCTCTGGCATTGACTGTGAGCCGTGGCATCCTACTCTGAACAGCCTGGGTCTGCTTTTCCTCTTGTCTGTCATCCTGCAGCTGGAGGCAGCTGGAGGCCTTATGTGATTTTCGCTATACTTATATTGTGATTTCTGCACACCTATGTCATGTTATGTTTCCTATCGGTTAGTTACATTTGGTCCTGACAGGCTCCTTATGTGATCCTGTAGTTCCATAGGGTTAGTGCCATAAGCATCTGCATGCTTGCTCTGCATCTCTTCATTGCCTTGCATTCTGCATCTCTGAATTTGGCTAATGAACAAAATAATAAAAGCTTTTGACAGTATGCATATGTATCTGTCCTCTGTCTACAGAACTGTGTAAGCATCTTCTTCGTCTATATGTGTGTGTGTTTGTGTACCGTTGTGCATGGTTGCGAGTGTGCTTCATGACTAGCGTGGCTATGTCGCGGTATCACTAATGACATCAGTGGTTTCTCAGGATTAGTCAATGTCATCCATCGAGGCATTTGGGTCTATAACTACTGTTGAAGCACCTGTATCCATAAAGACATTCACTGGATAAGGTATTAATGTCTGTCTGAGAGAGAATTTCTCTGCATAGGTGTCAGTCACTGGTGCTCTTGGGGGCTGTCCGAATAGTGAGTAACTTTGTGCGTTCTTGACTCTTTGTGCCGCCATGTTCATGAGGATGAGGGGAGGCATTCCTTGGACCCTCTCTTCAGTAGGTAGGTAGTCGATTGCTTTCCTCAGCTGGCTCCCTCCTATGGAACAGTCTTCCCCTGCCTCTGTGCATTGAGCAGGACTTTATTAAATTCCGGAAGCTCCTCAAGACTCTCCTCTTAACCTCCCCCCTCCCTTCTTCTCTCCTCTGCTAACCCCACAGTTACTGTGACTGGTGTCTGGGGCCTTATGCATCCTCAGGCCCCAGACCGCCCGCATCCAATCAGTCCAGCTCCTGTCTACCCTCAGCACTTGCCTTGGCACACCGTCCGCCCTGGAGGTTTGCACTTACACCTAACTTGGCTCCAGGTCATGTAGAACTCTTCAACGGATGCATGTCATCTGTGGCTCACCCATGTGCTTGGACTGCCCAGATCCTACCCCCTCTGCCCTCTTCCTTGATGCACTTTCACATTCTGAATACTCACAAGGCATAGTAGGTTTGTCCTTTCGTCCTTTTCACCCACTCCTCTTATTGAATATTGTGTTGCGTAATGCATTTCATTCCATTGTCCCCCCCTCTCATCCTCTGGGTGCTTTGAAACAGTATTTTACCTGCTGTATAAGCGCCTAACAAACAAACAATAAATAAATAAATGCGCAGAAAAATGATGTCCTGCACACTATTTACTCTCATGTAAAACTGAGTATCGCCTGCTTATTGGTGGATGTCTCTATGGGGACCTTTGAGGAGGGTGCCCAGAGTCTCCCTGTAAAGGTTAAAAAGGATTGGTGATAGGATGGAGACTTGGGGACTCCATAGGAGACCTGGAGCTGGTTAGAATGCAATGAGTCCATCTGGACAGCCTGGTGTCTACCTGAGAGGTAGGAGGTAGGAGGTAAACCAATTCTGGACAGTGCTAGAGAATCCCATCCTGTCAGCAAGGAGGGTGAGAAGGATGGGGTGGTTGGCAGTGTCAGATGCAGCCAAGAGGTTGAGGACGAGGAGGCATGAGTCACAGTTATCCATGTTTTAGAGAGCATCAGGCAACACCTGGGTGGTGACTGTCTCAGGGGTACACTTGGAACCCTGACTGATAGTCATTTAGGAGGTGGCGTTGTTCGATTCTGGCAGGAAGTTGTGTAGCAACTACTTTTTCCAAGATTTTGCCAATAAAAGGGAGGTTCGTAATGGGCCTGCAGCTGGACAGGTGGTCTGGATCTAGGGTTGTTATTATCAAAAGAGGTTGTATGAGACCAGTCTTAAGGGTGTCCTGGAATAATCCTTCTGCGAGGGAGGCATTGATGATGCTGAGGAGTGCATTAAGCACCAGACCCATCAATTGTTTAATGATGGAGGTTGGAATTATATGCCCTATGTTCCTAAAGTCTCACCATTTAGAAGAAACAGAGACTTGCAACCATGTCCTTCTTACTGTCTCCCTATTTGGAGGAAGCGCAGGCTGGCACCAATGCCCTTCCTACAGTCTCACTCACTGAAGAAAGTGCATGCTGGCACCAATGCCCTTCTACAGTGAGACTGTAGAGTCTCACTCGCAGGAGAAAGCGATGTCTTGCACCATTGACCATATAACAGTCATGCCCTGAATAAAGCATAGACTGGCACCCATCCCCTTGTAACATTCTCACTCACTAAAGAAAACACAGGGTGGCACCCATGTCCTTGTTACAATTTTGCTGCATTCTCACTTATGTTGGTGGCACCTATGCCCTTTTAACAGTTCCACTCACTAAAGAGAACATAGGCTGGCACCCATGCCCTTTTAACAGTCTAACTCACTGAAGAACGGAAAGGATGGCACACATGCCCTTAGTACAGTGGCTTGTTGCAGTCTTGCTGCATTCTCCCTCACTGTTGGTGGCATGGGCTGGCACCCATTCCCTTGCTGCAGTTTTACTCACTAGAAACAGCAGAGGCACATGTGCCTAGACATTGTTGCTGATTCACTCTAGTGACAGCCCAGGCTGGCAGCCATGCCCTTGCTGTCAGTCCCACTCGATCACTGGTAATGATGGCATCCCTGCCACTGCTGGAGTCTCACTCACTTGACTAGAGACAGCAGAGGCATGTGCGCCTGCCATTGTTACTGTTTCACTCTAGAGACAGCCCATGCCGTCATCCCTGCAGTGGTTGTCAGCCCTACTCGCATATGGTGTTGATGGCACCCCTGCCACCGCTGCAGTCTCACACACTAGAGATAGCAGAGGTACGTGTGCCTGCCATTTTTGCTGCTTCACCCTAGGGACAGCCCTTGCTCTCAGCCCTGCCCTTGCTGTCAGCCCCACTCGCTTGCTGATGTTGCTGGCACACTGCCACCGATGCAGTATCACTCACTATAGACTGCAGAGACATGTGTGCCTGCCATTTCTGCTGTATCATCCTAGAGACAGTCCATGCTGTCAGCCCTGCCCTTGCTGCCAGCCCCACTCGCTCACTGGTGTTGATGGCATCTCTGCCACTGCTGGAGTCTCACTCACTATAGACAGCAGAGGTATATGTGCCTGCCATTGCTGCTGTTTCACCCTAGTGACAGACAGGCTGTCAGCCCTGCCCTTGCTGTCAGTCCCACTCGCTTGCTGATGTTGCTGGCACGCTGCCACTGATGCAGTATCACTCACTATAGACTGCAGAGACATGTGTGCCTGCCATTTCTGCTGTATCATCCTAGAGACAGTCCATGCTGTCAGCCCTGCCCTTGCTGCCAGCCCCACTCGCTCACTGGTGTTGATGGCATCTCTGCCACTGCTGGAGTCTCACTCACTATAGACAGCAGAGGTATATGTGCCTGCCATTGCTGCTGTTTCACCCTAGTGACAGACAGGCTGTCAGCCCTGCCCTTGCTGTCAGTCCCACTCGCTCGCTGGTGTTGATGGCATCTCTGCCACTGCTGGAGTCTCACTCGCTATAGACAGCAGAGGTATATGTGCCTGCCATTGCTGCTGTTTCACCCTAGTGACAGACAGGCTGTCAGCCCTGCCCTTGCTGTCAGTCCCACTCGCTCACTGCTAATGATGGCATCCCTGCCACTGCTGGAGTCTTGTTCACTGGGGATAGCAGAGGTATTTACACCTGCCATTATTGTTTTTCACCATAGAGACAGCCCAGACTGTCAGCCCTGCCCTTGCTGTCAGCCCCACTCGCTCACTGGTGTTGATGGCACCCCGCCTTAGCTGCAGTCTCACTCACTAGGGACAGCAGAAGCATATGTGTCTGCCATTGTTGCTGTTTCACGTTAGAGACAGCCCAAGCTGTCAGCCCTGCCCTTACTGTCAGCTCTACTCACTCATCGGTGTTTATTGCTCCCCTGCTACTGCCACAGTCTCACTCACTAGAGACAGCATAGGCATGTGTGCCTGCCATTGTTGCTGTTTCATCCTAGAGACAGCCCGAGCTGTCAGCCCCGCCAGCTCATCGGTGCTGATGGCACCCGTGCCCCTGCTGCAGTCTGAAGTGTATGATGATGTCAGGGGCTTCTTTCATGCCCCCCTCTCAGGTGCCCCATCAACGGGTTCCCACAGATTCCTAGAGTCGAGTCCTTCCTACCTGCGGCCTCTATGAGGTTCAAGTAGATGTGGGGCTCCCGCTGGCGTGGGTCCCTGCTGGGGGCAGTGGAAGTGGGTGAATTTGCAACCCTCTTCCCACCAGAAAATATTTACGATATCTACTGGCTACATGGCCAGGCCTCAGGCAGTAGACATCAGAGCTATCCCTCACACTGTTAAGGTCATACACATTGGATTAAATGACAAAGATATTAAAGTCGAAAGGCCACAGATAAGCGAATCGCGCAGATGTTTCACAAGTCACAGGAACGGGTTTAGGCTCATGCCTGCTTGTGTGGAAGGATGTTGAGGTAAAGGGTAATTATAAATCGGAAATCCCTGCTCTGGCCCTCTTCCAGGGTCTTCTGACCTCTGAACTTTCTATCCTTTACTTCCCCGCAGCTGCAGGAAGCGTCTTCTGCCATCTTCAACATTAACTTCAACTACAAGCAAATAATCGCCTAAAAGAAGGGAAGGAAATAGAGAAAGTGCAAAAAAGGAAAAAAGTATTCATTGAGTAAAACACGACAATGCTGCGAGGGGCCAGAGAAAGGTAAACAAAGAAGCATGGTGGATGGGAGGAGTGAGGGAGAAGGGGCGAGAGACATAGATAGCTCAATGTCGAAGGCAGAGCAGTACCCCCAACACCATCCACTCCACCCTTATGTTGTGTGGTGCTGGTTGCCTTCATATGCCATCTAAGTCTCGGCATGTGCCTTTTATGCCTCTGTATGCCTCCCATGCCTTGTATGCATCTGCATTGCCAGAGTGCATTCTGCTGGGAACCCAGAGCCCAGGAAATCTGCAACACTTAGAATGGCCCGAGTGCTACGAAGCCAAACAAGTGGCAGATGTATGAACTATTAATGAAACGTAAGTGATAGGAGCAGTATCCTGCTCTACTGTGCTTCCAGGTCGCTTTAAATTACTGATGCTGAAGAGAAGAATGCTGACATCCAGAGACACAAGCCACAAGTAATCATTTGAAGAAAGGGTAGCCAACCAGTCCCCCTCCCGATATTTTGGCCTACAACTCCCTTTATCCCTCACAACAGACTTTGATTGGTAAGGCTGATGGGAGCTGTAGGCCAACATATCTGGAGGATGACAGGTATTTTGGAATGCCCAGCATAAAATTATCTGGTCAGTCCTGAAGAAGTGTTACATAGGCATGAAGCATGTGTAAACTCACTGGGGCAGACATTGAACGTGTCTTTATTAAAGTGAAGAGCGTCTATTCACCATAAATCAGACGTACTCATCTATATCATAGCAGAACTAAAATGACTGTTGCTTTGAACGTTAAAATACCCCAGATTCTGGGACATTATTGGGTTATTACACACACCGTAGGTAATAATAAGCAGCGCTCAGATACCTGACGGTTCGTAGCACTATATAAATGTGAATTATTATTATTACTATTGAGTATGGCGGTATATGGTAAAGTGGCGTTAACAGAATTACTGCCACTTTTACCTTACCGCCGAATTAGGATTCAGTGCTAATTTCGTTGGCGGAATTAGCCCAGGCAAAATCAGAGCTGGCGTGATTACCACCATACTCTGGTGGAATTAGCCCCGCTGCAAATTCCACCAGTGGAATTACTGCTGTGATACAAAAAACTGTATTTCCGCTGTATTACAAGTTGAAATACTGCCAAAATAACACCAGAAATGGGTGGTAATTCTGCCAAATACACAATGCAATAAAAGGAAAGTAAGCCACAGATGCACCCAATCCACTCAGAAAGGGTACATATAAAGCCCATCCATTCCCCAAACATACTTTCCAACACCATGCTGCCACTAGCTGTTACGAACTGGGACATGTATCTGCTTCTGCTTTGCATTGAGCTGCACAGGCTGGAAGAGCAGCACAAGGTGCAGGGCGCAGAGATGAGGAGGAGGGGATGCCATGCAAGGCGAGCGCCTATCCCCCGGGTCAGGTCCTCACCCTGGATCGTGACGGACAACCAGTTTATTATCCTCTACCGGAACAGGAAGACCATTGCTGAGCTGCTCGTCCAGATCTATAATGACATAGAAAGCAGGGTAAGCATTTGAACAGCCTTACCAATGTTGTTGAAGCTTGTGTCAGTCCTACATTTCTTAGCAACCGGCACCTACCAGCACACCGCGGACATGCTGCATGGCATGTCCCAGCCCATATTTTCTAAAGTGCTTGTGTAGGTGCTGAAAGCACTCCTGCACCATGTCTCCCCTGCACAGGAGAATGACATGAAGGCATGTTTTTATGCAGCAACCCACAAGCCCAATGCGATTGCCACCCTGGACTGCACCCATGTGGCGTTGGTCGCCCCCAAGGCATCTGAAGAGGTATACCACAAGAAGAAGCAGTATCACTTCCTGAATGTCCAGGTCACCTGCGATCCTGACATCTTCATCACACACTGCTCTGCCCGCTTTCCTGGTTCTACCCATGATGCCATGGTCTTGAGGAATAGCACACTTCCTGGATACATGGAGAGGCACCGAGGGCAACGGACATGGATATTGGGTGAGTACAAGTGCTATTACATAAACTGATCTTGCAGCACCAGTGAAATGCCACGTGAAGGAGGGGGCATTAGCACAACTAAACAATTAATGCCCTGTCAAGTCCCTATACATGCCAGACCTGCCCTATCACCCGGCAGATGGCAGCCAACAAACCACAGGACTAGAACATGCTTGACAATGCAGTAGTAAGTCGCCAGTGCATATTGCACCAACAGGCAAGCAATACACACACATAGGACTTCAGGAGCTACTGTGCAACATAATATATCCCTATACATGGAATGACACAGTTGAACACTGCACAAAGACACTGCAACACTGGCCGAAAGTAATGCCATGTACTCTGCTAATCATGTATGGGAAGCCATTATGGAATAGATGCAGATAACACATACCTGCACAAGTACAAATAATCACCCTTCGAGGCATATGCATGAGAGCAATGCACAGGCCCACCACAGGCAACATGCTTTCTGCCATGGCAAACACTCACCCTGAAAGTGACGAAGTAAGGCTGCGTGCTGTGTGCAGGTTGTACATGAAATAATCGTATTTGAACTGTCAGCGTAAGAAAAAAACGAAAGTTATTTGAATGAAAATGACTTTCGTTTTTTTCTCCTGCTGACGTTTCTGGCAACCTGCTCCCCCCGACTCCCTAACTTACCTGTTGGTGGCACACCTCTTTGTGTGCCACTGACTCCTCCATTCCTCTACGACGCCAGTTCCCTTCACTTACGTGCATGGGAACTGGCATGGCAGGGTCCTTTTATATTTTTTTAAGCGTTAACCTATTAGGTGCAGGGGACACCCCTGACACCTCTGTTGCCATTATAGCAAACAAGGGTACGGGGGACACCCTCGCAAACACCACTGCCCTTGTTCGCTATAATGGTCACGAATGATAGAATTGTTCAAAATGTTTGGCTGTATGTAATTTTGGTACAGCCGAAATTTGAACAATTCTACCATTCGTTTTTTTTTCTCGATTCTTTATACGGATACCCTGTGTGCATGGTGTAACATGACAATGCATATGTTCCCCCATAGTGAATGACTCCACATTCAAGTATTGTGATGGTAAATCATGTTGTACAGCCATTCATGTTAAATGCATGCACAAAGTGTCTATCAACATGCCATTGAAAAAGGCAACACACCTGGTTCAGAAAATACACATGGAATTTTTTTTTAGCACATTGATAGCCACATGCTATGCACCTCAGTATAAAGCCACATAATGAATTAAACCCATTCACACAATGAGGAATGTTCTAGTATTCCTTCAAGCGAACTAGAATCTAATGATCAAATGTGAAAGCACCTTCCCCAACCACCTCCCAACTCCCCAACACACCATCCCCAACACACCCACCCCACCCACCTTCTTTGTGGCTATGTACAAAATGTGCTTTGCAATGTTACTACCGTGGCATCTTGGCTTTGGCAGCCCTCCTAAGCACTGTTGGTGTGAGGTGGCGCAAGAAGCGGCACCTTGAGCGACTGGGATCCCTCCATGATGGAGCTGGAGGGCTCGGTCCCCTGGCCCGGATGTGCTGCAGTGTCAACTGCATGAAGGAGTTGACGGATTCTGCAAAGGCTGACATGCCCTCCAGTGGTGATGGCAGCCGTGGTCTGGAAGAGGGAACAGGAAATCCCCTGACATGATCCCTGGAGGACATCCTTCATTGCCTGCATGTGCTGCACCTGCTGGCCTGCCATTTGTTCTGTGGAGGCCTGTCGCTTCTCCATGGCATCCAGTATCACCATCATCACAGCCATGGTGTCATGTGCCACTGGTGGTGGGCTCTGGGAAAGGATGAGGCTGAAACAGGACAAATGGAAGCCTGTGTCTTCCTCCTCCGCCTCATGCACAGTCGCTGCTACCTGTGTTAGCAACAGACTGGCGCTGGTCACCCACATCCCACACTGATGACGAGTGGGTTTCAGGGGCCAGATGGGTGGGTGCTGATCTGTGGTTAGCTTCCTTTTCTATCACCACAGGGGCCGGCTGTGGAGTGGCTGTAGCTTTGACTGCATTGGCTTGTGCCATGCCACCAACATGGCCAGTAGAGGGGGGCACTGGGCACCGATGTGGGGATGGTGGGTGCCAAGACACCTACCTTACTTGCCACTGTGGTGGCATCCTGTGGCCTTGCTGCCTCCCTCATGTTCTTCCTTCTACTGCTTTTGGGTCCAGCCTCTGCAGGGGTGGAAGTGGACGCACTGCCAGCAGTGGAGGTGTCCTGGACAGTGGTGGGCTCGGCATCTTCAGAGTCTGTCGATTGTGTACCTGTTGGGTGGATAATGACATACTGTCAGACAACTTGCATACATGTTAGTGGGCTAGCAAGACACTCATGCAACATGGGGTTAATTATGCCTACACACAGTTTGCATGATGGGCATAGGTGGTTTTAGGCCAATTAGTGCTGCTACTGCTAGGTGGAGGTAGTGCCTGCTGAGGGTATACATGGTGAATGAATGTGCACATTGCCTATTGGCCTGCCAAAGTTGCTTGTTGTTGTGGTTGGGGTTGACTTGGAAAAATGGGTTGTCACAGCACACATGGGGTATTCTCATAGTTCCATGTCTTCACATGCACATTTCACCTACAGTGCATGTACATTACTACATTGTCCCTCTGAATCCTTTACCTATAATAGAAGACCCTTTCTGAAGATTTGGAATGGACATCATTGGACCTTTAGAAACATCTAGACTGGGTAACATATATGTCCTTGTCGACTACACGACCAGATACCTAGAGGCATTCCTTATGCGGAACAACACCACCCAGCAGATTATAAAGCACCTCCTGCCATTTTCTCCCAGAGTTGGCTTTCCTAAGGTAATCCTTATGGATCAAGGATCCAACTTCATGAGCATGCTCATGGGTGAAGTCAAGTAGATGCTCCATATTACCACCTTACAGACTTCAGTTTACCACCCGCAAACAGACGGATGGTGGAAATATTCAACAAAACACTCAAAAACATCCTAAGAAAATTGGTAAAAACTGAAAGGACTGGGACTACATGATACCCTGGGCACTATTTGTAGTGAGGAAAACCCCTCATGCCTCCACTGGGTTCTCTCCTTTTGAACTCCTTTATGGTAGGGAGCATAGCAATGTCCTGGACATGCTCCAGGAGACCTGGGAAGAAATAGTAGAGGCACCCATTCCTCTTTCTCAACCTGCTACCAGGTTACAAAAGCATTTGAGACTGGTTCAAGATCAAATCTACACTCATATGGAAACGGCCCAAATCCAACAAAAATCCACCAGTGACAAAAAAGTAAATTTAAGATTGTTTTCTGTAGGACAAAAGGTACTGGTCCTCTTGCCTACCTTGAAAAGAAAACGTGTCTCTAAGTGGTATGGGCCATATGAGATACTGGAACGAACAGGAATCTGTACCTATAAAGTAGCTCAACCTGATAAGGAACAAAGATTCATCTCTATCATGTAAATCTCTAAAAGAGTGGAATGAAAATCTATTTGCCACCAATGCCACGATACTACCCTGTTTGGTGCCAGAAGAAACAGATAACCTTGAATTGATTTCTCAAGAGCTATCTAATCAACCACAGGAAGATTTAACAGATTTGGTTATATCATTTCCTGATGTATTCTATGAGAAATTGTGAAGAGTGAAAGGCACTTATCACTATATTTGAACACCCAACGGAAAGGTGGTCCATCTGAAACCTTATAGACTGACGGAAGCCCGTAAAGAAATAGTGGTTGAGGAAGTGAATAAAATGTTGAGAGTGAACATCATCCAGCCCTCTTCAAGTCCATGGTCCTCTCCTATCGTATTGGTCACCAAATCTGCCCATTCCTGCAGGTTTTGCATAGACTTCCGCCAAGTCAATGCCATTTCCAATTTCGATGCCTATCCCATGCCACACATCGACGACCTAATTGATGAACTCAGAAACTCCACTTTTCTATTAACCCTAGACTTAACCAAAGGACACTGGCAGGTCCCAGTTTATGGACCTGATAAGGAAAAGACAGCTTTCTCCATGACCCTATGACTGTTCCAGTTCAAAACCCTCCCTTTTGGCTTACACAGGGCTCCAGCAACCTTCCAACGACTTATGGACAAAATATTACAGCCCTACTCCGATTTCTATAGAGCTTAAATTGACAATATCGTCATTTATAGTAAAACTGGGGAAGACCATCTTTTCCACCTCTTTACTATTATGAGAGCCCTGGGAGAAGCTGGACTAACGGCCAATCCATCCAAATGCAGACTAGCCCAATCAGCTGAGAAATACCTCACCTTCTTTGTAGGAAACAGCAGCATACAACATCAACGCGAGAAAGTGAAGGCCGTCCTAGATACCCCTACACCTAAAACTAAAAGAGACCTCACAGCATTCCTAGGGTTATTCAGATGTTAGTGTAGGTTTATCCCAACCTTCTCAGACAGAACAGCTAGGCTAACAGACAAATTAAAGAATGCTGAACCCCAGAAAATTCATTGGACTGATGAGGATGATATATATTACAACAACCTAAAACAAATCCTGTGCCAGAACCTGATCCTAAAGGTAGTAGATTTCTCCAAGAAGTTTGTATTACAAACAGACGCCTCCCTTACTGGACTAGGAGCAGTCTTGTTACAAATTTGCAATGGATTGGAACATCCCATCTTATTTATGTGTCGCAAACTTTTCCCATGTGAAAAAAAAATTACTCTGTGCTGAAATTAGAGGCCCTTGTCATCAAGTGGGCCTTTATCAACCTTAAATACTACCTCCTTGGAAGAAAGTTCACACTTGCCATGAATCATTCTCCACTAGTTTGGATTGGCCAGCGAACAGACTCTAACCCTCGAGTCATGCGATGTTTCTTAGACCAGCAACCCTACTGTTTCACTGTAGAGCACCGAAAGGGCAAAGACCAAGGAAACGTGGATTTCGTCTCTCGATTCCCTTGTGAAACAGGTGCGACTACATCGCATAGGGGAAGTCTATGTGAGAAACCAGGCAGTGTCTCACTCGCTAGTCCCCGGGGATCTGTCGTCCAGGTGGCCAGGACACGGCCATCACTTTTGGATTCAGTTGCTGGGGGTGGACCAGCACGGGAGGATAACCTGGATGAGGGGTCCTTGAGGAGTGGAAGTAGGACACTGGAGGGTGAGACACAGTATCCCCTTCCTTATAACACCTTTTCCCCATCCTACCAGGGAGGATGCCTAGGAACTCAACCTGCCCCCCCCCCCTTTTCCTGACACAAACACTTTCTCATGGACAGCTCACTGTTAGAGAACATGGGCTAACACCCAAGCCGTATACTTGGCATGGCCCAACACACGGGTGAGGCAGAGTCAGGCAATTACTGATAATTACACACACCTGACTTCCATCACACTTCCCCACATGGATAAAAGGCGGAGCATGAAAGCATACTCTGAGCTAGGCAAAACACATGAGGAAGCAGCAGTTCTGAGATGGCAGTTTAATACGAGGAGAAAGACGGCAAGACCAGAAAGGGATGCAAGGGTGGAACTGCCCTTGGCCTTTTCAGAGGAAAAGCGCTACTTTCATGAGCCCTTGAGAATAAGAAATATAAGACCAGGAATTAAAGCTGAAGAAAGGTGCATTGTGTGTCGAAGGTACCCAGGGCTCTTCTGCATTGCAGACTGAGGCAAGGGGGAGTGATTGCCGCTGTGGTACTGTCCTTGGATCCTAAGACAAAGCAGCGCCAGCAAAGTCGCCACAACCAGTGAGTCAGAGAAACTGATAGCAGACCGGTCTATGTTTAGACCAAGGCTGCAAGTGGAAACATTGTATGAAGAAATCTGCAAAGAACAGAGTGTAAGGCGTATGTGATGAGCAGTGTGAATATAATTGAATATCCAAGGAGTGAGTGATCTTTTGAAACCAAGATAGATACGATATACAGAGTGGTCCAGCAACACGTGGGTGCTCATTTGAAGGTCTGTTAGGTATCCAACTGAGAGTGTAAAATTGTGAACTGTGAAATTGAAGTGGTCCTGGAATGGGACAAACCAAACTCTGTGCACATTCGAACGTCTTCGAAAGCTAATACGAACTGTAATATGTCTGAGCCCGGCTGAGGGAGACTAATTGTGTAAAAGTGATTGGAGCCTGGCTGAGGGGGATCCGGGATGAACCATGAGCCACCTGAGAAAAGACATTCTATAAGCATTGGAGAAGTGGATCTGAGCCTCGAAGAGGGGGATCCAAACTAAAGATGGTGGTAGAAAAGGGATCCGATTCCGGCTGAGGGGGATCTAGGCTGAAGAGTGAATTGCCCAACTGGAATATTTGTGAAGGAACTTTTTGTTTTGGTACATCGGGCCCTCTAAATCAAGAAACTTTGATAACTTAAGAGACTTGGGCACAGAAGGCCCTTATGTTGGTAATGGAACTGTGTCCTCATGCCGAAGAAGCCCAAGAGTGTGCTATGCTCGAGTGAACTGCCTTGTCCCATGCTGAAAACGTGCGGACGGGAGGCCATCAGCCCAAACATCTGACTTAACCTTTTTGTGAAGACTTCCTTCTCTTTCATGAACATTACCCCACACTATTTGTAAACTAGCAGTAAGGATTGGCAATAGGTTTTTTAGTATAGGCTCTTTTATTTTGATGAGACTCCACTAGGACAATGTTATTATTATTTGATGGTCATAACTTGCTCCCATCTTAGATTTAGGTTTAGATAGGCGTTTATCACACCCATACATTTCAATAAACACCCTTGAACTGTGGTCACTTGTGTCTGTCTTACTTTGATACCATAGCTTCCTTACATAGCCTGCAGGATGACTAAAGTGAATGAGGCTGGAAATACATGCCTCAGATCCATGGAGGGGGAGACACGGGTGCTGCAGCATGAGCTGGTATGCACAGCCAAGGACAAGGGCTGGTAGAAAAGTCTTGGTTCCCGAGGCAACAAGCACCTGCAAGAATTAAGAATTCAGAATAAAATCCTCATAATTACAGACAGAAGATCTTGGTTTTGGGGTCTCTTCACACATGACTCAGCAGAGCAAGATAATGCCTGTTTACTCGTGGTGAGAAGAGAAGCTGTTCCCATCGAAACAGACTGAAAAGATACATGTGTTGCCCACCAAAATTGCAACCTGCTGGCACTCTCTCAGCCTAGGTGATCAAACCAGTAGCAACAGTCTGCAACACACAGCCCTCCATAGCCATTCCCATTACCTTGAAAAGGTACACTGAGCTCTGTGAACAGAAAAGGATCCCAGGCCAGGGAGGACCCCGCTCTAGCCAATCAAGAAACTCAATTTATAAGGTTATATAAAATGTGGCATGGGCCAGTGGTCCTCCTTCAACCCTGCAACAATGTAGTGGGCACCTTTTGGGGGAAAATCTCAGGTGGAGCCACCTGACATGGTGACCCAGTGGGATAGATTCATATATGGGACCTCTATAGGTAATTAGTACAAACTAACCAATGGAGATACCTCGTAGGTTTTTAGGGTGGACCTGTTTTTTGTGCCGTCACTCATGAATAAAAACGTGTGACACAGATTTGGGTGCTGAGATTGCTGGAGAATTTTGTTTTCCTGTATGATCCCTGTCTTTTGGAGAAATTAAGACAGTAAACGCTGCCCCATGGCTGCATCTTCCATATTTGCATTGGGGAGTTTTGATGGGCCTAAATTACTCTTCTGATTTGGATATTGTTATTGCAAAATCCACGATCCCTCTGGCATACTTCAATTGGTAGCAGAGGACGCTTCAACGCGATCTCTCGAAAAGATGCGGCCTCCTCCCACAGCACGCTTGGAGGGCTGTGGGATGACCAATGGAAGCTGCGAGTGCAAGGAGAGTGCACACCGTGAAGAGGTCCTAAGGAACTGCCTTGGAGAAATTCCTGTCTGCTTTCTGTGGTACGCCCAGCAGACCGGAAAGGCAGTGCGGCAGGTTAGGGGAAGAGTCGGTGTCCAAATGATGTCAACGAATCCCAGAGTGTAAGTATAGACTCAGCTATACGACATATCGGGGAGTGTTAGTACAGTGTTGATTGGTGTACGTGGTGAAGTATTAGGGGGACAAGGAGTGTTTTTGGTCGACTTTGTTCATGGTTAGGGAATATTCTGTCTTGGGGTGATCAGTTTTGGCAGTCAGCTTAGATGATTGGTTTAAGGGTATGGATGACAGAAATTATGTAAATATTGTATTTCCTGTGGGTTGGGCATTGTAGCTCAGGTCATGGATGAAGTTATTCCTGTGTAATAAAGCTTAGCAGGTGAAGCTAGCTTATGCTGTGGAAGGTGTTCTCCTGGTTAAGTCTCACAGAGGCATTTTATCTACAAGGCGACACTGTAGGTACAGGCAGATCACGTGAATTATTGGTATTCCCTGTTAGGAGGGCAGGATGACAGCCCTGTACATGTTTTTTGTTCTGTTAAGTTTGTTGTTGTGGATGGGTAGTGTTTAAGTGAACATATTGGAGGGGCAGATATCAGCGATTTCTTTTGCTTCCTTACTGTAGAGGTGACATCCCCAGTCAGGTTGCTGTATAGGAATTAAGGGGCACGAGATGTGCGGAGCGTTTCCGATGGTCAGTGAATAATAGCAGAGCTTTGAACCAGTGCTTGCGCCTTTGGGGCGGAGCATGGATAGCGCGTGAGCTGAATCATGAGTTGAGCCTTTGGGGTGTAGAGCAGCAGAAGGGCAGTGCGCGCAACACACCCCTAGCATTAGTTGAGAACTGGAGAGGCTGAGATTAATTTTGCAATTGTATGGTCAATAAGAGATATTTGTTAACTGCATATTTGAACTGTGGATGTGTCGAAATCCTGATTTGAGGTCAAGTAAGTATTGATATATAATGTACCTGTCGGGCAGCAAAGAACAATTTGAAGGGGCTATTTCGAGATGGTTTTAGCACTAAACCAGAGATAATTAGGGCATGAGCACAGTACACAATTGCTTTGTCTAATAGGAAACATGTCCTTGAAGAACAGGCATGGGAGTTTGTAGCGGATGGCCCAGTTCATAAATGAGGTATAACCACAGAGAAAATAATGTGTGTGTGAAGGCTTGGTCTGATTATTTTCGGTCCCTGTACAAAGCACCGGCTTCCAAAAATGATGATGGGGTGCGGGGCACTACCTTTCTCCTAAATGTTAAAGAAGTTCAAACAGCAATCAACAATCAATTGCATAATCAGGCACCAGGCCCGGATGCAATTCCAGCAGATTTATTTAAGGAGGAATCGGATCTGTGTGCCCCCATATTAACTAACTGCTTTAATGCTTACTTTGAACTTCGCGAATACCCACAGTCTTGGAGCCAATCCATAATCTACCCTATCTTTAAAAAGGATGACTCAGGAAGCCCACTGTCCTACAGGCAAATCTCTTTATTAGACACCTCTTTTAAGATCTTTGGTCGTGCAGTTTTGGAACACCTGGAACAGTGGATTGCTAATAGTGAGGTTTTGGCAAATATTCAGTATGGCTTTTACCCAGGACTGGGGACCCGTGATCAAGCCCTCAACTTGTACCTGCAAGGAGCATCTTCCATTTTTGTGAGGGGTGAACCACTCTATTTGACGTTCATGGACCTGAGCACAGCTTTCGATAAAGTAGATAGAGTGCTGCTATGGTGAAAGCTCAGGTCCATGGGCTGCCCAGAGGAGTTGGTAAAAGTGTTACAGATTATTCGTGAGAACACCTCCGCCTGTGTGAGATTTGGTGACCAAGGACAATGCTCTGGCTTTTTTTTAAGTGGCCTCGGGAATGCGTCAGAGGTGTGTGGTAGCTCTAGTGTTATCTGCTCTCTATATTAACTGCCTTTACCAGGCACTGGTGGAAACGAATGTTGATTATCTTAGGCTGGGCGGATTTTCGCTCCCAATGTTGGCCTACGTGGACGACACGGTTTTGATCGTGTGCACCCTTATAGCATTACAACACCTAATAGATGCCTATAATTTGTTTATGACCAACCTAAACTACCCATAAACTGCAAAAAATATGCAGTGATGGCTTGCTCAAGGGGAGGTGGCAGACTGCTAAAACTATGCAAAATGTGGAGTCACGGTGAAAAAGTTGCTTGGTCTTCCCAATTCGACACCCATTTTGTTGTACACATAGAACTTGGAATCCCCCATATTGGGGACGAGTGGCTCCTTTGCTGCATTGGTTGGCAGTGTGGTCTAATCCAAAGGCTGCCCTAACACACGTGTTTATTAAAGCTTTGACCACCAGTGCTGCAAGGCATAAAATACTGTGGTTATCTTACATCTACAAGTGTATATTACAGCTGAACGCATCAAGTTTGCAATGTCCTTCTGCCCTCTTATCATTGCCCATGGTAAACAAATACAAACAACTGTACCACTCAACCATGATGTCTAGTAGAGAAACAGTGGGGCTTTGTGTTGAATCTAATAGAAAATACATGCTTATCTCTGGCCTACAGGGCATCCAGCCATATCTCCTCCATAGTAATAAGCCCATAGATCGCTGGGCACTGACCAGGGCACGCTTTAATTGTCTATGGCTTAAGTCTAAAACAATAAATTGGTCAAACATGGAACAGTCCACAGCTTGCCCAGGGTGTAACTGGCCAGAGGACGACCTTCTACATTTTGTAATGCTCTGCCCTGTTTACCAACATATCAGGAATAGGAATATTGTACCTTTGCTTAGAAACATAGGTTTTTCCCAAGTCAGACCGGCGCTTATTTTTTTGCTTCGCGCTGAAACTATCCCAGTGGCTTGGGGCTGCCTAGAATTCTTAAGAAAAGCTTGGTATTGGCTGAAGAAATTGTTTGAAACCTGAAATTGTACATGCATTTTTATTCTTCTACCTTGATGATTTTATTATACTGTCTGTTGAAATCTGTTTTTATAAAATTTGTTTTTAATTGGTAAATTCATTGTTGTCAAACGTGTGTATTGCTGTTTGTAAAACTGGTTTATGCATTTTTTTATCTGAATAAACTTTATTGATGATGTATAACATACTCAGGTAAAATCATGAGGGACACACCTCTGCAGCACATGTGCATGTCCCTCCCGCAGTATAAGGACAAAATCTGTCAGTATAGCGCAGAATGGGCAAATCTGGCTAAGCCATATCCAAAAGAAGGGGCTTCTCCAAATGTGTGCAGCAACAATTACACACAAATGGCCATACTCGAGTTAAGGAAGATGTTTCAGGACGAGGAAGGGGACCTGGTGCGACAACACTGATTGCTGAACCAGTGAGAGGCGGAAAGTGAATCGCCCTCGGGTCCCACTCCTCCTCCTCAAACAGAGAGCGAATAAGCAGCAGCGAGGACCCAGGCATTATACCCCATGAGGGAATTAAGAGCAGTGGCAGGGTAAACCAATCCCACTTTTGCACCTCTGGTGTACAGTAAAAGGGAGGGACAAAGGTAGGCGGAGCAGGCAACTAAAGGAACACAGAGCACAGGCAGCGAAGAGAGGGAGCGTGGCGAGATCCAGGTGAGGTTAAGAGAAAATGACTTGGGGAAAGGGGGAAGCCTTGAGGGGCAGGAGCCAAATGAATGGCTAGGTGGACAGATATTGCTTAAAATATATGGGAAGTCACGGGAGAGACAGTAAGCGCAAACAAAGTAGTTGTAGGCAACAAAGACACAGAGGAGACAAGAGAATGGGCAGTGATAATGGACGAAGTAGAAAGACTGGAAAGGGAAGAGAACAAAGAGAAAGAAAGAGTCCACAGAGAGAGACAGGAGGCAGAAACATGAGAGAAGCGGGAGGCGAGAAGACAGAGAGCTTGAGGACATAGCGAGGAGAAGTGCAGAAGAAGAGCGGGAAATGCAAGTTCAGATTAAGAAGGAGAAGAGGAAGTTAGAAGTAGAACGGTTCCTTAGGGAGCTCCGACACAAGGAGGAGGAGGGACATGCTCTAAGGGAAGCACAAGTAAAGATGGTATAGCATATTTTAATGACGATGAGGAAAGGGAGACACAAGGAAGAGGGGAAAAGAAGGGAGAGATGACACAGGCGCTTACCGCCACCAAAGACATGGGGAGACAGAGCTGTGGGGTGGGACTGACCCAGTGCCCATTTTTTGAGAGAAGATGAGGGCAACCCCAAAACATAGAATGGCGGCAGATGGACAAAGACAACTTAAGGTGTATGCTACCGTTGTTATCTGCCAAGGCTAGGAAGTGGATACGTGAGCTAGAGAGACTGACAGCAGGAACGACATTAGTGGTGGGTGGCATGAAGAGCTTGCTTTCAGCAATTCTTGTGGAGGTTGCAGACAATGTATAGAAAAGTGCAGGTTACCCTGGAGTAAAAGTACAAAACATGGCACACAATGGTTCACCATTCAATAATTGTTGAGTGGCTGTGTGACAAGCTCTGAGGGTGCAGTACCCAGATACCGCGGATATTAGCGTGATTATGGCATGCAAAATGAGAAAGACGAAGACCTGCTTCAATTTATTTGGACTATTCAAGAGAAATAGTGTTTGGCGACGCGTGAAACATGGGACAAAACAGTGGGTTTATTTTATCATATATTTTGCCAGGGGCTACCTGAACAGGTGCAAAAGCAACTTAATGAACTGGTGTGGATGGAGGCCCAACCGTGGTCAGAAATTCAGCTTACTATAGTACACTATTGGAGGCTAATGCAAGAGAATGCAAAAAAAAGTGAGGACAGAAAACAAGAGGAAGCAAAGCTAGTACAGAAGAAGTTATCAAAGTATACGATGGAAGGGGCTATGCTGACTAATGCAGAAGGCCCAGGTGCACTGCATGCGCAGTACAGACTGCAATTCAGGGGAGGAGGTATTGTGGGACGGGGAGACATGCACCCAGGTTTTAGAGGGAGAGGATGAGCACCCAGGGGAAGAGGGTATGGATATCAAATGCAACAAAGGCCATAGGGAGCCCCAGCGGGCTATCAGAGACTGATAAGGGGGGTCCACCACAGTGCTGGGTGTGCAGACATAAAGGGCATATCTCCAGAGTGTGCAGAATCAGGGGTGGGATGCAACAGAAGGGGGGAATGCCATACCAACCCACATATCAGGCAGAACAGACTGACTATTACAGCCAAGACCACACACAGCAACAAGCACAGACCCAAGATGCATACATGCAAACATATCAACCTATGTCGCAGGCACCACACATGTAGGGACCTATACAGCCATATCTGCAGGTACCATCTGCACAGCAGATGCAAGGACACATGCAGCCACCACAAACAGCAGAATGCTGGCACAGTAACAACTACAGACTCCATAGAATCGGCTCCCATTCGGAAGCTGGGTGAGGGGTGACCATCATGGGGGGGCAACCAGTTCACTGGAAATGGGATGTCATTATATCCACAGTAGGACAGCCCACCATGAGAAACCTGAGGGTGGTTTCACATATAGACCCCGGGGATTCTTTGTTCAGGTGGCCAGGGCAGGGCCATCGCCTTTGGGACCAGACCCTGGGGGTGGACCAGTGTGGGAGGATCACCTGGACAGGGGGTCCTTGGGACTGTTGGAGGAATGTCCTCAGGTGAGATGCGATATTCCCCTCTTTTGTCCGACATGCCCTTACTTGAAATCCCCTCTGTCTTTATAGGATATTGTCAGCAAAATGCTGTCGCACCCCAACTCTTTAGCTTAGAAAAGGGAAAGACAAAACACCATGGGAAATCAAACCATCTTTTAACCCTTAAAAGTAACCTGGTCCCCCCCCTCTTCGAAACCCAGAGGACATTTAATACATCCCTCTTTTTCTGACGTGTCCGTACATGAGCTAGCTACCGTCACGACAGGGAACTACAACTTCCATAATTCCCTTACCCCACTGAGTTACCCATGTGCTAAAACTAGAAAGAATACCTCTAGTAATATGCAGTGGCGCTGCCCCACTGAGACCAAGCAGGGTCAAGCGCTCAATCACAATCATATCCATTCTGCCTTTAAAGGACAATTTGTCCATCACAACTACCCCTCCCAAATTTTGGAAATCACTAAGAAGTAGAGGAGGCAACTAAGAAGAATAAAAATTACTCAAAACCACACTGACAAACTGCCCCATGTTAATACTGGACTGTCCCATGAATACGGTCAACTGTTGACGGAGGTGGCCGCTAGGTGGTGCTGTTTGATGGCATGATGGCTCTAGGTCCACTATGCTGAAACTTTTTATGCGGAAGCTCCTGCTGTAATGGAGCCGTGACGAAGCCACCTAGTGAGCCTAATGCTGAAGCATTGCTTGAGCCGCTGGTGAGTGCGAGAGCCCTGAAAGTTACTGACGGTGAGTTGGGCAAGGAGACTCAGCCCGTCGACTGTTGCTGGTGGGAATGGTGCTCCTGGTCGGAGCCGACCCCAGTGAAGGTTTAGAGAAGCACTTCCTAGACTGCCCAGTGAATTTGTGGGTATGCCGAACGGAAGCTTAATTACTGAGCTGGTGTTATAGTGCGTAACTGAGCTGCACCCACTGTTCATGTGAGCCACAATTCCCTTGTTATTCTCTTGTTATTACGCTCAAATTAGAGCAGTTATTATGCTGTAGAGGCTTTCCTCCACCCTGGTACTTTTTCCTTCCACACCTTCATAATCCCTACTATTAGGACAAGTAAAAGTACACTTGCCATGAAACAACAGAGTAACATCACAGAACCTTCTGAGACTCCCCAAGTGGCCCATCTAAACCAGTCCAATGTGAATACGGTTTTCCGAACAAAGGAATATGGCTGCCTAACTCAAGCTTTGAGTACCGTCTTACAATCACCCCCGAAAATCTTGGACAGTGTTATCTCGGAAGCCCTTAGTAATACCAACTTGGGAGACACGTCAGTAAATACCACTAGTAGTTGCCAAAGCATGAAGCAGTAAATCGTTTATGACCTGGACAAATGTGAGAGTGTTCAGGATTTCACTGCTTGGCTAACCTCTTTTGACATATGCTCTCCCCAATTAGATACTTTAGATAGAGACTGCCAAACCGACTTTTTTCAGATTAGCCCATGATACAGGCATCAAATAAAAAATGTAGAAGTCAGTGTTCAAACATACCTGAATGTGGATGTTAGTTCACTGGTCACATATGATGTGCCCTTCAAAGATATGGGCAGGCAGCAGACTCCACTCTCAGACCTTGATTTGCTGGACGGGTCCATCACTCTAGGAGGCAAGGTGACTTTACATCGACCCCCTTCGCTGATCTTGATATGTTCCTTGGTAAAGCTCAATGGAGCTCTTGAGAGTAAAGTTTGAAATACATAGACAAGAGTCCAATCTATTGGCCCACCCTTCCCCTGCACAACGTAATGCCAGATAACTGGCTTCATGAAATTATATCAACAGTAATATGGAGAATATATACATTCTTGGAAAAAAAAATACAAACACAAGAATCTCTTTCTTATTCTTCTTTATGATAACAGTATGTGCTTCATGCAATTCCATGGATATTGCTCAACAAGTTTCTGGGACCCAATCCCCGAACGCGTTGAGCAATAATCCACAGGAGTAATCATTTAAGAGATTCTTGTGTTTATATTTGTTTTCCAAGAGTGTATATATTCTCTAAATTACTGTTGATTTCATTAAACCAGTTATCTGACATTACGGAGTGCAGGGGATGTGAAGGCCCATAGATTGGGCTCTTGTCTATGTATTTATACTTTACTGCTGCGTGTCACGTTAGTTATACCTCCCCTGCACCCAAACTGTTAACATTGTACAGTTAACAATTGTCCAAGACATTAATAATTTGTGGAGTGCATGGTAGCTGTCCAGAGCTACTAGTAAGGTTGTACATGCCAGAAAATCACGAATGTCAGAAATCACTGACCCATATCTAAAAGGATTGGTTGCAGACCAAAGAAATGTTATACTCATGAATGTGAATAAAATTGAAGGACATGAACCGAGAGATTCCCCTAAGAGTAAAATCCTGGCCTGGTCATGCCTTAAAGTTGGAGAATGTTGTGTTAGGGCCTATGATCTTTGATTCCTGCAGAGGGTCCATATCAAGGAATGGTCTCTTTCGAATGACCTAGACTGCATTGTTATTGGCTTTGGATGGAGCAACTTTCCTTCTTTTCTGAGTAGTTGTCGTAAACTGGGAAAGATGAAAGTTACTACAAACCTACAAATTATAACTGACGGAATTATATTTTTTTCTTCTGAATTTTCTCTGATTTTCTTTGAGTTTGTATTCTCTTGGTTTTTCCTTGCTATTGCATTGCATTGCATCACCCATATTTATGTTGTATGCTGTTTATGTTTTGTCTTAGCGTCTCTATGCCTCATGGCCAGTGTTTTGCGATTTACATATAAATTAAATAAATACATAGAGTCAGGCAAGGACAGGCAGACCCATCCCTGAACTCACATTGCAGTTGTTAAAGAAACCCAGGTGTATAAAAGGTGGAGTTCCTGGCAGAACAGAGAGAAGCAGTTGGGAGAACTTAAGGGAGGCTGTGTGTCTGAGTGCAGCATGGGATCCCTTCTCAATCCGAGCCCCACTTGCTACTTGGGCCAAGGAAAAGCGAGATGTTGGAACGCTGACCCGGTGTGGCTGGAGGCTTGCAGCCTGAAGAGAGACCCAAAAAGCAAGGAGAGCTACTCGCAGGAGACCAGATACAGGCCAATGCTGCTTTCCCTGGCTGGATGTTGATCCCCAGGGAGACAGAGGGGCAGGTTGCGAGACCCTGACCTCAGACCTGAGAGCGGCAAGTCTTTTCCCAATAGCATCGCTTGGTCGGTGAGTTTCTGAGAGAGGGGAATCCCAGCACGCGTATGAGGCTAAAGCGGGAACTTGTCAGAAATATATGAACTTTTCTTGTGGGCATGAAATCCACTATTTAACCATATGGAAAGGTGTATTATGGGACGTGTAGTGGAAATACAACCTTGAAGACATCTGCACCTTGCCTATAACTTGTGAACTGACAGATGCTACAGAATAATAGAGTGGTCCGACATAGTGAAAGTGCCCAATCGAAATTCTCTGTTTAGACGAACATTTAAGTCTGTGAGAAACTGTGAATTGAAGGGATTGGATTGGAAGTTTAGTGGAAGGAAACCTCTACCAGTGTTGTGATTGTGAGGTCTGAACCTGGCTGAGGGAGACCTATGTGGAATCAAGTGCTTCTTGTTGAAAAAGGTCTCAGCCCGACTGAGGGAGTCCTACAGGAACTTTTAAATCCCTTGTGAAAGGTCCGAGCATGACCAAGGGAGACCTGGTGAGACTTTGTGTTTAAAAGGGGTCCGAGCTCGACCGAGGGAGACCAGTTATGAACTGTGAACCTGCACCTCGAGAACTTTGAGATCCTAAAGAGAAGGAACTTTGTTTTGTGTATGCATAGGCATTCTGCGAATGAGAGACTTTGTCGCAGAAGGCCCTGGCTTATGTCCCAAACTGCATCCTCAAGCCGAAGAAGCTAGAGTGTGTTCCAAAGCCTGAGTGTGTCCCCTTGTACCGTACTGAAAACGTGGGTAAGGGAACTCGACTGTTCAGTCATTCTGATACATACTTTGTTGAACACTGTTTTCTTTTGCATACACCTTTTTCCTGACACATTTGATTGACAATAATAATAAAGTAAGGATTGGCAATAGTTTTTTTTTTAGTATAGGCCATTTTGATTTGACAAGACACTACTAGGACTGTGTTATTTATTATTTGGTGGTTGAGCTTGCTCCCATCCTTAGATATAGGGCTAGATAGGTGTTCTACCACCCCATCTTTGCTAAATAAACACCCTTGAACTGTGCTTCATTTGTGTCTGTCTTCATTCATGATACCATGCCTTTCTTACACCACAGACAGACCTGATGTGTTCAATCCTATCGATTACACCTAACCCACAGAGGAACCACGTATAGGGGTTACGATAGGTGACAAGACTTTTTCCTTTCTCATGGACACAGGGGAAACTAGATCCTATATCAGGGAGGGAAGATAGCCAATGCCAGGCAATGCCATGAATGCACAGGGATTCTCTGGGGCAACAGGTTTGGTTCCTTTTAGAGACAAACTCTCACTTTCTATAGGTGAGCACGATTTAGCTTTGCTGCTATTGTATTCTCGACAGACACCAGTGAACATAATGGGAAGGGATATCATGAGTAAGCTCAACATGACCATCTCATTAGCAGACCATGGGATGGTGTGTTCAACACCAGGAATTCATTGCATGAACGTGAGAGAAATTATTCAGGCATATTGTGAGCACATGGTACAGAGGGGGTGCCAGCAGACATTGAACTATTCCAATATGGAATAGAAGTATTGATAGCATGGCTCCCAGGAATTGAGGGAAAGCTATGGCGATTGCCCAACAAGTTAATATTTAGGCCAGAAATTCCATTAGATGAGCCTGAGGGGAAAGTGTTCCCAATAGAACTGGAGGCAGTAATAGTGAGGGACGACTGGATAACACTACATGGGACAGATGACACAGGACGATCCTGGAGGACAGTGATTGCAGTGGGGGAAGGGTACAGGTTGACTGACATGGCTGAGGAAGAGCTATAACAGGACGATTGATCAGATCACAAGGTGGTGTTTGACATTTGACTATATGATGAACTAAGAAAATATAGGATTACCAAAACTCTGAGCCTTCCACTTTGTTTCTCTCCATTAGTCTACATTAGTCTCCATTAGTCTACCTAACAGACAATTTACAAAAAAGCAAGAGCAAGAAATGCGCACTAAGGCAACCACATGGAAAAGGTTTCGAGACAACCAATTATTTTCTAAAAACAAGATTGGTTTCATATTTCAGACAAAATGAGATGCTACTGCAAATGCTCAACTTTACATTAAACAACAACATATTCCTATTCCACAATGAAGTCTACAGACAAAATGGGAGCAAAATGTGTACTGGTTTATGCCAACCTATACGTTGGCCATTTCGAATTAGAACATGCATGGACCCATGAAGCCTTCACCAAATTAAACAACATTATATACTGGGGTCGGTATATCGACGGCATCCTTATGATTTGGAATGGAAGTCAAAATTCAATCCAATTTCTAGACTTGGAAATATGTATAAAAAATTGAAGAATTTTGACTACACTATACGTAAAACCAACTGCTGGAAACACAATTTTGCATGTGGAAAGCCATCACCCACATCACGTAAACATACCCTGTGGCAAAATATTAAGAATAAAAAGAAACTGTTCAGAACCAGAAGAATATGAAAAACATGCCAAAAGGGCAATGGAAAAATTCCAAGAAAGAGGATATAAGAAAAAATACCTCACAAAGACTTATGAAAAAACAAAAACAAAATCAAGAACAGATTTATTAATGAACAAACATGTCAAGAATAATGAAAATGAACAACAAAAGCTCTGATTTATAACCTCATACAGCTCAAATGCAAAACAGATCCAAAACATTCTGAGGAAAAATTGGCACATCCTCAAACTGGATGATGACATAGCAAAACACATTGAAGATGAAGTCCATATTAATTTCAAAAAAGCTAAAAGCCTAAAGGACATATTGAGTCACTCGCATTTTACATCTAAAAAACAAGAAGAAGGACTACCACAACTATGGAATAGAATACCCCTCAAGGGAAACTATAAATGTGGGACATGTATCAGCTGCCCCTATTCTGAAAATGGGACGAAAAACATTCTTCTGCCCAATGGAAAATGCTACGAAATTAATTACTTCATAAATTGTAACACAACTACAGTGGTCTATGCCATCACATGCATGTGCAACAAAATATATGTGGGAAGCACTATGAGGAAACTCAAAACAAGAATTCAGGAACACTTTAAGAGCCATAAACAGGAACAATATATAAGACATCCATTAGGATACCACAATCTGACAGAACATTCAAATCACCCTAAAAAAAGAAATAAAGTTTTTTGGAATTGAAAAAATAACTAAGCCACAGAGAGGTGGCAAACTGGATAAAATTCTGAGGCCCAGAGAAACCTATTGGATTTGCATACTTGACAGCTGCCATACGGGTTTGAACACAGAAACGGAACTAATTCAACTTCTTTGAAAAAAAACACTTTATTTTGTTCAGCCAGAGGGAAATTCTATAATCACTAAAGACTAGATAAGTGAATTGATTATAATTTGTTAAATGCACAAGTTTGAATGTATAGCGGATTTGAACTGTAAAAATTTCATTGTATTATGCAAGCACCTGCACCAAGAAACATCGGCCAAATGAACATATAGTCTATAATAACCTTCAATACACTAATGCACGACAATACCATAAGGATGCAAAAAAGTTCCCAACTTAAAATGGCGCACTCACAAATATAATAAAAATATGCAATGAAAGGCAAAAATAAAATATAAGCTAACACTAATTTTAGAAAGTATAACCAGCTAAACACAATTTAGTAGCAAAAGACTTAATGAAACCAAATAATTCAAATTATCTAAAAGACCCCGATCCAAAATGGAAGACTAGCGGTCACGTGGCTACCACCATCATGCGTCAGTGATCTCAAAAGAAACTAAATACGGAAGTAAACTCAGATGCACACAGTTACCAAGCCGATCCATTGTTATCCAAATGGTCCCAATAAAAAAAATGGAGGACAAGCGGTCACGTGGCAATCATCATCACGTGACCGCGATACCAAATGAAACTAAATACGGAAGCAAATCCAATGGAACGCAGGTTATCAAGCCACCCAATCCATATCAGAAAGGATCGACTACAAACAATAAAAAGGTAAGCGTAGCGAGAACCCCCTTTCTCTCTTTTAGAGACAATCATACTAGCGCAAAAGCTAACTTAAATGCATAATGTTAACTATATGAAAATCAAGAAAATAGACGATTACCAAAACTCTGAGCCTTCCACTTTTTTTCTCTCCATTAGTCTACCTACCAGACAATTTACAAAAAAGCGAGAGCAAGAAATGCGCACTAAGGTACATTTCTCCTAATACCAAAAGAATCACTAAAGAATTCTTTTGAAAGTGAGTGCCCATTTCAGTTTACATCATCTATTATACACTATTCACTATTCACTTTTGTATTCACGATTGTATACGATGCATGTGCTCATAATACAGTAGAAGGTTATAAAGTAAAAAACTGTTAAACATTTTCTTACTTATTTTTTAGACAAATGTGGATAATTTAAAAATGTTGATGAACAAAAGCCAGAAAAAAGACCCCCTTTTTCTCCCTCCTGAAGATCTGTCTGGTATAATTTATAAAGAGACAGTGAAACACGTGTATAGGGCACATACAGCTTTGGAATTCATAAGCAACAATAAAACAACGGCCAAATAAAGCAAATCAGATTTCCTCTCTTTATTTATCATAACAAAAAAATGTGCTGAGGGCGCAATTAAACAGGTTTTCGTCTTTTCAAAGGACCATGTGCCAATCTAAGTATTCAGTCTGATCAGTCTCAGACAAGGAAAACCACAGTGCAGCCGAGCGCAAAACTGTCTACCAAAATAATCATAAAACCTCAATTCACAAGGCCCGCCAAAGAGTTGTGTAAGGCTGAAAAAGGACTCTTTAGACCTTCAATCTACATTAGATATTGAGAAACAACAGAGGCAGAACCAAAGTTGTAATCTTTTAAGCAACTCCAAAAGGAAAACCAATAGACGAAATGACATCAACTTATGAGCAAAGAGAATTAGAGGCTGAACAACTTTTTGCAGAAAAGCAAAATCCAAACCAGAAAATGATGAAATCCAAACACAATCATTAAGATCATTGTTCAACAAATTAGAACAATTACAAAAGAAAGAACTCTGATGGTGGGAGGTAAAATCTAGGAACAGTACCTCAAAGTGAATAGAATAACGAGAGGCTCACACATCTGTATCTTCCCTTCCTTTGATGAGGAAGATACAGAAGGCTTTCAAGAACGGGAAGAACTATTGACCCAAACCTCAAGAGAAGATGGAATCTTTAAACCTTCAATCTACATTAGGTGTTTGACATCAGCATCAAATATTGGGTAAAAATACACAACAGGGAAGCACTACAGAGAATGGCAATGTTGCAGAAAGCACACCACCATTTCTGGAGGAAGATTTGGCAAGGGTAGTCAGTGTCTTACGGACCACCAGTCCCTATGACGTGAGGCTACTGAAGGGGATAGGGGCGGTAAAGATAAAGCTTAAACCAGAAGTGATCTTACCAAGGGCAAAACAATATCCCTTGTCAAGAGAAACGGATGAGGGTTTTTATGAGACGATTGCAGCACTACTGAAACAAGGCATTTTAGTACCATCAGAATCGCAGTGCAATACCGCAGTGTGCCCTCTGAAAAAGGCAACAGGAGGGTTGTGGGGTTGTATACAGGATGTGCGCCCTCTAAACCAGACTGTAGAAGCAGAATTTACTTGAGTTTCAAATCCAGTGACAATTCTATTTAACATGCCCCCAGAAGCTACCCACTTCACGGTAATAAATTTGAAGAATGCTTTCTTCTCTATACCACTTTACCAAGAGTCACAGGACTTGACTTTGTTAATATATAGAAATGAAAAGTGGAAACATACTCAGCTCCCACAGGGGTGCTGTGAGTCCCATTCCATATTTAATATGGTCCACCAAATGGACTTGGGCAACTTACAATTGGAAAGTGCCATTATACAGTACGTGGACGACATTTTGATCTGCAGCAAATCTGAGATGCAGTGCAGAAATGACTCAGTGCACATGTTGATAGCATTGGCAGAGAAGGGATATAATGTAGACAATGCAAAATTACAGTATTGGCAGAAACCGGTACTATACACTGGACAGCTAATATCACAAGAGGGGCGAAGGGTGACACCAGAGAGGGTGGATGCAATCCGCAAGACACCAAAACCCATGACAGTGAGACAAATGTAGCAATTTTTGGGTCTCTGCAATTATTGCAGGCATGGGCATTTGATAAGAGGAGACGGCACAGGAGAAATGACAGGTTCATTTGAGGAGCTGTATACATCAATATGCACAGCTCCCGTGTTAGGGATCCCAGACTATCAAGACACATTGGGCCTCATTACGAGTTAGGAGGTAGCTGCCTCCAAAGTCATGTCCAGGTCCGGGTAGTCGGAATGGGGACCTACAGGGTCATTCCAACCTTGGAGGACCTGGTAAGTCCCCATTCTGAAAAGCATTCCCCATTCCCATTCGAGCCCCCATAGGGCTCAATGGGAATGGGGAAGGAGCTAATAACTGGCCCGCAAATAGCGGGCCCGTTATTAGCTCCCTGGTCCCTTGGCGGCTCCCACTAAGGGACCTAGCGATGCGGCGGTAGGGAGTTAACGGCACCGGCATCCTTACCGGTGCCGTTAACCCCTTACTGCCAGCCTCATAATGAGGCCCATTGTATTTGTTCTCTCATTTCCAATGGAGTAGTGATGACTGCGGAAAAGACCACGTTAGACACCCAAACACTATCATACTATTGTTTGAAATTAGATCCAGTAATGAGAGGACACTACCTTGTGAGCCAGCACTGGCTGATTCTGCATTTGCAGTGGAGAAGTCAGCAAATATTACCATGGGATGCAGCACCACTCTGTTTGTGGAGCAATAATTGAATGGCCCAAGAGCACACTGACCATACAGAAGGGTTCAGGGTATGAAGTAATATTATCAAATCCAGCTATAAAGGTAGTGAGATGCAGGACTGTGAACCCAGCGACATTTGTCGCTGAGCCAATAGAGGAAGGAGACTATGTGCATGATGGCACCACAAATATGGGACAGAATGATGACATTCCGAGAGTGAGGGAAAAGCCACGTGAGGAGGAGAAGTGCTTTATAGTGACGGTTCGTCAACTATTGACCATACCACGGCGTAGAGACACACTGGGACCACGGTAGTAAGAATAAAGGCAGATGGGACAGTTGAAGTGGTAGCAAGCGCGTGGTTACCGTCACATTTTTCAGCACAGGCAGCAGAATTAGTGACACTCATATTTGCATTAGAGCAGAGCAAAAACCAGGAAAAGACATTGCATTCAGACTCAGCCTACGTGACGTCTACAGTACACTCTGGATTACCACATTGGCTAAGGAGGGGCTTTCAACGTGCTGACAGCAAACCAGTGCAGCACGCGCCCCTATTAGGTAGACTTATAGAGGAACTTCAATTCCCAATAGGCATAGTAGTCATGAAGTGCCAAGCCCACATGAGAGGGGAGGACGCCGTCTCCAGAGGCAATGAGGCCACAGACACAGAAGCAAAGTAAGCAGCATATTTTGTTGACATTTCAGACTTGGATACTCCATCCCGCATGCATAATCATGTGTGTAGAATGGCGCTACAAGAAGGGTACAATGCACTACCAGTGACACAAATGATGGAGTTGCAGGGAAATTTGCAGAGGGATGAAAAGGAGTTGTGGGTGAAAAGGGGGTATTCTATATCTCCATCAGATGTCCTATGGCAGCAGGAGAGCACAAGCAAGCTAGTGTTGGCAACATCAATATTATGGACTGCACTCACACAACTACAACATCCTACCCACATTGGGAAGGATGTACTTGCTACCCACATTGGAGAAAACTGTTTTTGTCCCAATCAGTGGAACATGTGTTATCCAGGATGAATTGTATTGTTTGTAAGGGTTTTACTGCAGGACATACATTGAGAGTAGTGAGAGGAGCCATACCTCGCCCACTAGGTCCATTCTAACACCTTCATGTTGACTATGTAGACATGATTCAAGTATGCCAGGACTACCGCTACATGATAGTGGTTGTTTGCCCATTTTCCCAATGGATTGAAGCCAGTTCCTGTTCACACCCCAATGCCCTTAGAGCTGTAAAATTCCTGGTTAGGGAGGTCTTTCCATATCGGGGTGTGTGTGAGGTCCTACTGTCTGACAATGGCCCTCACTTTGTCAATTAAACTCTTCAGAACATTACAACCTTATTGGGGAATTAGGGATTCCGCACAAACGTACCTGTGCTCATCATCCACAAGCGAATTGGGTGTGTTATTGCCCCAACGGGCTGCTTAAAGAGAAGATCGCAATAATAAAAGCAACCTTGAACAAGAGTTGATTCCATTGTCTGCCCCTAGCATTGTTCACATTGCGCAATCAGTCTGGGTCTCACCACCACTTAACGCCACACAAGGTGGCAACCGGACAGTGCATGCGACTTCCCATGGCTGCTCCCACTAGGCCGTTAATGGATGCAGAATCTGTGTCTCATGTATTGGGGAAAGAATTGTACGCTTTCCCTGCTTCCTTGATGGCTAGTGCATCTTTTATTTCTCGCCAACTGCAAGCACGATGGGAGACGTCGAAGAAGAACAAAGAGGACATCATTCCAGAGGCCAATAAAGATCACCTAAAACCAACACTGCTTTACCCCGGTAACACTGTGTTACTTTGCAATTTTGTCTGCACCTGGTATAAACTCAGGTTCACCGGCTTTTATATCGTAAAGGAAGCGACTGACCGATAAGTGTGAAAATTCACAGGAGAAAAAGAACTATATAGGGGATTTAAAGCAGTGTCGAGCAGAAACCTCTCCTAGAATCGAAGAAGTACGAGTCGATTTAGGGTGAGATGAAGAACAAAACACCCAGCCAATACAACCAAAGGCCGACGTGATCACACATTCTAGAGCAAGGGAGATAGGGAAAGGGCTTCCTACACATCCAGATTGAGGCACGCTGTTCCTTCTTACACATGGATATTCATCGTGAAAATGGTGACTGTTATTTCTGTGTCCCATGATGAAGACCACCTCCTAGTTTGTTTTTTTGTTTTTTTGATTCACTTGGCCCAACATATCCACAAATTTGCCAAAGATGTCCCTCTGTCACTGAACCCCTTTGTGACCCTAGAATCTGTATTGTGTAGGAATTACTATTTTCATCGCACTCACACAATACTAGACCCATGGAGCTTAAGCTAATATATATTAACAACATAAACAAGCATTTTTGTTGAATTTCAGGCACTCTCTACATTACCTTTGGAGCTACACAAGAGTCCGAACCGAGTAAGTGACAGGTGTCTTTATTAAAAGTGTAATTGTGGCATTTCGTGTCTTCTTTTGTCTCTACCTCTTTACCCTCATAGTTTTTGAGAAACTACTCTTTGTAGATGCACAAGCTGTGACCCCTATTAATGTAACCCCAGTCCAGGCAGGAATGGCCACCATGTCAGGTCGGGCAATAAGCACTGCCAAACCAGTAAAGAGAAATAAGAGCAGTGCCAATCTAGATTTAGGTCGGGTTGATTCATACCTAACTGATTCAGCACGGGTGTCTAACAACATGCGGAACAGGCACATGACCAAAGTAGGTAAACAAACCACTGGAGAGAGTGGTTATGTCTGATCTCTCATCCCCTATTCCATGAGTGCCTCCAGAACGTTTGTGGCAACTGAAATCCCAGCAACACAAGCACAATGCCTCAATGGATGTCCAAAAAGACTTTTCCATATGACGACATATGTACAAGACAGTTATGTAAAGACCCTAGACATGATGGAAGATTACTGGAAAAAAGATCAGGCCAGAGAATACATAACTGAAGGACCACAGAAAGGAGAAACAAGAGCAGTGACATTAAAAGAATTGCCATGTCCCAAACGAGGACCAGCAGAGATAGAGATAGTAGGTGAACCAAGATGCTGTGAAAGACCACAGATGTTGGTGTATGATAAAGTACACACAGCAGACGGCTGGAAAGAAGGGGTGGTGGGGAGCAAGGCACATGCGCCCCTAACAGTTCCAGTCCGAATAGAACAAAAAGAAAATGACAAAGGTCTAAAAGAATGGGAAGCAAGTGCAAAGTTACTGACATGGGAGGAGAATGAAGCTGGACCAATACCCATAATACCAATAAAAGGAGCAGCATTATGTTTCCACAATGATGGTACAGTAAAGGTTGGAGAAAAAGAATATAAGCAGACAGTAACAGTTCCAGGTATGAAAGTTAGAACAGTGGTACTGATGGATCACTACTGGGCTTGCAAATCCAAAGCATACGTGAAGCTACTGCCTAATTGGGGAGGTAGAGCTGACCAGAATAAAGAGGGGAAACTATATATCATCAACAATGGAAGACTCCCTCGATGCAATACCTGCAGGTCATAGACTATTTAGCAGAACAGAAATATTCTTTGCATGCCTCATTCCAGCAGTGCAGGCCAGCACAAAGGCAAAATGGCTCCAGATCACGAGGTGGGAGCGGATGCAGATGATAAATTTGACCGTCAAGGGGTTCAGTGCAATCTAAGAAGCGCTCCAAGCAGTGAGGTTGATGGTGCTTCAAAATAGGAATGTTTTGGACCTCCTGACAACCATGGAGGGAGGAGTTTGTGCCAAAATCGGGTCTTCTTGCTGTACATTTTTTCCTGAAAATGACGAACGAAGACAATGGAATGCTCACTGAGGCGGTTACCCGATTGTCAGAGATGCATGCGAAAAATGAAGCTGAGACAAATGCTGCATGGAAGGATGAAGGTTGGCTGTCATACGACTTTTCATGGATATCAACATGAATGGCCAATGGACTGTAGGTGTTAGTTGCAGCACTAGTGTTACTATTGCTGACTTTTTGTGTCATCGGGATATGAATCACAAAATACCGGAACACAAATGAAAAGACTTCAGGCTGCAGGGATAAAAATACTGGTAGACATAGACTCAGAAGACGATAAGATAATAAAAGCTTGAGATGCATTGAGAGCACAGTTAACAGATTGTCCTCTATTCCCAGGTGGAGTGTTATTTGAGTATCCCTACAACAGCAAAGATTATTGAGGAGAATGAGTTTGGTGCACCCCTGGAGGCGACTGCCGTTATGTAACATGGAGTTTGGATGATCATGCAAGATTCTGTGGACACCTAGGGGGAGTGACAAAGATATAGCGTCCAAAGTTAAAGCTGAATAAGGTTGGAGGAGTGGTCAACAAGTCGACCAGAGGGGGGATTGAAGAGAGGGTCCATGGAATGGCCCTTGTGTCCCCTATGCAAATGTCAAACCGCAGAATGAAGAATGAGAGGTGTAACTCATTGTTTGGCCAGTCACCAAATGCACCAATACATCAACGATATGACAAGAGATATTCTCTCAGACAACCATTCAAACTGTATCCAGTTTGTTCGAGGAGACAGGGGTCTCATCAATGGACCAGGTCGACTGACAGCAAAACCAAGCAAGTGATGACATCACTAGAGATACCATGACATAGCAACGTTAGTCATGAAGTAAATCTGGACTCATGCATGAAGTAACGCAGACATACACTAGTTTGTATTACTTGTAGACATGAAAAACATGCTTATGCCTCCCATGGTAAAGGATGGATACACTTACACAATGTCATGCCAAGAACCTATTCTTTCTTTTGCCAAAGCAAAAACACAAGACAACCAAGCATACATGGACTGAGCTTGCATATGCTTAATTGCAACTAACCTTAGGAGGCTATAGAAATATATAGAGAACCTGCAGGGTGACTAAAGTGAATGAGGATGGAAATACAGTCCTCAGATCCATGGACGGGGAGACACCGATACTGCAGCATGAGCTGGTATGCACAGCCAACGACAAGGGCGGGTGGAAAGTTCTGGTTCCCGAGGCAGCAAGCCACCTGCAAGAATTCAGAATAAAATCCTCATAATTACAGACAGAAGAGCTTGGTTGTGCAGTCTCTTCACATGCAGAGCAAGACAATGCCTGTTTACTTGTGGTGAGAAGAGAAGCTGTTCCCAGCGAAACAGACTGAAATTATACATGTGTTGCCCACCAAACTTGCAACCTGCAGGCACTCTCTCGGTAGTGATCAGACAAGTAGCAACAATCTGGAACACACAGCACCCGTAGCCATTCCCATTACCTTGAAAAGGTGCATAGAGCTCTGTGAACAGAAAATGTTGCCAGGCCACGGAGGACCCACTCCAGCCAATCCAGAAGCTCCATTTGTAAGGTTATATAAAATGCTGCATGGGCCAATGGTCCTCCTGCGACCCTGCAACAATGTAGTGGCCACGTTTTGGGGGAAGTCTCAGGCAGTGCCACCATACATGGCGACCGAATGGTATAGATTGATATTTGGGACCTCTATAGGTAATTAGGAAAAACTAACCAATATAAATAATATAAAAACGTGTGACAAAGGCTCAGGACCAGAGATTACTGGATAATGTTGTTTCCTGTATAATCCCTGTCTACTGGAGAAATAAAGATAGAAAACTTTGCGCCATGGCTGCGTCTTCCGTTTTTTCATTGGGGAGTTTTGATGGGCCTAGGTTACACTGCTGATTCGGATATTGTTATTGTGAACCCCCGATTCCTCTGGCATACTTCACCAGCATGCACCCATGTGTGCTGTTGAGAACAGTAATGACCATTAGTCACCATTGCAACAAACATTGTCAAAGCTAACAGTTCGGGCTTTTGTGTAGGATTGGGATAGACATTTGCTAGGCACTGCCATAAAGGTACTACCATGGAAACAGCTGGGAAATTGTGTAAGAACCAAAGCATGTGATATGAGTGTCTGCAAAATTCCTATCTAATGCCTACAATGATAATTTTTAACAGGCCTTCAGTGCAAGGGATAGATGCAAGGACATACACATTGCTTATAAATCAAGTGGCTGGAGGCACATGTGTTTAATAATTGTTTTGATTAACCCAGAAGCTCATTTACAGGATCAATTAAGCCAGTAACTCTCAGAATACTCCTTAGAAGGTCCACTGGCAGGACATATAGAGCACTATATTTGATGTTACTGCGAGATATAGCCCCAGGAGGGCATGATTTGGGTGGGAGGGTTACAGGTATTTAGGGATTAACATGTCAATGGGCAATTAATGGGTGACAAAATCCTCTAACAACTTCACACCGTGTGTGTCCCTCCTCATCTCTCTGACCTAGCTGTAGACAAATGCAACAGTTTTAGCTCAAAGATGGTGCTAAAGTGCCACCTAACAGCCAAAGAATCCTCCTCCCATTGGAATATTGTCTTCATGGATTGTGCCTGGCTTTTGCTGGTACAGAAAAACATGTCACTGAATAAGAAGATAAACTGATGCCGCAGACCCAAGTAGTGCTTACAAATATGCCCACGCCAATGCAAGCATTCCCATTATCACTGGGGATTGAATGAGCCAATTCTGACATGCTTTGCATACATGTTCTCCCCAAACACCCTCAATTGACTGGAAGTGGTTTTTACCAGTTCTGTTTTTTTTTACCAGTTCTGTTTTTCTCCCACACTCTGTTTAATAATCATGATGGTGATGATACCCTCAACAAATAAGCAAACATTTCCAATACATAACATTTTAAAAAAAGCATTGCATAGACCACCCCTTTTGAATTTTGATTTAATAATATAAATTCATAAAAACAAACAAAAACTACCCACTTAAACAATCACTCACTTATCTTCAAAAAGCCACTCTCTCCTACTCCAAGCTCTTGACAAATCATGAGCAACCATACTGTCCAATGGCTGCTTTTGGGGTAAGTTGCCTCAGGTTAAATGCCTCCCTTATCATTCTGGTCCCAGTGTCCTTGAATAATGGGCGGTGCCATCTCTTGCTGAGTCTTAAGTAAAGCAGGTTGCAGTTGTCTCTCCACCCCCTTACTCGCGCATGGGCGCAGGCGCCCCTCCACCTCCTCCATTTCCCCGAGTTCTGCGAAAGGTTTGGCAGGTAAAGGGGCACAGCAGAACTTCATCATCCTCATAAACCTTTATTCGATATAAAATCTTCAGCTTTCAAAAATACATTCAAGTTAACATTGCAAATTCAAATCAAGTTAAAACAGATCAAAATCACAAACATAAATCACATTAAAATTCCAACGAGGATCACAGATAAAAATGTAACATTTGGAGTTAATTGCCTATTTTAGCAGAACTTGGCTCAGCTAGACAAAAATGTGTCCTTACTCTCTAGATACACAAATAGGATACATGGCACTTAATGCCTCGCTCATCCTTAGCATCGGTGTTTGCTGACTTGCGGCTGCCCTGTTCATGCAAACGGCCGTCCAACTTTTCCCAACAGGCAGATTTTATTCTCAAAATTTGGGGGTGGGGGGTTGAATTATGAAGTTCTGATGTACCAGAGAACCTCAAAGCCTAATTTCACCATTTCCCCTTTTACGACTTTCAGGCACGGTCGGACTGTGGCATAAAATTGTCTCGAGCACCAATTAAAAAGTGTCCCACAGTTGCAAATGGCAATTCATTCCTTTTGAGACAGACTGTTTGAGTAGTACCCAAGGGGGAGGTTTTTGATAAAATGTGATACAAATTGTGCATTTTTAAGAATATTTATTCAGTAACATTGGTCAAAACTACTATCCACATTGTGAAGTTACTAATCAAACTGGTCCACATGGGCCAGAAAAGTGGCCACCTTTGACCAAAAAAACGGGCCCACTCTAGCATTTTGTGTTTTTGATTCGTGCATTGCCCCATAGGCCAGTTCGAGCCTGCTTTCAGACATGGAATTGCCCCAGACATTTCCTGGGACATGGCATCTGCAAAGACAATTCCATATAGATCCCCCTCTGGGTTGGTCCTTAATATCGCCAAATGAAGTCCTTGACCCAATTTCTTCCTCGACTGCGGCCATCCCACGCTCCCTCCTCATCACAAAGACTGGTGTACTTTTTGGAGTAGGGTTTTCAGATTTAGTAATCCTGGGTACGAAGATATCGCCCTTATATATCAACCATATACAATGCAGTGGTGAATGCCTTTAGAGCGCAGGTCTGGAGGTCTTCATAGACAGTTGACCTGGAGAATCGTTGAGTAAAGCACAGCACCACCTTCGCAGCTCGGTTAAGGATTGTCAGAGTCTTTGCCTTCCACTTCGCCCAATGACAAGATGTGGAGATCTCCTTCCTGGGTAACTGTAGTTACTGACTACCTTTAGTAGGCTGTCTCCCATGTAAAGGAACCTTGAATGCTATGTCCAGTGGTCGAAGCGGGTGGGAGCGGTTGGGAGCGGTGCTCCTCTACGTTTTTTAATTGAGTTTTACTGTTCCCATACTTCTATTTTCAAAAGAAACCATTCCGGAATGGTTTAGTTTTAAAATAAAAGTGTAGGAAGAAGTTGAAACTTGCACTTCATTGCACTGAACATCCCCTTAAACAGCAGTCGCATTTGTTTGGGGGTTTGGATTGCGTGTGGGAGGGAGCATTGTGATGGGATTTTTGGGGAGGGGTGGCAAGCCAGCAGGGAACATAGATCCACTACTTTTTTTGTACACCTCGACCACTGGCTATGTCCCCCTTCCTGTAATGACTTGAACAACAGAGTGGAAGCCATCCTGTAGCACCCAGCGCTCACTGTTTGCCTCGTGAGGCTAAATTCAGTACTTGAAACTCAGTTCCATTCTTTGTTAAATTAGTTATTTGGTTTTTGAAAAATCCGTGTAATTATTTGATTTAATTCTTTCAAAAATGCGATTTCAGCCACTTGGTTTATCAAAGCTTTTACTCAGGAGATTGTGTTCAAATCACACAATGCATTAGGCGTTTTCCCAATCCCTCTACTCAAAATCACAGCTCTTGCCAATGCATTTCGGTGTCTAGCACCATCTTCAGGGCTAAATTTCAACCTAAATAAACATAATGCATATATAACAAATGTGAGTAATAAATGTACATACGAGCAATCAGATTAGTTCCATCCCATAAAAAAGAAAAAAGTATAATGTGTATATTAGTGCCATTATGCGTGCCACAATCAGTTGGCCTCATTACACGGATGGTGGTGAACCATGGCGCTATTAGCACCATGGTTCATGCTGGTAAAATACCGGCACCGCCTTGGTGGAAAGGGGAATTACCGCCCTATTCCAAGGTTGGCGGGGCGGTAATTCCCCCTTCCACCATTGCCCTTCCCCATTCCCATTTTTGCCC
The DNA here is from genome assembly GCF_040938575.1 of Ambystoma mexicanum. Taxonomy (NCBI): domain Eukaryota; kingdom Metazoa; phylum Chordata; class Amphibia; order Caudata; family Ambystomatidae; genus Ambystoma; species Ambystoma mexicanum. The sequence goes on from NC_090936.1 coordinate 577,198,255, forward strand.
CATAGGGCTCTATGGGAATGTGGAAGGCGCTAATTACGGTACCGCAAATTGCGCTACCGTAATTAGCTCCCTGATCCCTTTGCGGGTTGGTTTTTAACGCCTGCAAAAAGCAGGCGTTAAATTCCCCAACCCGCAAAGGGACCTCGTAGTAAGGCGGTAAGGATTTACCGGTACCGGTAAAATACCGGTACCGGTAAACCCTTACCGCATCCGTGTAATGAGGCCCATTGTCTTTATCTTTACTGAACGTATGCATACAGCCATATAAAACTTTCATTACCTGAGCTGTCTCGTATGCGCGTGAACGCCTCATAAATGTAGATATGTCAATGCAGTGTCTATGTTAAGAGAAGAGAAAATACTCTAAGCTCGCTGTCTGACTTAGTAACATTAACTACTGGCGTGGACTGCCGTGACTCGGCAAAACTTCCTACCTTGACTCTGCTCTCAATCCAACTGTTCATAGAAATGGTTGCAGATGCGCATGACTGTGCGCGGCTTAGTAGCCTCGTCACCAAGGAGATACCGGCGCCGCCTGTCGTCCATGATTGGACAAGACTGACGTACCTCTGGCCCCACCTCCTCACGTGAGCGTGGGGGTGGGATGATGTGTCTCCTAGGTAACGTGTCGTCATCGCATTGCGAGGTTACTTTCAATCCGTAAAAAACATTTACAATCAGGTACAAAGGTCCACATATGCATTTTCATCATCAGATCTACATTGGGCAGTGTGAAAGTTATACTGTCGTGTGGCTTTCATCTGTGCACGTAACCAGGCCGTGAGTGCGGCATCTGGGTGTGTGCGGAGATGGGAGGAGTCACAAACTATGTTGTGCAGTTGCACACCTTGCTGTTTGTCACTGTGGTTCCATCCGTGCAATGTGTCAAGATAAGGACAATTATAAATTATACATTTAGCATCTCGTTACTAATCGGCACTTTGTGCTTGTTTATGATTCACTCGATGCAAGGTGAATCAACCTGTTGATAATCGTTACATTATCATTAAACTGTTATACCGACACCCATCTTGTCCCAAGGGCATACCTATTACATCCTAAGGGAAAAAAGCCCTCTTAAAGATAGAATTGTGTACCAAACAAGGATACTGTTACATTTAGTGTGTGCATTACATTAGAGAAAGCAAGCAAAATTGATCTCTTCATTGAGCCCTTTAGGGGTAAGGGTTCCAAGGCGGTCTATCCAAAATGATTCTCTTTGATCAAGTCTTTGCTGTAGATTCATGTGAGGTTCCTCTTTTTGAACTACCTCTAAAATTTGGAACCTTATCTGGGACAAATTGTGTTTTTTGTGATCCCAGTGCCGTACCACTGCTGAAGTCTTACTGTGTATTCGGATACACGAGCGATGCTCGTTCCATCTGGTCTTCGCTGCTCCCGTTGACTGTCCTACATAGTATAACCCACATGGACATTTGATGGAGTAAATTGTGTTGATGGAGTTACATGTTCCAAAATGTCTCAATTTAATCTTTTCTCCAGTGTTTGGGTAATTTACTATATTTCCTTTCAATACGTATCAACTATTTCGAACAACTTAGACATGGATAAGTTCCGGTTCTGGTAGTTCTCTCTTTCCTCTTCAGGCTTTTTGTTCTGACCAACTTGTCTTTCAAATTTTGGCTCCTTTTATATGCGAATGTAGGAAGTTCTTTGAACAAAGGCTGAACTCTCTCATCTAGTGTCAATATATTCCAGTTCTTTTTGATGATATCTTTGATCCGTTTGCTCTGTTTAGAGTATTTGGATACGAATATGATTGGGGGTGCTTCATTCTGTTTCAATTTAGTTTGAAGTAATTATTCTCTTCTTTTACCCTTCAGTCTTTCTTTAGCTTCCTCAATTTCTGATCCGTCGTAACCTCGAGTCAAAAATGTATTTCCCATTATGTTAATTGCTTCCTCATAGTCCTCTGGATCACTTACTATCCTTTTAACTCTCAGCATTTGGCTGTAGGGTAAATTCTTGATTAGACTAGGCTGATGAAAACTTAACTTGTGTAGGATGTTGTTCCTGTCTGTAGGTTTTTGATATATATTAGTTCTGTAGCCAGTTTGTTCCTTAGTAACCTTGACATCTAGGAAGTGTATTGTTTCCCTTGAACTTCCAGATGTGAATTGGATACGTTCATCAATATTCTCCAAAAATCTTTTCAACTCGTCCTCTGTGTCATGCCAGATCCCAAAGATATCGTCTATGTATCTAATCCATAGATCGATCTTGCTTTTCCATCTTGCCTCTTTCAGCACATGGTCTACCTCAAATTTGTGCATGAACGCATTAGCGTAGGCCGGTGCCATTGTTGCACCCATAGACGTTCCGGCTGTTTGTAAGAAGAACATACCTTTATATTGAAAATATGAATTTTCACTGATGAACTCCAACAGGGCCATAATGAATTATTTCTGAGCTGGGATATCTCCTTCTTGTAACAATAGCCATTCCACCGCAGCTCTTCCCAGATCGTGTGGAATTGAAGTGTACAAACTTTTCCCGTCTATTTTAAACAGTATGTCTGTTTCTCTATATGTTGCTTCATTCAGATATTTCAAGAAGTGTATTGTATCTTTGACGTACGTACAAGTTTTCTGTATTAGAGGTTGTAAGAAGTAATCAATATAGGCTCCTAAGGGTTGTAGAATACTGTTGGTCCCTGCTACGATAGGTCTCCCTGGCGGGTTGATAAGACTTTTGTGCACTTTCGGTAATATGTAAAAATGCAGTATCTTTGGATAATTGTTTATCAAGAATCTTTTCATGTGGTGATTAATCCAACTCAATTTTTCTGCCTTAGTAAGTAGTTCTTCCAAGTTTTGTTTGATTCCAATAGTTGGATCTGTTTTGAGTCTAGCATATGTACTTTGATCTTCTAACTGCCTCATGCATTCCATATCATATTCTTTCGTGTCCAGTAGTACAACTGCTCCTCCCTTATCTGCACTTCGTATAGTGAGTTCTTCATCGCTGTACAGTTTTTTGATCAGCTCCCATTCGTGAGGTTTCATATTCATTCGACCTTTGGATTTAAAATTAATTTTCTCTAGATCTCGAATGGTTTGCTTTTGGAAAATGTTGATGGAGGGTACGTTGATTGGTGGAATGAAGCCACTTTTGGTTCTGAACGCTTTCAATTCTTCCTCTTCCCGTTCTTTACCATCCGGTGTCTCTAGTTCGTTGAAGAACACTTTTAATTTCATCTTCCTTACTAGTTTAAACAATTCCACTCTGGTGTCGAACAATGAGCTATTATGTGTGGGCACAAAGCTCAGTCCTTTGTGTAAGGTTTTGACTTCTTGTTCGGTTAGTGTTCTAGATGAAAGATTCAATACTAAACTTTTCTCTGTTTCTGTCGTGTTTCTGGTCCTTCTCTTGGTTTTCCTTTCCCCCTCTGGGTTCTCTTCTTTCTTTCGGGCGTTTTTCTAAAAAAGAGGATCCTTCTCCTATGGATGTTGTTGGTCTTCGTGAAGGACTTGCAATCCCTGTTGTCTGTTCTTCTTCCTCTTCTTCTGGTTGTGCTGGATTACTCTCAGTTCCAGATCTAGATGTTTTGCTATTGTTACCAGGCCTGGCTTTTGGTTTGGGTTTACCTACTGGTGCTCCATATTTTTCCATCCAAGTATACACTTCCCCGTTTAAGTAGTCATATGTGTCCCTGCGGAACTTCCTCACTTTCTTGTTTTCCAATTCTGATTTATATTATGAAATTTTTTTGTTGACATCATCCAACATTGTTTGAACTTCTTTCTGGTTTAGAGTTTTGACCAGTTCTTTTTCGATTTCCTCAATTTCCCCACGTAGTGTCGTCAAGTTGTTTGCCAATTCTTGTATAGTAAGTGAAATCAAGTCGAGTGAGCATTTATTCAAAATTGCTTCCCATTTTTTTACAAATTCTCTGCTCTCTTTGCATAACGTGGGACGTAGTTGCATCCGTAACCCACGTGGTATCCTCTGGTTTTTGTAATATCTGCCTAGGGTGATGGCATGAAGTTTACGATTAATCTCTTTTCTAATTAAATATTCTAATTGTTTAATTTTTCTCGCCGGATCCTTTCTCGCCCTTTATCTTTAAGAGGGCTTTTTTCCCTTAAGATGTAATAGGTATGCTCTTGGGAAAAGATGGGTGTCGGTATAACAGTTTAATGATAATGTACCGATTATCGACAGGTTGATTCACCTTGCATTGAGTGAATCATAAACAAGCACAAAGTGCCGATTAGTAACGAGATGCTAAATGTATAATTTATAATTGTCCTTATCTTGACACATTGTACGGATGGAACCACAGTGACAAACAGCAAGGTATGCAACTACACAACATAGTTTGTGACTCCTCCCATCTCCGCACACACCCAGATGCCGCACTCACGGCCTGGTTACGTACACAGATGAAAGCCACACAACAGTATAACTTTCATACTGCCCAATGTAGATCTGATGATGAAAATGCATATGTGGACCTTTGTACCTGATTGTAAATGTTTTTTACGGATTGAAAGTAACCTCGCAATGCGATGACGACACGTTACCTAGAAGACACATCATCCCGCCCCCACGCTCACGTGAGAAGGTGGGGCCGGAGGCACGCCAGTCTTGTCCATTCATGGACGACAGGCGGCGCCGGTATCTCCTTGGTGACGAGGCTACTAAGCCGCGCACAGTCATGCGCAGCTGCAACCATTTCTATGAACAGTTGGATTGAGAGCAGAGTCAAGGTAGGAAGTTTTGCCGAGTCACGGCAGTCCACGCCAGTAGTTAATGTTACTAAGTCAGACAGCGAGCTTAGAGTATTTTCTCTTCTCTTAACAGAGACACACATATCTACATTTATGAGGCGTTCACGCGCATACGAGACAGCTCAGGTAATGAAAGTTTTATATGGATGTATGCATACGTTCAGTAAAGATAAAGACAATGATTTTGGCATGCATAATGGCACTAATATACACATTATACTTTTTTCTTTTTTATGGGATGGAACTAATCTCATTGCTGGTATGTACATTTATTACTTACATTTGTTATATATGCATTATGTTAATTTATGTTGAAATTTAGCCCTGAAGATGGTGCTAGACACCGAAATGCATTGGCAAGAGCTGTGATTTTGAGTAGAGGGATTGGGAAAACGCCTAATGCATTGTGTGATTTGAACACAATCTCCTGAGTAAAAGCTTTGATAAACCAAGTGGCTGAAATCGAATTTTTGAAAGAATTAAATCAAATAATTACACAGATTTTTTCAGAAACCAATTAACTAATGTAACAAAGAATGGAATTGAGTTTCAAGTACTGAATTTAGCCTCATGATAGGAGTCAGTGAGCACTGGGTGCTACAGGGTGGTTTCCACTCTGTTTTTCAAGTCATTACAGTTATTAAAGCCCGAGTGTCATTGGACCTTTTTCGACCCAGTGAGCTCCATTTAAGCACAAACATTTTTTGGAACAGTACCGAATTTGAGAACTACATGAAAATATAATATTCGTCGTGGTGCCCACCTATTCCTCATTATGTCCCCCTTCCTAACAGACTGACAGACTGGATAAGGGAGGGCAAGGACCCAGCCCTCTTGGACTCTTCGACCCTGTATATTTAAAGCTCGGTGTCTATCCCAAGACTCCTTGAATTTCATTATTTGTTTTGGCACCACCATCCCACCTGGAAAAGAATTACATGCACTTAGCGCCCTTTTCGAAGAGGAACGTCTTTTTGTCACTCAGTCTCATCTTCCCTGACAAGTCTTTTCCAGCACCCCTGATTCCAGGGCCACATCTTCAATTAACTGTGCTGCCTGGCTTTCCGTTATCTATACCCATGATGGTTAGCCATTATATGGCCCTCCAGATGCTTTCAACTCCCATCAGTCCCAGCCAGCATGTTCAGTGCTGAAGGATTATGGGAGTTGTAGTCCAAAGCATGCAAAGGACCACATGATGAGTAACCATAGCACATTCCCTCCCTCTCCTTTATTCCAGACTGCACAGGTTTAAGTCCTTGTATCTCTCAGTGTAAAATCTCTGGTACAGACCTTTCATCACCCTGATAGCCCTGAAAACACAGTATGGCCTCCAGAAAGTGGCACACAACTTCAAAATAAGTCAGACCAATGATGTACATAGGGGTAGCAGAGCTACCCCTTCACGGAGCCAAACCTCACCCTCCGAGCTGGCTGTGTGACCTCATTTTTCACAGTGCTTGAAGATTTTCATAAAACAAACCTAATATTCTGATTCTGTGTGAAAGAATGAATTTATTTGTATAGAGAACGGGTCCAATGAAAGGAGATTTATTGGTGCCAGATAGATTATGAAAAGACATGAAAGAGTTTGTCACAGTAAAAATACACAGTCTGTGCAGAAAAAAGGAATAGATTAAACACAAGAGAGCCATGGTGGGAGGGCAGAATCAGAGGTCAAGATGTGTCTGTCGGGATGTGGTTGCAGGGTATAGTTCAAATGTAGCACTATATCAAAGGTAGGGGGGTCGACATAGCAACATCCATTGGTTAAGCTGGACTTAAAACTGAAAGCACTATTGCCACTCACTGCTGATATCCAACCCATGCAATCAGTCAGGAGGACTCCTGTGTATAGAAGAGAGGATTGCATCAGCACGTTTGAGTCCCAGACCACTGCACCAGCACTAACAGCCAATCAGGCATTTGGTAGAAACAGGGTAGCTGCCCTCTGGCTGTGTCCAAAGAACGTCAGCGTAGGCAACTTTCAGCCCAAGGAAGAAGTCACCCATAGTAGCGGCAGCAATCACAGCCTGTACTGAGTCATGCCTGAGCCCCCAATAACTGACCAAGACCAGGAGGACCACAAGATGTCATGACTAGCATGTCCACACCTGTAGTTGCTCTGCTGTTGAGGGAGGTAGGTCGTAGTTGACTTCATACCAATGATATATAAGGCGCTATATAAATGCCAAGTAATATAACATAACATTACATGTACTCTCCCAGCCTCTTGGCTCCTATTGCCTCCATCTTCCCAGCTATCACCTTACAGGTCCGGCCGCCAATGATAAGCCTTCCTGTTCAGGTGAGCTTCCCCATCATGCTGCATGAATGTCACAGACCCACTACCTCCTCCCCGTACCATTTCCCATAACCTACAGCTGCCACTCACATATGCATATTCTTTTGTGACGGGCATGAAGAAGGGACCTTCACCTTTACCCATCATGAACCACACCCCAAACTCATTTATTGTATTTATTTTAGCATTTATATAAGTGTGCACAGCCCTTGTGCATCTAGGCGCTAGTTACAGGGTTACAGGTACAGTTGCAATGTAGGTAGAAGGGACAGAGGAGAAGGGAGGACATGAGTTGAAAAGATGGGTTTTTTAGTTTCTTCCCGAACAAGTTGTAAGCCGGCTCATTCCGCAGGTTGGGAGGGAGGCTGTTCCACAGTGTGGCAGTGCGGAATGGAAAGCTAGAGCCACTAGCTCTTTTACGGTTGAATCTGGGTGTGACGAGACGGTGCCTGTAGGGTATGCCTCTTGAGTTTTTATGCCAAGTATGGGGGGCATCGTTGGACAGGCAGGGGTTGGGTGATGGAAAGGATCTTGAATTTAATTCTGTCTTTGACCGGGAGCCAGTGGGCAGACCTTCTGGCATCAGTGATATGGTTGTGCTTAACTATGTTCAGTGCGGCCCAAAGGGCATTGTTCTTTATAATGTGTAGTTTGTTCAGGTTTTTATCTGAAGTGCAGCTCAGTAGAGCATTACAATAGTGTTGACAAGGAGAGGAAATTACTGACGGGCCCATCTTGTATTATCTAGTAATATAAGATAGCTGCACTATGCGAGGACAGAGTGTAGGATTCACATACTCTGGCAAGGTTCAATATTCAGGAAAAGGGAAGTCCGTTTAATGATACATACATCAGTTTATGGAAATCAGCAGCATCACGAACACCTGCCTCACCCCGACTTCCCCGAACATTAGTCCAACAGCCTCTTTTATGGGCAAAATCCATCATCATTGACATCTAATTCTACAAAAAATCATCATGCAATACAATTGGTTGGGAAAGGTAACTAAGTATAGGTGCTATATCTGTATATGGAAATAACGCAAGTGGATTGGATAACTTATCGGGTGGGTGTCTACGCCCTTCCCTCTACACCACACTTGATTGACCTCACTACAAGTACGACGTCTCATTGCTTACAGTGTTTATAGGACCCTAGATTACATGGTCCCTTGTGATTGGGCAAGTTACACCCCCTAAACATAAATCTCCATTTTAATTAGCAGCTTTAGAATAGACACCCAGGTGCCTAGTGTCCCAAGAGTCACCCTTCCTCCCTTCCATCAATCAGTGTTTTAGGGCTGTGTGTCAATTAATTGTCTGGGTATGGCCTCGGATCTGTAGTCTCTTATCAGGAAAAGTTATGGCACCCTCTGGTTCTGGATGACATCACGCGGTGGTACATCTTCGCGTCTGTCTGGTCATGTGTTGGTTCACCGTGAATCTGCTTCAGTTTCCAACCTTTTGTGCATTTAATTCTGTGTGCGCTTGGCCACCTGCATGGGCCTCTCTTATCTTGACCTTCATGGGCGGGCTGGTATTCTCTGTAGTTGGAGTCTCGTGAGCTCATGCTCACCTCCCCTTCTCTGGTTGACCTCGACCTCCCCGGCATAAGCCTCTCTTTGTTGAGTTTCAATTCCGCTCCTTCTCTGGTCTTTGCTGGGTTTCTAAACTTGGCCTGTCAGGCCTTTGGCCGCCTGCGTACATTTCTGCTTTCACAAAATGGAGTCGCACGTGTACATTGTGCAGTATTGAGGTAGACATATGGTTGGTGCTTGCCGCTCTACTCTTCTACTAGGCATTGCAAGCAGTATCGATTTCATAGCCTCTTGCATTTCAAGCTTATTTACACACATTCAACAGGGCGGTTGCTTCCATCTTGTTTTATGGCACCATTCTCTTACGTTTTAACAGTGTCTCTCCTGCATCCATTATCATTATCCTTGCAGTTACTAGTACTGGCATTCATGCTTTCATTAGCCAAGTCTGTTTGTTCTCGGGGCTGCTCGGGCCCTTGGTTTACTTTCATTGGCCTTCCATTAAGGCTTTAGGGGTCTCCTCGTGGACCGTGTGCAGGTATTCCTCATTTCGTATCAGTGGCTGGTATGGCTGTCTGATAGGGTATCGTGCTGCCCAGGGTTGTCGCGTTATGGCTGCCTCAACCGGTATTGATCTCCTTACGTACAAGGGGCAGAGTCCCAGTGCGGCTCTCTGTTGGTTCATTTGCTCCTCATACGTCACGTACCACGGCGAGTACCTTACTGGCAACTCGCAATGGGGAGCAGGGGTGCGGGTCATATCTGGGACCTCCTCTACACCCCCCCCTCTGGTCGGTTCATCGACCACTCCTACTTCCTCCTTTATATTCAGTTTCTCTGATTCCTCAGCTTCTTGCTCATCGTCTCTTGGGTTTACACAAGAAGGCATGAAAGTATGCAATTTTGGTGTCCATATCTTTATCACCCCTTTCAAGCTTCCTGCTGTTCTCACATGCTCATCTTTGTTGCAGGTCATCAACTGGCATTGTCCATTTGGACTGCAGTAAATCCATTTGCCTTCGTACCTTCTTCATTTCTTAAGATAAGTGAATTTTGTTCCTTCTGGTGCAAATTCACTGGCCTTCACAAAGTCTTTTATCTCCTCATCTGTCAGGTCTCTGGGCTTCCAGCCTGGCTCGACATCAACCATAATTTTCATCCCAATGGCCTTCTTTGCTGTTTTCTGGCACTGTGTGATGATTATCTTGATAACACAGACTCCTAGCAGCACCATTGTTAGCAAAGCTCCCAGGAACTTGAATATATCTGCCATCCATTGCGGGACCCATGAGAATAGGTTCCCAAACCAGCTGTCGTCGTCCACTTCATCTGTCTCATCGGTCATCTGGTTTTTCAGGGTTGTTAACATGTCTATGGCCTCTGCGAGGGTTCCATTTTCTTCGTTGTGTGATGGTATAAATGTGCAACATGATTCTCCAATTTTTGCACAAACACCTCCATCCATTGCGGTGATCATGTCAAGCACATATCTGTTCTGGAGGGTCATCAGTCTGACTGCTCTCAGCTCTTCTTTGATCGCATTGAATCCTTTTATTGTGGTGTTGATGGTCTGCAGTAACTCCCATCTAGTTATCTGCAACCACTTGGTGTTTGCACCAACTTGGATATGCGGCAAGAGTATTGTTGTAAATACTGATGAAGTTAGGCTGAACAGCCTGTGTTCGTAGGGAATGGCATAAAATGCGTCCTCTGATTTGGCAGAGAAGTCATTTTCTCTCTTCATCCTTGACATTAGTTCCACAGACCTCCTATTCCTCAGGTGAGCGTCTGCTTTCGGGAAACTGTCCAATTTCAGTTCATTTTTTGGAATCACTAATACTGGAACGTGTACGTTCACCAGTGTGCATATGCCTCCCCAGTTCCTCGGTAGCCTTATGTATGCCCTAGATCCACATGTCCAATAGTGGTCCATCAGGACTGCAGTCCCTTGCGACATCCCTGGGGCTTCGTATATTCGCCCGCAGTTTTGATTGTCCCCCACTTTCCTTGTGCCATTACTTCTAAAGCACAGTTTCGGGTTTTCCAGCGGTACTATCTGCAAGGGTCCTCCTCTGTCTTCGACCCATGTCAACAGCTTTACCAATTTTGGCCACAATGGTCTTCATAGTCTCTGTGAGTTCTCTATTGCTTCTTTGCAGGCTCCAAGGACCATCCAAGCTCGGCAGATTACTACTCCTTCTTCCCATCCGTCTGGGGACACTACTGATCCCCAGATCTGCATTTGTCCTCGGTTCTTCCATATTTGAGCTTCTTCTGCCATTTTCCCTTGGACGTTCAGTCTTGAGTTTATTTCCCACCATATTCCTGATCCCTTGACGTCAGGGTTTTCATATCAAATCACATGATTCTTGGTGTGCGCCCTGTTTCTTGTTTTGATGTCCTGGACATATCCGCCTTCATCAGGGTAGTCCTTTTCGTTGGCCCATATCAACGAGGCGTCTCTCCCCATGAATTGTCCTCTGGTGTTACACATTGCAACATGTGACATGCAGTGTGCTATGGGGACACCTATTTCTACAGCCACAAAGATTTAGGACTTGCCCATGCTGTACGGCAGGAGTGCACAGACAAAACATTCTCCTTCTGATTGACTTCGTCCAACTTCCTTCATGTGCTGTACCATATGTTGTTTCCAAGATGGGCCATGCTGTCCAGATAATCGTTTAACTCGTTATCGGTTTCATATGGACTTCTCTTGATCCTTAGCGTTTTTCTGTGGTTGGCTATCACTATGTCTCTGAATGCGTCTGTACTGCTCTTTCGTTCAGGCAGACTCTCAGGCGTTATCCTTGGAGGGGCAGGTTTCATTTCCTGCCCTGCAGTAATAGGGGGAGGTTTTGCACTTCTTTTCCTTCCCTCCTGCATTCTTTCGTAGACCTCCTCCCACCTCATGTGATTTATCATCCTTCCAACACGCGGTTGTGTTGTAGGCTCTGTAGTTACTTCTGGCGTTGGAGCTGACATGCTCGCTATCACTGTTGTGGTGGTTGTCTTGCTCAGCTCCTCCTGTAGCTTCTTTGCTCTAAGTATGAGTGGAAACACATACTCAACTACCGCATGTGTTTTCTCAGTGAGTTATTTCGTTGCTTCCTCTGTTCTATTGAGTGATTTTGCTATTTCACTTCGATTCGGTTTCTCATGTTGCTCCCTGCTTTCTGGAGCTGCTTGTTACACAGGTGATTTCTCTATTTCAGTTGGTTTGGCCTGCGGTTTCGTAGACATTGACACTTGCCCTTGTTTGTGTACACTCAGTGTATGGGTGCGTGCCGTGGACAGTGCTATGCTATCATTCATTCCGTGCTGACCCTGTCTCCAGCCTTTCTCACCATTCATTACTTCAAGTGTATGCGTGTTACTGCTAATTACATTCAACTGTAAATCGTTTGCTTTATCATCAGTTTTTCTTGGAACAGAGATGACAATATAAGGTCTGGGTGCTTTTGAGGGCCCCAGATGTTCATTACCTGGTGGATGCACAGACATTGGGATGCTTTGTGCACTGATGAAAATGCAGTTCTAATAGTTAACGATAAAAATACTACAATAGTCACAATGCATATACATATGACGGCCTTAAAAGACAGTTTACAGCATCTCCTTTCGGGAAACCGGGGGCACCCTTCCGCTGGTGGCACGACTAAGTTACTGTTTTGGGCCCCCATTTCAATCAAGTCCATAGTCCACTATTTATTTATTTCTTCGTTCTGATCTCGTTGTTCAAAGTTCAGCAAATCAAAGTTCAGCAAAGACTAAAGTGACATGTGCTGTTCAATGTCCCCCCTCTTGCGAGTGATGATGATAGTCTGAGAGTATGGAGTACAGTTCCTTTGCTAGACTATGGAAAAAGGTTAGACTATCGTTTTCAGCACATCACATTCATCCTGCAGTTGTTGTGGGAACCGCATTCCCAGGGCACTTTATCAACTCGTCATGGCCCTGAAGATATGCAGGACAATGTTTTCAGTGACACCATGAAAAGATGGATTCGCTACAAATCACGCAAAATAAAATATTGAAAAAATAAAAATAAAAATAAAAGTGAACATATGAAAAGGTAGGAAAAAATAAGAAAAAGGTTAAAAAAGGTAAACACGGCAGTAAAGTTCGTGTCTTTATTCCATTCACTTGGTCGTTCGAGGTCGAGTTGATGAATAGTCTCTCTCTCACCCATGTATTCTCCTGTGCGATAATGATGAACAAATAGAAAACACAAAATAAGAAAAATAACAACGGATGTAGTTATCCTTGTTTCTGCTCTTTTCGATCTGTCCTATGTTGGAAGCATGAAGAACTGTGTTTTTTGTTTTCTTGCCTTGTCCCCGGCTGGGGATGATGAAAAAGGTTATTTTGGAACGCCCCCTTCTAAGGCTCTTCTTAGATGTACATGTCCATAGTTGCTTCTGAGTTGTGATGCAATAGCTCTTAGGAGCCTGTTCAATTGGGCATTCTTTGCTGGATCACTAAGAAAGGCAGGCACATCAATGTTGCGGGGTCTGCCCACTAGTTCTGGAAAGTTTTCAATGAGATGAAAGAAAACACGAAAAGCATAACAACTGTCTTCAGGTTTATATTTTTGAAAAAAACAGATGTTGCAGCCAATGTCGGCTTGAGTTCCTATCTAGAGCGAAGCCTTTGTGCCTCTCTGGTTCCTTTCTCAGATGGCCAAGGGTCTGCACCAGGGGTGCCTGTATTGTGGCTGCAGCAATATATGTACAATCTCGAGAAATAAAGTTGGTACCCTTTAGTGCGCTCCTTGGGAAGAATTACTCAATCACTTGGTTATGTTAATTCCAATTTGTTTATTCAGTATAGGTTCTGGATACTCCATACACTTGAAGTTTCAATAAACAAACTTTGTCTCCCAAATTGTCTCCCAACACGTGTTTCCCCATGACTTTAGCCACGGTTCCTCAGGGGAGATTCTAAAGTGAAAAAAGAACCCAAGTTCATACATTGTATATAAACAGAGACTTAAGTGCATTAAACCTCTAGTTTCATAACCACTTCTATCTGAGAAGAGGACATACACTCACCCTTGTCATGTTTCTCATAATTCTGATTCAGTATTGATTGGTATTCAATTTTCTCTCTCATCGGCTCTCTATTTGTCTTCCTTTTGTTCTTTTTCCCTTTTTTTTTTTCCCTTTTTTTTTTTTTTCTTTTTTTCTTTTTTTCTTTTTTTCCCCTATAAGAAAAATGCACAAAGCTCATATGCTTTGGTTCACATTCTAATACTGGCTATTAATGTGTTATATTTCTGAACAGCAAAGCTGTCTTTGCTGTCCTATACAGTGTGCTGTGTCCTTCCTAGCCTATATAGAATGGCATTTTAGTATTGGTCCATTATTACTAGTATAAATTCTGCATTTGCATTGGTATTCAGTTTGATTGAATTTATGCACCCTCTATGAGGTAGCCCTTTACATTTCTAGAGAAAATTATTTTAAATTGCTATAGAGTTTACCTTGTGTGTAGATTCTTGTGGATTCAAAGATGTTCCTTTCTCTCGGTACGATTGCCTCTGTGCATCCGTGGTTCCCGGATGCATCTTACCTCAATTCTGCTTCTGTTTATATATCGCGGAGCACGTCGCGTGATGACGTCATCGCGTAATGTGCCGCGATGACGTCATACGCGTCAAAAAACGTGCGGTGGCCATCTTGGATTTGTTTTTTGTGGGAAAAAAAAAAAAATGTTGTGTTTCTATGTTGTAGCCTTCATTTTTGTACAAATAATTTTCAGGTTGCATTGCTATTTTGCAAAAGAATGAATTTATTTTCAAAGAACCCCTAAGCTAACACTAATGTCTTCTTTAATTTAATTGTGTCTCTAAATGTTGTTGTATCTATGCGTATGTGATAGCATCAACACTTTGGATCCAGCTTTCCATTTACTGTATTTCAGTGTATGTGGTATAGAGTATATAGGCTCTATGTATAAATGAACAACAAGTTGCTTATACATGCTTTCAGTGGTAGACAGAGAGGTACTTAGGATGATGCACATATACAATCAATAGTGTTTTTATAACCAGTTTGCCATCTCTGGATCTGTGTTTAGACCAGTTTGGCATGTATCCATTATACAAATCCATTTTGACTCCATTCTCCTTAATATAAGTTCTCTGTCTCCTCCTCTTTCAGGTTGCTCGATTTTTTCCAGTCCAATGATTTTGATGTCCTTGATGTCTGATTGTTGGTGTTCTTTTGCAAAGTGTATGGCCATTGGGTACCTTGCATCCCCGTTCTTGATTGCTCTAAGATGTTCCAATATCCGTATTCTAATTTCTCTTATCGTGCTCCCGATGTATTTCTTGTTGCAAATGCATTGTATAGCATAGATTACATATTGACTTCTGCAGTTTATAAATTGTTTGATGTCAATCATTTTTCCAGTGGGTAATTTAATTTCTTTGATTCCATTTATCATGTGTGAACAAATTGAACATTTGCTGCATTTGTAGGATCCTGTTGGTGCCGGCACTTTAAAAAAACTACTCAAGGAGTCCTTTACTGGGTTCCTTAGATGACTCGGACTTAATTTCTTTTTCAGAGTTGGAGCTTTTCTAAATACCATTGATGAAGAAACAAGATTACATAACAGAAGGAACCAGACAACTAAAGGACACCAAATGTTATTCAATACTACAAAATAACCCAATTAGAGACCTACAAGCTCAATGGAATCAAATGGCAAAACATTGGGAAGAAATGGGCCTACTGACGGAAGAAGAAACAAAGTATTTGGTAATAGACAAACCTGTCATGCCAACAATATATTTCCTTCCAAAAATACATAAAAAGTACAAGACGTTTCCACCATGTAGACCCATCATTAATGGGATAGGTTCTTTAACAGAAAGAATCTCAGAATATATAGACTTATATCTACAGCCCCTAACAACAGGGCTAGCTTCTTATTTACGAGACACAAAACACGTGATACAACAAATGGAGTGTATACCGTGGGAAGCAGAATATTTATTTGTGACGTTGGATGTGGTGTCACTTTACACCAGCATCCAACACAAAAAAGGAATGGAAACAACGGAATTCTTCTTGAAAACAAGGTCTATTTCATTTCTTAATCAAAATAATATGATTCTAGAGATGCTAAACTTCGTTCTGTCAAACAACATTTTTTTGTTTAATCAAGTCCTATATAAGCAGGAACAAGGAACTGCCATGGGGGCGAAATTTGCCCCATCATATGCAAATTTATTTATGGGCCATTTTGAACTAATCCATGCCTGGCAACATGAGGCATTCATAGAAAATAAAATTGTCTACTGGGGTCGTTACATAGACGATATCCTTGTGATATGGCATGGAAACAAAACAAGCCTCCTGAAATATATTGCCTATCTTAATGACAATAATCATAATATCAAATTCACAGAAAAAATCAGCTCAGAAGAAATAGAATTTCTAGATCTACAACTGTACACAGATGGTGACAAGATACTAACAGACTTGTATATCAAACCCACAGCAGTCAACAACAAGCTACATGCACAAAGCAACCATCCAAAACACACCATAAAGAACATCCCATATGGAGAAATACTTAGAATAAAACGCAATTGCAGCTTGGATACCAGGTACCAAAAACACCTAACAGATCTAAAAGAAAGCTTTATACAGAGAGGATATAAAGAAGACTCTCTTAACCATGCAATTCAGAAAGCAGAAAAAGTAACAAGAACCAGCCTATTAATTGAAAAACGAAAAGTAAAGAATAAAGAAATGAAAACCGATTTCATTACAACATTCAGTAGTGAAATATACAACATAAAGAAAACTTTGAATAAACATTGGAACATTCTATTCACAGATGATAAACTCAGCACCATTATTGAAGAAAAACCATCAATGGTATTTAGAAAAGCTCCAACTCTGAAAAAGAAATTAAGTCTGAGTCATCTAAGGAACCCAGTAAAGGACTCCTTGAGTAGTTTTTTGAAAGTGCCGGCACCAACAGGATCCTACAAATGCAGCAAATGTTCAATTTGTTCACACATGATAAATGGAATCAAAGAAATTAAATTACCCACTGGAAAAATGATTGACATCAAACAATTTATAAACTGCAGAAGTCAATATGTAATCTATGCTATACAATGCATTTGCAACAAGAAATACATCGGGAGCACGATAAGAGAAATTAGAATACGGATATTGGAACATCTTAGAGCAATCAAGAACGGGGATGCAAGGTACCCAATGGCCATACACTTTGCAAAAGAACACCAACAATCAGACATCAAGGACATCAAAATCATTGGACTGGAAAAAATCGAGCAACCTGAAAGAGGAGGAGACAGAGAACTTATATTAAGGAGAATGGAGTCAAAATGGATTTGTATAATGGATACATGCCAAACTGGTCTAAACACAGATCCAGAGATGGCAAACTGGTTATAAAAACACTATTGATTGTATATGTGCATCATCCTAAGTACCTCTCTGTCTACCACTGAAAGCATGTATAAGCGACTTGTTGTTCATTTATACATAGAGCCTATATACTCTATACCACATACACTGAAATACAGTAAATGGAAAGCTGGATCCAACGTGTTGATGCTATCACCTACGCATAGATACAACAACATTTAGAGACACAATTAAATTAAAGAAGACATTAGTGTTAGCTTAGGGGTTCTTTGAAAATAAATTCATTCTTTTGCAAAATAGCAATGCAACCTGAAAATTATTTGTACAAAAATGAAGGCTACAACATAGAAACACAATTTTTTTTTTTTTTTTTTTTCACAAAAAACAAATCCAAGATGGCCGCCGCACGTTTTTTGACGCGTATGACGTCATCGCGCGACGTGCTCCGCGATATATAAACAGAAGCAGAATTGAGGTAAGATGCATCCGGGAACCACGGATGCACAGAGGCAATCGTACCGAGAGAAAGGAACATCTTTGAATCCACAAGAATCTACACACAAGGTAAACTCTATAGCAATTTAAAATAATGTTCTCTAGAAATGTAAAGGGCTACCTCATAGAGGGTGCATAAATTCAATCAAACTGAATACCAATGCAAATGCAGAATTTATACTAGTAATAATGGACCAATACTAAAATGCCATTCTATATAGGCTAGGAAGGACACAGTACACTGTATAGGACAGCAAAGACAGCTTTGCTGTTCAGAAATATAACACATTAATAGCCAGTATTAGAATGTGAACCAAAGCATATGAGCTTTGTGCATTTTTCTTATAGGGGAAAAAAAGAAAAAAAAAAGGGAAAAAAAAGGGAAAAAGAACAAAAGGAAGACAAATGGAGAGCCGATGAGAGAGAAAATTGAATACCAATCAATACTGAATCAGAATTATGAGAAACATGACAAGGGTGAGTGTATGTCCTCTTCTCAGATAGAAGTGGTTATGAAACTAGAGGTTTAATGCACTTAAATCTCTGTTTATATACAATGTATGAACTTGGGTTCTTTTTTCACTTTAGAATCTCCCCTGAGGAACCGTGGCTAAAGTCATGGGGAAACACGTGTTGGGAGACAATTTGGGAGACAAAGTTTGTTTATTGAAACTTCAAGTGTATGGAGTATCCAGAACCTATACTGAATAAACAAATTGGAATTAACATAACCAAGTGATTTGAGTAATTCTTCCCAAGGAGCGCACTAAAGGGTACCAACTTTATTTCTCGGAACTGTCTTCAGGTGTTAATGACATTTGTTCTGGTTCTTTGGCTCTAAAGTCACAGGCCTTTTCTTGCAGTGTGATCAGTTTTTTCTTTTTTTTTCTTCGATCTGTCCCTCGTCGGCTAGTCTCACTGAAATCTCCTCAGGAATTCTCGCTGGAAATTGGACAGCTCCACCTGGAGCATGATGCCTTGGAGGAGTGCGCCCATGTGTGGGGTGTTGGCCGGATTCCTAAGAAAGGTGATGACGTCCACATCTGCAGGTCTCCCCACCATTTCCGGATAGTCTGTGACTAATCGAAATAAAACAGTGTGCCAGCCGTGTATCCTCAGGTGATAGGGACATTTGCCTCGTTTGCTGGGTCCTAATCACAGTCCCTTCTTTTGATGCAAACAAGTTTTGCACTTTCCTGCTGCGTGAGTTGCAACCACGTGGTTCAGCTTGTACCACACTTGGTTGAGAAAGTAATTGTTTTTTGGATCTCTAATGAATGTCAATGTATCTGTAGTTCTCCCGATAAGTCCTGGACATTCTTCGATGATGCGGAAGAACAAAATATATGTGATCTTGTCAATGATTACTTGTGCTGGAAGCATCTGTGTCTTTTCCGCTGTGTTCGGCTAGTGTAATGGAAGTTTCTGTTATGACAGTCAGTAGTTGTTGGATTATTATCTAGTTTGCAGGGTCTTGAATGAATTCAGTAACGCTGGCTTCTCTGCCTTAAGTGAAGGGTAGGATGGTACTACCAGCTGAAAATATGTGAGCATATCCCACTTGAGACTTCTGCTGGGATGAGCCATATGTCCATGAACAAAGTCTTGATCTTACTTTTACTTCCTATCAGAGTCTTAGGTTTTAAATGCTTTGTGTGGCTTTGAATGTTCATGAGATTAGCACTTCTGGTGATATGAGTATGCAATTTTCTTCTTTTACCCTGCACCTTTGGCTGCACAGGGTGTTTGCTTGCTTCTTATTGTCTTTTTTATGCCTAAAGAAAAGGTTCAACGTGGACAAGATTTTCACAAAAGTTCTTTTGTTGGCTACATTGAATGTTCATTTAATTGTCCTTTTGTCACCTTTCACTTGGTTTGAAGAACTGTCTTGTTTTGAAAGTCTCACTTTTATTATTTTTTTCTCCTCGTTCTTGTAACTTGTCTGCTCATGTGTCCTTCTTCCTTGCCATAGATCTCGTCTGCACGTGCTGCGGTCCTTCCCCGTTGTCTGTGGATTCCTCGGCAGTAGGTATAGTAGGAGTGTTCTCTCCTATAAAGAGTTTTATATCATTCATGAAGATCCAGGCTGTTCTGCCTTTGAGCTTGACAGCTGAGGGGGTGCAGTCCTCTACGATGAACGGGCCATTAAACCTCGGCTCGTCCCATCTTTTTCTTGTGAAATTCTTCACGCGGACGCGATCTCCAGGGACGACAAGAGGCACGCATGGGCTATGAGCTGCGCTGGCATCAGCACTGTCTGTTGTGGTTTGTGCTGTGTCGTCTCTTTTCTGCCGTCGATGCAGCTGGCCTGAAATGACAGTGGAACTGGATGTGAGACAATCCAGATAGGCCTTCATCTCCTCTCCCAGAACCTCCCTAGTTGACTGGGCATCACATCTTGCTCTGTCTCGGTAGGTAAGAGGGGTCCTCATCCTTCTCCCAGTGACTATTTCGTGCAGCGTTAGATGATGGTCAGAGCCTGGCTGGTTCCGAAGAGCATACAATGCCAGTGGTAGGCAGTGCATCCATCCCTTTCTTAATGTGAGCTTCAACTTGGCTATCCTTTCCTTAAGCAAGCCGTTGATCCGTTCCCATATCCCGTTTCCCTCTGGGTGATACGCCGACGAGAATTTGTGCTTTATACCAAGCAACAAGCTAATCTGCTCAAATACTGCATTTACAAAATGTGCCCCATTATCAGATTCCATTACCTCGCACACTCCCCATCTAGGGAAAACCTCCCTCACCAGGAATTTAGCAGCACAGGCAGCATCAGGGTGTGTACAGGGGCCTTCTTCTACCCATCTGGAGAAGGGACACACCACCACAAGTAGATACCTGTACCCATTACACACCTGAATCATATTGACATAATCAATATGTAGGTGCTGGAAAGGTCCATTTGGTCTGGGGATGACTCCTCTCACTACTTTTAATGTGTGCCCAGAAGTAAATTGCTGGCAGATAATGCAGTTTACCATAAAGAATGCAACATGCTCGGCTAAATTCAGTATAAACCAGTCTTCCGCGAGCATTGCAGCAAGATTTTCTTTTGACATATGAATGGGGTAGTGAAGCTGTTCGAGCGCTACTTTTAGAAGGGCGACAGGCATTACTGGTTTACCAGTGCTGTCTTGCCTCCACAATCCGTCAGTGGGGTTTAAAAAACACCCTTGATGCTTCCATAAATTTTTCTCCTCCTGAGGTGCCTCCCCCTGGAGCTCCATTAATTGAGATTGCCCCATATTGCTATAGGCTTCTGGAGTGGCTCGTGCTACCATCATTCGTTCATGGGTACGTGCCACCTCCATGATTGTTTCAGTTTTGGATGCCATACGTTTGGCTTCCGTGGCCGCTTCATGATTTCCACATGACACAAAATCTGTTCCTTTGGTATGAGCGGCGCATTTTACGACTGCTATGCCCACTGGGAGCTGTAGTGCTTTAATCAGCCTGTCCAACAAGGCTACGTGTTGCACTGGCGTGCCGTCTGCTCGGAGGTAGCCCCTCCTCTTCCAGCGTGCTAATCCTGTCTGCACTGTTGACGTCACATAGGCGGAGTCGCTGTACACTGTTACTTTCTGGTCTGCATGGTTCTCGATGGCGAGTATCAATGCCACTAGTTCTGCACCCTGTGCCGAAAAGTGAGATGGGATTTGTGCACTGACAAGTACGCAGAACTCTCCATTCGCCATGTGTTTGATTACGGCCACGCCTGTATACCTTTGCCCGTCATATTGGTCAATTCTTGATGACCCATCAATAAAGACGATCTCTCCACTTGGCAGGGCATTTTCCTTGACCCTGGGGATCGCATCATAGTATTCTTCATAGTTTGCACAGTCATGCACAGGTTCTCCCTCTGTGATTGGCTCGGCTATAAACATAGCAGGGTTCAAAGTTTTGCATCGCACTATTTTGATCGATGGATTAGAGATAATCACCTCGTAGGCTGATGCTCTTTGCGAAGTCAGCGTGCCCTTTGGCATTTCTAGTATGGCGAATAGTGAGTGCTCAACATATAATGTCATGGAGCACCCCATCACAATGGATGACGCCTTCTCAATGGCAAACGCAGCAGCAGCTAGGTTTTGTTCGCATAGGAAGTGGCCCTTCATGACCGGGTCCAAACTTCTGCTGTAATATGCTAGGGGTTTAAATCCCAATGAGGTTTGCTGCGCGAGTACTGCCGTCATGAAATCGCCATCAGTATGAGAAAACAGATAGACTTCCTCAGCATAATTAGGAATCCTGAGGACTGGGGCCTTACAAATTGCCCCCTTGAGTTCTGTAAACCCTTTCTCCATCGCTTCATTTCATTCAATTTCTTCTTTCGTCGCCTGGGCCTTTTTATGGGCCTGCAACAAGGGCTTGGTATACGAGCTGTAGTCAAAGATCCATGCTCTGACATAATTGCACATGCCTAAGAAGCTTTGCATTTGCTTTATTGTGCGCCGCTTGGCCGTGTGCATGATAGCCTCGGCCCTTTCTGGGGTTACCTTTTTCTCCTCATGTGAGATTAGTTGCCCTATGTACAACACCTCCTGTTGGAAGTACTGCAGCTTCTCCTTGTCTACTTTGTATCCTTTCTCTGCCAATATAGTCAATAGCTGGACTGAGTCGTGTCGGCATTGCTCTTCAGTGATGCTGCAGATTAGAATGTCATCTACATACTGCAAAACAACACTGTCCACTGCAATATTGCTTAGGTCCATTTGCAGGACTCTGTTGAAAATAGATGGAGACTCGCAATACCCCTGTGGCAACCTCGTACTTTTCGACGCATTTGCCTGAAGGTAAATGACGTCAGGTATTGTGAGTCACGGTGTAGTGGGATCGAGAAAAATGCATTTTTCAAATCGATCACCGTGAAGTATTTTGCCTCAGTGGGTATGTTGCACAAAATTGTAGATGGATTCGGGACTAGAGAGAACTCGGCTTCGACTATGTCGTTCAATGCTCGTAAATCCTGGATTAAACGCCAAGACCCTCCCTTTGATTTCTTGCCAGGATAAATCACCGTGTTGCAAGGTGATTCTGATGTCACTAAGATGCCCTGCTCCGTCATGGCAGAGATTGTCTTTGCAATCCCTTCATCCGCTTCTCTGGACATGGGATACTGTCATGCCCGTGGCAGAATTGCCCCTGGTTTCAGTTTAATTTTTACTTTGCCGGCCCCTTTCTGGAGACCAACGTCATAGGGCCCTGTAGTTCATAACTTGGCCTGCACCAGGAACATGTCGTTATCAAAGTATTCTGGACGTACTAATGCTAACATCATCCTCTGTGGTACCTCCCGCCTGATCATTTTGACCCAAAATATGAGACTCACTTCCACCCGCGTCTCTTCTAGGTCATGGTGTTCTTCGAACAGATCGCCATCGGTGATGTCAGTCACTCGATACCCTTCTTCGATGGCGATAATCGCACACCAAGGTCTGCCCTCATCGTCACATCCCTCAACCAATACCACTTTTCCTCGCACTGCGGCAGAGTGTATCATTAAGGGAAATACTTGTCCCTCTTCTTCGTGCATGGGTATTCTTGGCCTGAATAGAAACTCATCCGGAGTTCTCAGAGTTTTATCTGTGACTGGCTCGGCTATAAACATAGCAGGGTTCAAAGTTTTGCATCGCACTATTTTGATCGATGGATTAGAGATAATCACCTCGTAGGCTGATGCTCTTTGCAAAGTCAGCGTGCCCTTTGGCTTTTCTAGTATGGCGAATAGTGAGTGCTCAACATATAATGTCATGGAGCACCCCATCACAATGGATGATGCCTTCTCAATGGCAAACACAGCAGCAGCTAGGTTTTGTTCGCATGGGAAGTGGCCCTTCATGACCGGGTCCAAACTTCTGCTGTAATATGCTAGGGGTTTAAATCCCAATGAGGTTTGCTGCGCGAGTACTGCCGTCATGAAATCACCATCAGTATGAGAAAACAGATAGAATTCCTCAGAATAATTAGGAATCCTGAGGACTGGGGCCTTACAAATTGCCCCCTTGAGTTCTGTAAACCCTTTCTCCATCGCTTCATTCCATTCAATTTCTTCTTTCGTCGCTTGGGCCTTTTTATGGGCCTGCAACAAGGGCTTGGTATACGAGCTGTAGTCAAAGATCCATGCTCTGACATAATTGCACATGCCTAAGAAGCTTTGCATTTGCTTTATTGTGCGCGGCTTGGCCGTGTGCATGATAGCCTCGGCCCTTTCTGGGGTTACCTTTTTCTCCTCATGTGAGATTAGTTGCCCTATGTACAACACCTCCTGTTGGAAGTACTGCAGCTTCTCCTTGTCTACTTTGTATCCTTTCTCTGCCAATATAGTCAATAGCTGGACTGAGTCGTGTCGGCATTGCTCTTCAGTGATGCTGCAGATTAGAATGTCATCTACATACTGCAAAACAACACTGTCCACTGCAATATTGCTTAGGTCCATTTGCAGGACTCTGTTGAAAATAGATGGAGACTCGCAATACCCCTGTGGCAACCTCGTACTTTTCGACGCATTTGCCTGAAGGTAAATGACGTCAGGTATTGTGAGTCACGGTGTAGTGGGATCGAGAAAAATGCATTTTTCAAATCGATCACCGTGAAGTATTTTGCCTCAGTGGGTATGTTGCACAAAATTGTAGATGGATTCGGGACTAGAGAGAACTCGGCTTCGACTATGTCGTTCAATGCTCGTAAATCCTGGATTAAACGCCAAGACCCTCCCTTTGATTTCTTGCCAGGATAAATCACCGTGTTGCAAGGTGATTCTGATGTCACTAAGATGCCCTGCTCCATCATGGCAGAGATTGTCTTTGCAATCCCTTCATCCGCTTCTCTGGACATGGGATACTGTCATGCCCGTGGCAGAATTGCCCCTGGTTTCAGTTTAATTTTTACTTCGCCGGCCCCTTTCTGGAGACCAACGTCATAGGGCCCTGTAGTTCATAACTTGGCCTGCACCAGGGCCATGTCGTTATCAAAGTATTCTGGACGTACTAATGCTAACATCATCCTCTGTGGTACCTCCCGCCTGATCATTTTGACCCAAAATATGAGACTCACTTCCACCCGCGTCTCTTCTAGGTCATGGTGTTCTTCGAACAGATCGCCATCGGTGATGTCAGTCACTCGATACCCTTCTTCGATGGCCATAATCGCACACCAAGGTCTGCCCTCATCGTCACATCCCTCAACCAATACCACTTTTCCTCGCACTGCGGCAGAGTGTATCATTAAGGGAAATACTTGTCCCTCTTCTTCGTGCATGGGTATTCTTGGCCTGAATAGAAACTCATCCGGAGTTCTCAGAGTTTTATCTGTGACTGGCTCGGCTATAAACATAGCAGGGTTCAAAGTTTTGCATCGCACTATTTTGATCGATGGATTAGAGATAATCACCTCGTAGGCTGATGCTCTTTGCAAAGTCAGCGTGCCCTTTGGCTTTTCTAGTATGGCGAATAGTGAGTGCTCAACATATAATGTCATGGAGCACCCCATCACAATGGATGATGCCTTCTCAATGGCAAACACAGCAGCAGCTAGGTTTTGTTCGCATGGGAAGTGGCCCTTCATGACCGGGTCCAAACTTCTGCTGTAATATGCTAGGGGTTTAAATCCCAATGAGGTTTGCTGCGCGAGTACTGCCGTCATGAAATCACCATCAGTATGAGAAAACAGATAGAATTCCTCAGCATAATTAGGAATCCTGAGGACTGGGGCCTTACAAATTGCCCCCTTGAGTTCTGTAAACCCTTTCTCCATCGCTTCATTCCATTCAATTTCTTCTTTCGTCGCTTGTGCCTTTTTATGGGCCTGCAACAAGGGCTTGGTATACGAGCTGTAGTCAAAGATCCATGCTCTGACATAATTGCACATGCCTAAGAAGCTTTGCATTTGCTTTATTGT